>NC_087580.1:59897825-60200855 GCF_036250125.1 Pseudopipra pipra | reverse complement strand
ACAATAAATACAATTATACAGATGAACAATTGGTTTTAGCCCACAAAACCCCAGATGTATAACCTGGCACTCTGGGGCATGAACAGAATGGTGTTCGTTGACCCCCGTACTGAGCCCCACGTGGTCCCATGAGTCCAAAAGTAAAAGGAGAGGAAAAACCTGTTGGTGCGAGTGATGGTCGCAGTCCGGTCGAGAGTGGTGGTAGCAGTCCGGTTGGGAGTGGTGGTCGCAGTCTGGTTGAGAGTGGTAGTCACAGTCCAGTCAAGGTTCTGGTACTCCTCTGGATCCCACAAGGGGTACCAGAAGTCCCAAGACCCCAAGGTTCAGGCAGGAATGCCCAGTACCTCCCCCAGGGCAGGGAGTTCCACAATGGGTGATTGTGACTTGTGGGTGTGAGGACAGGAACACCCTCCTATCTCGTAGGCCTCAACACCCAGCTTATAGCCTGAGCGGTCAGGTGTGCTCTGGGCAGCTGCTGCAAATGGTCTATTGGTAACAGTTTCTGGGAAATGACATGGAGGGTGTAGAATACACAGTTTGGGTTACACCCACGCAGTGATGGACTGGTCCCAGCTGTTCTAACTAGGACAGGCACTAATAATGAAACTCCAACACATAAAAGCAGCATGCAGAGGATGAAAGCAGAGACAAGCTACAGAGGAGAAACTGAGAAACATTGCCCAGCCATATAGGGATGGTATCAGGAAAGTTAAAGCTCTTTTGGAGTTGAGACTTGCAAGAAATGTCAAGAGCAACAGGAAGAGCTTTGTTAGGAAAATTGTATTTCCTAACAATTGTACCAATTTGTCTTTATAGCATGAAATTGTATTAGCTTTTTAAGAGATATATATTTTACATTGTATATTGCATAAACATTGTTAAGTCAGCATAACTAAAGGGCCCCAGCTCACTGCAAGGAGGAGGAGGACAGCCCCCCCGTGGAAGATAAGGACCTTTTTTTTCTCAAAATCTTAAAACCATCCACAAAGAAGAAAGGATATCCCTGGACTACTGAGATAATGTCAGCATCCTAGCCCCTCCAAACACCTCTGTGAAACCGTCCCATTATCTGGCATCATAGACAAGTAACTGTAGCAGGACCAACTCCAGGGCAGGGATACCTAGATCAAGAAAGAAGCAGGTGGATGATGACGACATATAATTATAGTTGCTTTTCAAAATAGTTGTGTGTGTGTGTGTTAAGTAGTGATTGGCCAAATCGTGTTGTACCTGAATATTTGAAAGTTATAAGAATTGCATAAAACCTCATTCAGGGTGCCCTGATTTGAATGGGACACCTCATGTACATGAATAAAGAATTACTCTTGCAGTTCTATATTTGTGTCCAAGCCTCTCTCCTCAGTCAGCATGGGACAGTTGTGAAATTTTTGTGACAGTTTGGCAACCCAGTTGGGATTTAGCCAACTCACTCAATCCAACGTCTCACTACTGCCTGGATCCCAACAATCTGCCCTCCTGGCCTGTGAGTTCACCTCGAGATACTCGGGCACAGGAGTAGTGTAGTGTGGATCTTGTTTGGTGGTAAGGTGATTTTTTTTATAATAATGGGAGGAGGAGAAAGTATAATGAAGTCATCACTGATTAATGAATTGTTGCAACACTGAGAATCTAGTGATGGATCAGGTGGGTTGTCAAAAGCCCAAACTATAGAACTATGTCAGGAAAATTGGCCAGAAGTGACTACCTTTGGTGACGCAGACCAAAAGTGGCCACAGTCTGATTCTTTTGATAATATTAAGTTGAGCTATTTATGCCAGCTAATGAACCAGGATGGGATCCCAATTTACCATCTGATAGAGATATGCTACAAAGGGTGAAAAGGGGACTGTTAGAACTGTCAGGATAGCATGTACTCGACACTGGTGAGGCTGCACCTCAAATCCTGTGTTCATTTTTGGGCCTCTCACTACAAGAAAGACATTGAGGTGCTGGAGCTTGTCCAGAGAAGGGCAACAAAACCAGTGAAGAGTCTGGAGCACAAATCTTATGAAGAGCAGCTGAGGGAACTGGGGTTGTTTAGCCTGGAGAAAAGGAGGACCTTATTAGTCTCTACAGCTGTCTGAAAGGAGATCGTAGCATGATGACTGTCTGTCTCCTCTCCCAGGTAACAACTGACAGGATGAGAGGAAATGGCCTGAAGTTGTGCCAGGTGAGGTTTACATTGGATACAAAGAAGAATTTCTTCACTGAAAGGGTGGTCAGGCATTGAAACAAGCTTCCCAGGGAAGTGGTGGAATCATTATCCCTGGAAGTGTTCAAAAATGCGTGGATGTGGAACTGGGGGACATGGTTCAGTGGTGAACACAGCAGGTGCTAGGTTAATGATTGGACTCGATGATCTTAGAGGTCTGTCCTGGGTTACACAGAGATTCTGGTATCCACCTTTTCTTTTCTCTTTTCCCCAAATATGCCTACTAATTTAGACTGTGTCGGGGAATTTAAGATAAGGGTGGTACTATTATCCTAGGAGAAGAATGTATCCACAAGTGTGAAAGACTGGAATGCTGACGACTCAAACAATCCAGGTGTTGAGGGTGTGCACACCTGCCACCTCAGGCTATGAGCTGGGTGTTGTTTCTTTGTCCTTACACAAATGACTCATCTGTGATAACTCCCCTTGGGGGAAGCATCAGGACAATTCACACACATGGCCTGAAGATATTCATCTCTGCTGATGGCCATAATGGATCCACCTGTGCTGACATAACAGGCAGCTGTAACATCTTTGAAGGTGTCAAAGGTTCCTGAAATGTCCCATGATCTAGGTGTTTTTCTGCAATTCTACCTTGAAAAGAAGACTAAACAGCTAACGGAATTTTGAGGGATTGACTCTCCCCTTGTGCTTTCTACCAGAGGCTCCAGGTCGGGCCATTCTCCTTAGCTGCAGTGTAGAGCACATTTTTTGCATCTTGGCCTGTCGGGACTGGCCTGAGAGCTACAGCATGAACTATTTCCTGTTTAATTTGTTGAAAGGCTTGTCGTCGTTCAGGGCCCCATTTGAAATCATTATTATCCTGGGTCACTTGGTAGTTGGGGCTGACAGATTGTAATTTGGAATGTGCATTCTCAAAAATCCCACAATGCCTAAAAAGGCTTGTGTTTCTTTCTTGTTAGTTGATGGAGACATTGATGTTATTTTGTTAATTACATCTGTTGGGATATGATTACATCCATCTTGCCATTTTATTCCTAAAAGGTGGATCTCCTGTGCAGGCCCCTTTACCTTCCTCTGTTTTATGGCAAAACCAGCTTTCAGAAGGATTTGGACTATTTTCTTCCTTTTCTGAAAAACTACTTCTGCTGTATTGCCCCACACAATGATATCATCAATGTATTGCAGGTGTCCCAGAGTTTCACCCTGTTTCAGTGCAGTCTGGATCAGTCCATGGCAGATGGTAGTGCTTTGTTTCCACTCCTGGGGCAGTTGATTCCAGGTGTACTGGATGCCCCTCCAAGTGAAAACAAACTGGCCTGAACTCTGCTGCCAAAGAGACTGAGAAAAATGCATTGGCAATATCAACTGTGGCACCACTGGGCTGCCTTTGACTCCACTGACCGATGCTTAGATGGTTCCCAAGCAGCAATTGGCCCCTTCTGGACAATTTCCCCCAGTTAATATACTTGGCATGATGTTCTATGGTATGGAATATCCCTTTGGCCAGTTTGGGTCAGCTGTCCTGGCCATGCTCCCTCACAGCTTCTTGTGCACCTGCTTACTGGCAGAGCATGAGACACTGAAAAGTCCTTGACTCAGGGTAAGCACTGCTCAGCAACAACCAAAACATCAGTGTGTTATCAGCATTATTCTCATACTGAATTCAAACCACAGCACTGTACCAGCTACTATTTGTGAATATATCCTATGATGTGGAATATGCTAAGAGCGAGCATTTATCTGTCTGGCTTCCTTTTTGTTTTACTGTGTATCTGAACTGCCATTTTTTGTGTCTTAAGTTTATTCCTATGTTCTGTACTGTTTTACTCTTATGGCAAGGCAGCCATGATTTACTCACTGCTTTTGCTCTGTCTTCTTATAGGGGTTTTACTTGGCTATGTTTGTGTTCCTTTTGATTAATATTTAATATAATTATTAATACTTAATATTCTATTAATTAAAATAATATCGTAAGGTAAAATATACACAGGTACTTGCCCCAGAAATGCCAAGGCAGTAGAAAGGATTCAAAAAGATTTATTTCAGAGGCCAGAACACTAAAAACTTACAAAAAATCTCACAGTGCACAGACAGCACTGGGCCTCAGGGGAAAGGCAAACCTCCTGTTTGCTCTCAGGCTTTATTATCACTGGCCTTGTAGCATTTCTGTAAGCATTATCTCTCTCACATATCAGAGAGGATGGAAAATTACTATGACTAAAGCCAACTCTCTTGTGGTCCTATAAACAGCAGCCCAAAGTGAGACCCTTTGAGTTTTCCTGGCCTGCAGTGGGCTGCGACCAGCACCCTCCCTGTGGAACAATGGATAGGGTTAAAAATTAGAGGAGACTAAGAATTAGAGGGTAAAATGCAGCTGCTGCTCCCCAGATGGAACACTGTCGACCTGCCCCACAAAAATTCCCTAAAAAATGATAAGCACCTGCTACAGGGGATGGAATGGAAGAGGGGAGTAGCGTGAATGCACCACGGCCTCCCTCCATAAACATCCTGCAGGGAGGGGAACATGGTGATACTTTGTAGTTCAAAGACCATACAGTATCTGTCCACCAAGGGAGATAGATGCCAAGGACTACTACCCAATTAAGTGCTTGTGACTAGAGTCACTCAAACTCCACCTAAACCTAAAGAAATAATAGAAAAGTAAGTTGGAAATAAGGAAAAATTAAAGGAAGACTGCACTGAAACTGCTGGGAACAGTTGATGGGCTGAACTGCTCTTCCCCACCACCACCACAGGGACGCCTACTGGGTAAGAAACTTATTTTATGCATGCTAAATGCTGCTTTCAGGACTAAATCTTGTGCTTTGCTCTATAGCATTTTGGTAGAAACATAGAATAATAAAATCAACTGGGTTGGAAAAGACCTCCGACATCATCGGAGGACAAGGGGGCACGGGCTTAAGCTGCGCCAGGGGAAATTTAAGTTGGATATCAGGAGAAAATTCTTTACAGAGAGAGTGATCAGGCATTGGAATGGGCTGCCCAGAGAGGTGGTGGATTCACCATCCCTGGAGATTTTTAAACGCAGATTGGACGTGGCACTGAGTGCCATGATCTAGTAAATGGACTGGATTTGGACCAAGGGTTGGACTCGATGATCTCGGAGGTCTTTTCCAACCCAATTGATTCTATGATCATCAAATCCAAGCCTTGATCCAACACTGCTGTGGTTACTAGACCATGGCACTAAGTGCCACATCCAGCCTCATCTTAAAAAACCTCCAGGGATGGTGAATCCACCACCTCCCTGGGCAGCCCATTCCAATATCTGATTACTCTCTCTGTAAAAAATTTCTTCCTAATATCTAACCTAAACTTCCCTTGGCAGAGCTTAAGATCACGCTCTCTTGTCCTACTGATAGTTGCCTGGGAGAAGAGACCAACACCCACCTGGCTACAACCTCCTTTCAGGGAGTTGTAGAGAGTGATGAGGTCTCCCCTGAGCCTCCTCTTCTCCAGATTAAACAAACCCAGCTCCCTCATCCTCTCCTCATAGGACTTGTGCTCGAGTCCCTTCACCAGCCTTGTTGCTCTTCTCTGGACCTGCTCCAGCAGCTCAATATCCTTCCTGAACTGAGGGGCCCAGAACTGGACACAGTAATAGAGGTGTGGCCTCACCAGTGCTGAGTACAGGGGAAGAATCACTTCCCTGGACCCGTTGGCCACACTGTTCCTGATACAGGTCATGATGCCATTGGCCTTCTTGGCCACCTGAGCACACTGCTGGCTCATGTTCAGCTTCCTGTCAATCCAAACTCCCAGGTCCCTTTCTGCCTGGCTGCTCTCCAGCCACTCTGTGCCCAGCCTGTAGCGCTGCATGGGGTTGTTGTGACCAAAGTGCAGGGCTCGGCACTTGGCCTTGTTGAACCTCATCCTGCTGGAATCAGACCATCTCTCCAGCCTGTCCAGGTCCCTCTGAAGAGCCCTTCTGCCTTCCGGCAGATCTACACTCCCCCCCAACTTGGTGTCATCTGCAAATTTGCTAATGGTGGACTCAATCCCCTGATCCAGATCATCAATAAAAATATTAAATAGAACTGGGCCCAACACTGGTCCCTGGGGGACACCACTAGTGACCGGCTGCCAACTGAATTCAGCACCATTCACCACCACTCTCTGGGCCTGGCCCTCCAGCCAGTTCTTAACCCAGCAAACAGTGCCCCTGTCCAAGCCGTGGGCTGCCAGCTTTTTCAGGAGCATGCTATGGGAGACAGTGTCAAAGGCTTTGCTGAAGTCCAGGTAGACCACATCCACAGCCTTCCCCTCATCCACCAGGTGGGTCACCTGATCATAAAAGGAGATCATGTTGGTCAGACAGGACCTGCCCTTCCTAAACCCATGCTGGCTGGGTCTGATCCCTTGTCCATCCTGTAGGTGCTGTGTGATTTCACTTAGGATGATCTGATCCATAACCTTGCCAGGCACTGAGGTCAGACTGACAGGCCTGTAGTTTCCCGGGTTCTCCTTGCAGCCCTTTTTGTGGATGGGCACTACATTTGCCAACTTCCAGTCATATGAGACCTCCCCAGTGAACCAGGACTGTTGGTAAATGATGGAGAGCAGCTTGGTGAGCCCTAGGATTGATCCCATCTGGTCCCATAGACTTGTGAGAATCCAAGTGGATCAGCAGATCGCAAACTGTTCCCTCCTGGATTACAGGGGGGCTATTTGTCTTCCTGTCTTTGTCTACCAGCTCCAGAGGCCAGTTGTCCTGAGGACAACCTGTCTTACTATTGAAAGCTGAGGCAAAGAAGGTGTTAAGTACCTCAGCCTTTTCCTCATCTTTGGTGACTACTTTCCCCCCCATGTCCAATAAAAAATGGATGTTTGCCTTGCCCTTCCTTTTGCTATTGATGTATTTGTAGAAGCACTTCTTGTTATCCCTAATGCATGGTAATGCATGGTAATCACCTTCCATCAGGTGATGTTTCAGTTTGCCAGAGTTGAATACCTGTTCAGGTGTGAAATCCCAGGTAATGGGAGGTGTCAACCACCCTAGTAACCTGCCCAAATCCCTCCACACACCCTGCCACTCAGGAATTGCACGCCTCAGGGCACATTTCAATATGTCTTCACTCAAAGTTTGTTTTCTCTTACACCTGGATAACACCAGATTCTACGAACTCCATAGCGTGCCAACAGTATTAGTTAGTAATATTAACAGTATTAAACAGCTTACATAAGGATGAGCAAAGACCATGGGAGACTTCATTATAAAGCCATTCATATCCATCTTGGGCAGGGAGGGGAGGGTGTATTCCTCTATCGTCCCCAGATGATATCTCCCCCAGCATGACACTGCTGTCAGTGTAAGGGCAAACACGGAGCCATTGTTTATATTAGTATGTTCCCAAACTCAGCAAAATAAAGAGATAAGCAGTGCAGCTGACAAACACTGTGTCCTGCACAGGAGCTTGCTATTCAATAGCTACTACTACAATAGCATGCAATATATATATGTAACTGCCTTTGTCTTGCCCCATGTTCCGGTGCCAAAAAGACTGTAATGGGTTGACCTTGGCTGGATATCAGGTGCCCACCAAGCCACTCTATCACTCCCCTTCCCAGCCAGACAGAGGAGAGAGAATAAGATGGAAAATGACTTGTAGGTTGAGACAAGGCAGTTTTCTAAAGCAAAAGTGAGTTTGCATGCACACGAATGAAGTGGAAAATAACAAGGTTTATTTTCTACTTCCCATTAGCAAGTGATGTCTGGCCACTTCCCGGGAAGCAGGGCTTCAGTATGCATAACAGTTTCTCAGCAGGAAACCATTGTAAACCACAAATGCCCCCTCTTCCTTCTCCTTTCCTTAGCTTTTATATCTGAGCTGATGTCATATGGTATGGAATATCCCTCTGGTTAGTTTGGGTAAGCTGGCCTGGTTGTGTCCCCTCCCAGGATCTTGCCCTTGATTGATGAAGGAATGTTACAGTGCTGATGCTGTGCTCAGCAGTAGCCAAAACACTGGTGTGTTATCACACCTTTCTAGCTCCCAATGCAAAGCACAGCACTGTGAGGGCTGCTATGGGGAAATGAACACCATCTCAGCCAGACCCAATACAGTCTCCACCCCTTATTCCATACCATTTGCATCATACTGGAATCCCATATCTGACTATTTCATACACTTTCACAGATCCCATTTTATGGCCTTCTTCCACTTCTTCAGACCTTGGGCTCCATTCCATCGGGATGGGTACTCAGGACAGGAGAAGCAACACAATTGATCATTGGGCACTGACACCAGCCCAGCTCAGGTCATTGGCACTTTCCTTGCTCCTCACAGAATTTGCTCTGGAAGGGAAAGTATAGAAAAGCAGATAAATATTTGCACAAACCAAAGCATTAATTATAAAACCTATATTATTTTCAAGACCAGTGTGCTGGTTTTGGCTGGGGTAGAGTTCATTTTCTTCACAGTGGCTGGTATGGGGCTGTGTTTTGGATTTGTGCTGAACACAGGGTTGGTAACAGAGATGTTTTTGTTATTGCTGGACAGGCTTACACAGAGCCAAGGCCTCTTCTGCTTTTTGTACTGCCACGCTAGCAAGGAAACTGGGGGTACATGGGAGGTTGGGAGGAGACATGGCTGGGACAGGTGACCCAAAGTGACCAAAGGCATATTCCATATCATATGGCATCATGCTCAGTATATAAAGTGGGGGGGAAAAGGAGGAAAGGGGGCATTTGAAGTGATGGCGTTTGTCTTCTCAAGTAATAGTTATGTGTGATGGGGTCCTGCTTTCCTGGAGGTGGCTGAACACCTGCCTGCCCATGGGAAACAGCAAATACATTCCTTGTTTTCTTTGCTTGCATATGCAGCTTATTAAATTATCTTTATCTCAACTTTTCTAACTTTTACCCTTCCAATTCTCTCTCTGGTCCCACTGGTGGGGGAGTGAGCGAGTGGCTGCGTGGGACTTGGCTGCTGGTTGGGGTTAAACCACAACACCCAGTTATCATTCTAGCTGTCAACTAGAAATAGAACATTCACTTTTCAGACTTATATTCTCAGAGTTCATCCAAATATTTATTTGGTTGCCAGTTTTCATAGAAGCATAGAATCATAGATTCATTTACATTGGAAAAGACCTTTAAGGCCATCAGGTCCAACTGTAAACCTAACACTATCAAGTCCACCACTAAACCACGTCCCCAAGTGCCACATCTGCATGTCTTTTAAATACCTCCAGGGATAGTGACTCAACCACTTCCCTGGGCAGCCCGTTCCAATACGTGATAACCCTTTCAGTGAAAAAATATTTCTTAATATCCAATCTAAACCTACCCTGACACAATGTGAGGCTGTTTCCTCTCTTCTTATTACTTGCTACTTGGGAGAAGAGACCAACACCCACCTCAGTACAACCTCCTTTCAGGTAGTTGTAGAAGATGATAAGGTCTCCCCGAGCCTCCTTTATTCCAGGCTAAACAACCCCAGCTCCCTCAACCTCTCTTCATAAGACTTATTCTCTAGACCCTTCACCAGTTTCATTCCTCTTCTTTGGACACAGAACTGGCCCTGAGGAACCCCACTTGTGACTGGCCAGCACTCTCTGGGTCTCACCATCCAGCCAGTTTTTTATCCAGTCATGAGCAGCCAATTTCTCCAGAAGAATGCTGTGGGAAGCAGTATCAAAGGCTTTACTAAAGTCTAGGCAGACAACATCTACAGTTTTTCCCTCGTCCACTAAGCGGGTCACCTTGTTAAATAAGGAGATCAGGTTGGTCAAACACAACCTGCTTTTCATAAACCCATGCTGACTGGGCCTGATCCCCTGGTTGTCCTGCACGTGCCCCATAATGGCACTCAGAATGATCTGCTCTATGACCTTCCATGGCACCAAGGTCAAGCTGGCAGTTCCCCAGGTCCTCCTTCCAGTCCTTCTTGTAGATGGGCATCACATTTGCTAACTTCCAGTCAACTGGGACCTCCCCAGTTAGCCAAGACTGCTAGTAAATGATTGGAGGGGTCAGTAAGCAAAGCAACAGCAGTGACAGCAGCGATGACTAAGTTTTAAGGGTGAATTTTAGATCAGGCTGTACAGAGGGGTTCCTGTGTTCAGGGACTCCCGAGCAACAGCCCAGAGCCATGTCCGTACCCAAAAGTTCACAGCAGCCAATCAGGCAAGGAGGGGGCAGAGCAGGGAGCAGCATGGGAGATTTAAATGACTCTAGGGAGCACGAGCAACCAGGAGCACAGCAAACAGAGTGAGCAAACAGTGCGAACACATCAGTCAGGGCAGATGCAGCAGTTCGGCTTGGATGGGTGGACTCTGATGGATAAAAAACTGGATGGATGACCAGGCCCAGAGAGCTGGGGTGAATGGAGCTAAATCCAGGTGGTGGCCGGTTGCTAATGGTGTTCCTCAGGGCTCAGTTTTGGGGTCGGTCCTGTTTAACATCTTTATTGATGATCTGGATGTGGGGATCAAGTGCACCCTCAGTAAATTTGCAGACGACTAAGTTGGGTGGGAGTGTTGATCTGCTTGAGGGTAGGAAGGCTCTACAGAGAGACCTGGACAGACTAGATCAGTGGGGTAAGGACAATTGCATGAGGTTCAGTAAGGCAAAGTGCCGGGTCCTGCACTTGGGTGGCAGCAATACCATGCAACAATACAGGCTGGGGGAGGAGTGGCTCGAGAGCTGTTCAGCAGAAAGGGACTTGGGAGTGCTGGTGAACATCCAGCTCAATATGAGCCAGAAGTGTGCCCAGGTGGCCAAGAAGGCCAATGGTATCTTGGCCTGTATCAAGAATAGTGTAGCCAGCAGGACTAGAGAAGTGATCATCCTGCTGTACTTGTGTCCTAGTTAGGACAGCTGAGATCAGTTCATCATGGTATGGGTGTAACCCAAAACTGTGTATTCTATAGCCTTCCATGCCATTTCCCAGAAACTGTCGTCAATAGACTATTCGCACCCTCTGCCCATAGACCCTGACTCCTCAGGCTATAAACTAGGTGTTAAGAGGCCTGTGAGATAGGAGGATGCTCTTGTCCTCACACCCTTTGTGGAACTCCCCACCCTGAGGGAAGCGCTGAGCATTCCTGCCTGAACTGGAGGATATATAATCTTGGAGTCTTGGAACATTTTTTTAACCACTCATGGGATCCAGAGGAAGGCTGCAGCTCATCGCTCTCAACCAGACTTAGACCACCACTGGACTGCAATCACCACTTTTGGCCAGACTGCAGCAGCTCTCCCACCAGCAGGTTCTTCCCCTCTCCCTTTACTTTGGACTCAAGCGGGGCCCAAGGAACACCACTTTGTTCATGCCCCAGGGTACTGGGTTATACATTTGGGTTTTGTGGGTTGAGACCAATTGTTTGTATGATTGTACTCACTGTATTATTTTAATAAATTGTTATTCTCCTTTGAGTTGAGTTCATTTCCCCTGCTGGTTAACTCTTAAACCAGCACAACTTGGCATTGGTGAGGCTGCATCTTGAATATTGTATTCAGTTTTGTGCCCCTCACTTTAAAAAGGACATTGAGGTGCTGGAGCGTGTCCAGCAAAGGGCAACAAGGCTTGTGAAAGGTTTAGAAAACATGTCCTATGAGAAATGGCTGAGAGAGCAGAGTTTGCTTAGTCTTGAGAAGAGGAGGCTCAGGGAGGACCTCATCACTACAACTACCTGAAAGGAGGTTGTAGTGAGGTGGGGACTGGTCTCTTCTACCATGCCTACAGTGAGAGAACCAGAGGAAATGGCCTTAAGCTGAGGCAGGGGAGATTCAGATTAGATATAAGAAAAATCTCCACTGTTGGAGTGGTCAGGCATTGCAATAGGCTGCCCAGGGAGGTGGTGGAGTCACCATCCCATGAGGTGTTTAAGAGGCATCTGGATCTGGTGCTGGGTGATGTGGTTTAGTGGTTTAGGGGTTACAGTGGTAGTGCTGGGTTGATGGTTGGACTTGATGATCTTAAAGGTCTCTTCCAACCTTGATGATTCTATTCTATGGAGAGCTCATCCACCAGCTCCCTCAGTACCCTTGCGTGGGCCCCATCTGGCCACATAGATTGTGCATGTCAAAGTGGCATATTCATTCAAAAGGAATGTTTGTTTATATTTGTCAAGAACTTCTTTAGTCCTCTACTTAAATTGATCACATCAACATGCAGGAAAGAAATCAGTTTTAGTGGAATTAATCTCTATTTGATAGGTGACTTTCACCTCCAGAGTCTTTTTAGGACTATGTTCCAACATAGTTTTTGGAAAATCAAACTGTGGAAGAGCACAGTACTGAGAAATTCACAGCTGTAAATGTGGGTGGTCATAATTCCCTTAACATTTTCTCATTTTGCCTATCATGGGAAAATACCAACAGAGCTGAGTGTTTGTCCACTTTATTATGCTATCTGTAGTGAAAGACCTTATGTAATATGTATTATGAACAGATTGCATCACCATGTGAGGAAAAGACAGGAAAAGCTAGCTAAAAAAGCAGTAAAGCTACTAGATGCCGCTAATCAATGATTGCAGGTAAAAAATATAATTAATAAATATGACAAAGATTATTTCCTCATAAACTTGGATGAGTAAGGTCTTAAGTATAGTTTTCCTGTGCCATTTTATGCATAACACTAAGGTTTATTAAAAAAAGCTAAGCACTAGGTGTCTCAGTCTGATGGGACTGGAATGTTTGCTAAAGAGGATGAGTTATGAGATAGACCAAACTTCTCTCTCTCAGCAATTGTAAATTCAAAATTAAGGGGTTTTAATCAAGGAAGTGTGGAAAAAAACAGAAGAAATAACAACCCTTTATTAAAAGATATATTTATGTTGGCAAAAACAGTAACAAAACACAAAAAAACCAGACAACAATCCTAGAAAAAAACCAACAAAACAAAACAAAAAAGGTCTAAATGAATACTTCCCTGTCCTTTAGCGCAGTCCTAATCATGGTCTGCAGGGGGCGCTGTTGGATCGCCGGAGGTGCAGGGCCTGCAGTTCTATGTGCTGGCCTGCAGGGGGCGCTGTTGGGCTCTGGTGATCACCACATGGGGAGAGGGGTCTGGGGGGTTGGTCTCGGGTCGCAGGAGGAGCTAATTCCTCTCTCAGATTTATAACCTATAACACTAGGTCTTCAGAATGTATATATAAAGAAGTAGATACATGTCTGAGGTACTATTTTACATCAACACAGAATGTCATTTTTCTTCCTGCTTTTAAGATACAGAATTAAATTCAAAGCTAAGGTTAAAAGGAAGAAAGAAAACCCTACCTTATCACCTTCTTCAATCTGACATATTTCCCCTTTGTTTGCAGGGTTAAAGATTTGAATTTTTTTACCGCTGACTGAATCATGCCACTTGTTGTTTATAAATATCTGCAAAGGAAGAAATAATATTAGTAACATATATTGCTGCTATTATATATTTTAATTTAAAAATCTATTGCTCATAACTGAGAGCTTTCTGATACCTAAATTCCAAATGGAATATCTATTTCTTCATTCTTCTGAAAAGATAAGTGACCATATATGCAGTTAACAAGGAACAATTTTTTAAAAATAACTTTCTTTGGAGACAAGCCACTTTCTCTTTCCACAAGATATTTTCACTTTGTCGCATATTATGAAAAGACACTGGGGTCCTTCCCCTCTCAAACTGAAGTCTATGAAGTGCAGTCCTATCTGAAAAGTGACCTACCTAAAAATATCTGTCTAATCTATGCTCACAGTATTGGTAACTGTGGCCTTTCTGTTACATGCCCCTACAGAAATAAACCAAAGACTTGGGTTTAGTAGATGTGGTACATGTAGTATCCATCCAAAATGTAATCCCAACAAAAAATAACCAATGATATATTATTCTGAAATGAAAGTCATGACTAAAAACTCCACAGTCCATTGAATGAAACAAGGAAAGGAACATTTACAGAGAGGGTAATCAGGCATTGGAATGGGCTACCCAGGGAGGTGGTGGATTCTCCGTCCCTGGAGGTTTTTAAGATAAGACTGGATGTGGCACTTAGTGCCATGGTATAGCAACCACAGTGGTAGTAGATCAAGGGTTGGACTTGATGATCTCGGAGGTCCCTTCCAACCCGATTCTATGATTCTATGATTCTATGATTCTATGATTTAAACAGTGTAAAGGGTGTAGAATCCCAGAAGGGGCTAATGTGTATGTCTCAAACACCGATAGCTGGATGGCTGTGGAGTCAACCAAGGATCACTGGTAATAACAGTCAACTATTGTTGGTAATAACACACTGTAAGAAAGAGCAAGATGTGGCTGGAAAAGGGGCCATATGAAGGTAGGGTAGCACTTTTCTGGGACAAACATCCTTATTCTAGTTCCTGGACATAAGCACAACACAGCACAGCACAAGTGCAGGAATGAGGCCAAGAAGTGGGCATGGACTGTAGGGGGGATCAAGACCAACTGTCACGTGAAAGGGGGGGATTGCCTGACCCTTAAAGAGGGGAGATTTTCTTGACCCTCAGTAACTTACTTGTCTGTCAGTGCCCCAGGGCAGTCAAGACCCTTACACCTGACCAGCCTGTCAGCATCCTGTAAGGGGGGAACCCTTCACCAACAGATTCACAGGATCAGAGGGTGATTTGACTGCCCTTTTCGGGGGGACTGCGTCATGGCATGGAGACCCCTCAGCAGGTCCTGTAAAAGTGTTATCTGCTCCTGGCAACTGCTAGCACCTTATAAAGGACTCTAACAGTTTACGGAATAACGCTCTTTATTAATACAAATTGTGACAGGTTCATAAGGTTCATAGGTCATCGGTGATAGTGTCTGACTGCAAAAACATATTTAAACCAGTCTACTAATACTACAAAGCAAGCACAAACATGAACTCTAATAAAAAGCAATGTACAAATATACTACAGAGCAAGCACAAGCTCTAGTCCTAAAAGCAGAATTCACTGTGCATAGAATAAGGTTCTTACCGAGTAGGCGTCCCTATGGGGGGGGGGAAGGCAGGTTCAGCCCGTCAACTGATCCCAACAGTTTCAGTGGAGTCTTCCTCCAATTTCTCCCAATTTCCAACTTACTTTTACATTATTTTTTTAAGTTTAGGTGGATCTTGAGTGACTTTAGTCATAAGTACTAACCTTTGTGGAACATGTCAACTGTGTTCCATCCAGGGAGCAGCAACTGCATTTTACCCTCTAATTTTTAGTCTCCTCTAATTTTTAACCCTATCCATTGTTCCACACCAACCAAAACCCTCGAAGCCCTCCGACCCATTTCCAGAAAGGTCTGAAAGAATGGACTGCACATGATAATTAATTTACATAGAAAATGAGAAACCTATTATAAGAATTGATAGATGCAGGTTAACCAAGATGGCCATGAACCACAGCTACAGTGTGAAGAAAAGATTTATTCCATTATTTCCTGGCAGACAAAGACATTGCACTGCTAGGAAACAGCAGGCAGAAAAACTGCACGAGGGGGCCCGTTCCTGGTCTCTACATAAAAACAGGCCTGGTGCATGCACATTACTTCAAGGCTTTGTTCTCCCCTGTGCTTTTATGGTCTCTGTCTTGCCCAGCAGGAGCCTCAAGCATGTCTGTGAGAAAGTGTTATCTCTTCATAGGAATCCTACTTCTCAAAACAGGCAGAGGATAAACATCAGTAGGTGTCTTGGTTTATTGACAATGTGTCCCAGGAGGCAGGACCTCTGATGGAACAGAAACCTCTCCCCCTAAATTACGAATTTTTTTGAAATTGTGAGGTATTCTACTGGGCTTACCACACGCTTCCCTTGAAGAATAGGAGGGCTCCTGACCAGTAGGGGAACAGCAAAAACTGGGGTGCAGGGCAGCTCCAGGGAAACAGCAGCTGGGGACTCCCTCTCAGCTGCAGAACCAGGAACCAAAGATAGTGAGTTCCCATCATGCCAACAGCTTTATTCTCTTAAGTTCTCACATTATTTTTCCAGGCAGGACCCTTTCTTCCTTCCCTGCCTCCCCCCCACCCTGGGGGTGTCCCAGAAATTTTGCTAAACCATAATATTATCCACCCCAAATTTTTTCATTCCGTCATGCTACATTGGATTTGAGCTTTCCAACTATACACATGCATAGATTACTCCAATTATATACACATTTACAAATATATACATACAGGCACAGTGTTATGGACAGTTTACCCAAATATTAGGTCCCCTGGAGGTATACATTGTACTTCTCCATCTTTCTGCATCACCCACCAAGTGCAACCCAGTCCTTGAGCAAAAAGAATCCCATGAATGGGTTTGCCTTTGCTTGAGGCAGGACTAATCCAAACCATTTTTCCTAACATATCTCTCCGGTGTACTATGAAGACTTCATCTACAGTGTGAAGGGGCTCTGATTGGGCAGGGCCGGCTCGATTGACAGAGCCTCTAGTGTTGAATAACCAAGTAGCCTTTGCTAAATGCTGATCCCAATGCTTGAAAGTCCCCCTGCCCAATGCCTTCAAAGTAGTTTTCAGCACTTCATTACACCGCTCAACCTTCCCAGTGGCTGGTGCATGATAAGGCATATGATACATCCGCTCAATACCATGCTCCTTAGCTCAAGTGGTAACTAGGCTATTCTTGAAATGAGTCCCATTTTCTGACCGAATTTGTTCTAGGGTGCCATGTCACCACAGGACTTGCTTTTCAAGGCCCAGGATGGTGTTCCAGGCAGTAGTGTGAGCCACAGGGTATGTTTCCAACCATTCAGTGGTTGCTTCCACCATGGTGAGCACATAGTGCTTACCTTGGCGAGTTGTGATGTAATCAATCTGCCAGGCCTCTCCATATCCATATCTGCCAGACCAATATTCTCACCTTCAGGCCAATATGTAATTATTTCCAAGATTCATGTTCCTGATTCTGGCGTGATGCATGATCAAGGCAATCCACTTACTCTATGTTACGTCAGTGGCATGATGCATGGAAGGAGCCTTCCTGGTAATCTCTATACCTTCTGTCCTCTCTTTCTCTAAGGTCGTCCTCATATCTGGAATATTCATAATCTCTCTCCATTCTTTCCCTATCATAGGGGTGTCGGTATAGAGGGTCGAAGGGGTCTTCCAGATTTTCCTCTATGCTCCTCATCCAAGCACACATGGTGTCCACACTTGGTTCATCCATCTTTGGATGATATGCGGTTATCAAGCAATACCTATATGGTTTAGGGGCACCTTGAATTACCTTCTTCCACATTGGTTGTGTGCAAGGAACATTCTCGGGAACTTGGATGTCATAATATTCTGGATCAGAGTAGACAATTTCCTGCATGGCCAATTCCCGCAGGTATTGGATGCCTTCTTCCGCAGTCCTCCACCTTCTCGAAGAACTCTTCAGGGACTCCTTAAACGGGTATTTCGCCCTCACAGCATGAAGAATTCGGAGCCAAAGACTGGATGCCGTTTTCTCCCTTCCCATTTCTTGTTCTATCTTAGGGTCTCGGGCAATGGATCCCAGTTGTCGTGCTTCGTCACCTTCAATTATGTGACTATCAGCTCCCTTGTCCCAGCATCGCACCAGCCAGGCGAGGATTTGTTCACCAGGCAAGCGCATATAATCTCTCCGTAAATCTCTAAGCTCTCTTGTGGTCAGTGATTGTATAATTTCGCTTTCTCGCATTATTTCTTGTCCATCTCTCCCACGTAGAATCTTTTCTACCTCCCTCTTTACTCTTCCGCTCTTACGTGGAACCGCTCCTGCCTCCTCCCTGTATCTCTCACGTGGAGATGGAGACTGGGCATGCCATGGGGATAAGCTTCTATGTTGTTCATGGCGTGGAGATGGACTTCTACGCCGTTCATACCGTGGGGACGGACTCCTACGTCGTTCACGCCGCGGAGATGAACTTCTACGTCGTTCACGCCGTGGAGATGGACTTCTACGTCGTTCACGCCGTGGAGATGGACTTCTACGTCGTTCACGCCGTGGAGATGGACTTCTACGTCGTTCACGATACCCAGCCGGTGGAGGTAGCGAGTAGTCTCTCGGGTGCCAAGATAAGGGCTTCTTCCAATCATCCACACCTCCAAGAGAAGGTTGGGTCTGGAGGGGTAGAGATAATTCCCCCTCCAATTGAGGGGGATGCTTTGGCTCCTTCTTTGCGTCCTTTGTAACACTGAATTTGTAGTCAGGATATAAATCATCAAGCGACAATATACCACCGGCCATTTGTGCTGTTGCTTTCTTTTCTCTTGGTGCTGTTCTGTATTCCTTTGGGCGTGCCCCTAGTTCTTTTGGACGTGCTCCTTCCCGTGTAGCCGTTTCTTCCTCTCTGGTAGCTGCTTCTTCTCTTCCAATCGCTCCTTCCTCAGTCACAACCACTTCTTCCTCTCTCGCAGTCGCGCCTTCATCACTTGCTGTTGCTCCTTCTCCCATTGCTGCCGCTCCTTCGTTCACTACATCCTCTGTTCCTTCTTCTTCTTCTTCTCTTTCTTCTGTGCGTTCTGGTTGCGGAGATGGGTCCGTAAGTTCCTCGATCTCCCTTACCCACGTCTTCTTCTTCTTTATAGGGGCAATGATGATCTTCCGGTTCTTAGCTTGAGTCCCGATTCTAGTGGACTTAGTAGAAATGTCATTGACTTCAAGTTGTGTTTGGACCCCAACTTCTGTGGACCTAATAGGGACATCACTGGTTTCAAGTGGCGTGGTTTGGGTCTCTGTGTCGACCTTAGCCCTCTGAAGGTGGTCTATGGCAGCTCGATAAGCATTAGCCAGGCCCCAGCACAAAGCGGAGAATTGCATATTCGGATCTTTGTAGGAAAAACACCCTTCTGCCAAACAGTGGGCCATCTCACCAGAATCAAACATTTGTTCTGGTGTGAACTCCCAATTAATGGGGGGTGACACACGTCCTACTAATCTACCGAAATCTCCCCAAGCTCCATGCCACCCGGGGACTGGCCTGTCTGCAGCCCTTTCCAAAGTTCCAGCGAATCCCTTTGAGGTGTGATCTTTCCTACAAGAGGGAGAGCAACGGAACCCCATTCTTCCAAGTTTAAGGAGCACTTCCAGTACCTTTATCAATGACAGTACTGTTGCAATAAGATTTATATAGTAATTAGAGCCGATTTTAACCATGGGGATCTCCTTTACCAAACCTTCGATGTCAAAATTAAAGGATGGAAGCAATTCGTTCCATCCATCCTCAAGGTCTGGACGTCTCCCTATAGAGTAGCCTAACACAGGTGTAAAGACGGCTAGAATTATAAGACAAATTAATGAAATAGCCATTGCTTTTTGTTATTATTTCTTCTTGATCCCAAAACAAACTTTTGTTTTATATAAACAAAGTTTCCTTGGCTGTTTTCCCAGACTCTGGCAGTGTTCCCAGACCTGTTCCCAAAACAATAGATTGGCTTGCAAAACAACACCGAGCTTAGCTGTCTTCCTGGAAAATGTTTATCAAAACAAGCCAAACTTAACCAAAATATCCCACTTCTGACACCAAAAATGTTGTACAAGTTTCGAGCTGGCTTCCTGCCAAGTCCCCCGAAACTCGACAACAAGGACCCGCCTCCCAGAGAGGGAAAAGAAGAAAAACCAAGCAGCCAAAGCTATAGCAAAAAATATGTATATATATATATATGTATATTTATATATAAGACAGATACACGAAAGGGGAATACCACACACCGGGGGGGGAAGGGGGGGGGAGGGGAAAAAAAAAGGAGAAGGACAAAAAGGGGCAAGGACCGAACAAGTCAAACAGCCAGTCGAAGGCAAACTAGCAAAAATCTCACCACTTCCCTTCGAACAGGCAGGATGGCCAGACACGGTCCTTGGCTCTCCCCTCACGCGTGGCAGATAACGGCAGTCACTGTAGGCCTCGGCTCCAGATAAGCCCAACCGAAACAGGGACCCACCGTTCTCGAACCTCGCCGGAGAGGAAAGAGAGCGAACTCTCTTATCAATGCCTTATTTATACCCTGGGTTACGTAAAGGAATAGCATGGAATACTTCCTTGGTCACCCTCCTAGTTCCCTCCTGGTTACAAGCTGGTTTCCAGGAAGGCCTAGACTGAAACCATCACAATGTTCCTGATTCTGGCGTGATGCATGATCAAGGCAATCCACTTACTCTATGTTACGTCAGTGGCATGATGCATGGAAGGAGCCTTTCCCTTGAACATCCACCCCAGCACTGGTAGTTGGGGTGCCAGGAGAAGCTGTGCTTCCATGCCAATCACTTCTGAGGCAGCTTGAACTCCTTCATAGGCTGCTAGAATCTCCTTCTCTGTTGGGGAGTGTAGTTGGCCTCAGACCCTCGGTAGCTTTGGCTCCAGAATCCAAGTGGTCAGCCTCAATTGTCCCCAGGCACCTTCTACCAGAGGCTTCAAGAAGGACCATTGTCCCCGGTTGCAGAGTGGAGCACATTCTTCACCTCTGGTCCTGTCCTGACTGGCCCAAGGGCTACAGCATGAGCAATCTCCTGTTTAATCTAATCAAAGGCTTGTTGCTGTTCAGGGCCCCAATGGAAATCGTTCTTTTTGCATGTTATGAAGTAGAGAGGATTTACAATCTGTCTGTATTCTGGGATGTGCATCCTCCAGAAATCTAATGCACCCAGGAAAGCTTGTGTTTCCTTCTTACTGGTTGGTGGAGACATTGCTGTGATTTTATTGATGACTTCTGTTGGGACCTGATGATGTCCGTCCTGCCACTTTATTCCCAGGAACTGTATTTCTTGGACAGGTCCCTTGACCTTACTCTGATGGCAAACCCAGCTTTTAGGAGAATCTGGATTATCTTCTCTCCTTTCTCAAAGACTTCTTCTGCCATGTTCCCCATACAATGATGTCATTGATGTACTGCAGGTGTTCTGGAGACTCACCCTTCTCTAGTGCAGCCTGGATCAGACCATGGCAGATGGTGGGACTGTGTTTCCACCCCTGGGGCAGTCAGTTCCAGGTGTACTGCACGGCCCTCCAGGTGAAATCAAACTGTGGCCTACACTCTGCTGCTAAGACCAGAAAGGCCCCCAAAATTCAGTGCCAAGAGAAGCACCGCCCTAAGCTCCGCCTAGGCTCTGCCTATCATTAATATGTATAGATAGATGTAATAATATGAATATGTAAGTAATCATATATGTAAAACTGTATAAAAACCTTGATAACAGCGCCCAAATCCCAGTTCATAGGGTGGTTATGAACTTAAGAGAACTAATACCATAAATACAATCATGCAAAACAAGGGATCGATCCTCACCTTATCAAAATACCACCCAAGTACCAACTCAGGAGTTTCACCTGTGGTATGGCACCCTGCGGGAGGCGTCCCTCACTGTCTTATGGGAACTCCAATACCAAAATAGACAAAACCAAATATAAATACCTTTATCAATAGGCAGCGAGTTCTTTGTCCATCCCCGCAAGAAGCCACCGAAGAATGGAGCCCCACCAGGTAAACTTAACTGGGGCGCGCCAAGGGGGTCCCAAGCTTTGACGGATTCTGCAGCCAGGTGGAGAAGTCTGCTGCCTGGCTCACCAAATTGATACCAAAAATCTCAGAATGAAGAACTGCTCAGAGACTTTTTGTCTTTGAACATCAAGGTATTTATTATACAACATTGGGAGTGAGGCAGGTCGCCCTGCACAAACTCGCTTGAAGACACCACACATAACTGTTAAAACTCCCCTGGGATGCATATTAAAACATTGGAAAGATCTTGGAAGTATTCCGGGGGGGGAAGCCTAAGTAAAAAAATCATTGATAAAATATTGCAACAACTGCAATATTTGGTGGCCAATTTATACTTTAGATGTAAGGTTTGCCTCCCCGACAGACAAGGTTGGGACAGAACCAGTGTGCGTATTGTAGAGAGGGGCTGTTGTTGCTTACAGAGTACCGAGTGGGGGGAGGCGGGCAGGCCTGCCCCTAGGGGACCTGCTGGGAAAAAATTAAGTTAGGGGAAGAAAAAAAAAGAAGAATTAGATTTTTTAATTGATACCGGGGCTACATTCTCTGTTTTGAATCAAGAATTAATACCTAAAAGTGATAAATATGTTCAAGTTGTTAGTGCCACTGGCCAATCAGAAAGAAACTTTCTTTTGAAACCCCTAAAGTTCAAAATTGGAAAACAAATGGGAATGCATCAGTTTTTGTATTTACCAAATTCACCCAAACCCCTATTGGGCAGAGACCTACTAGAAAATCTGGGAGCTGTAATAGAATTTAAACAAGGTAAAATTGAATTTAAGGTACAGGAAGAACAATTAATAACAACTTTAAGTTTAGCAATAAGCCATGTGGAACCAAACCAGAACAATCAGGATGTCAATCAACTTTTGGATCAGGTATACCCTGGGGTCTGGGCTACTGAAACACCAGGAAGGTCGAAATGGGCAGATCCCATTCAAATAGAATTACAGCCAGGAGCAAAACCAGTAAGTAGGAAGCAATACCCACTGAGGCTAGAAGATAGAAAAGGAATTGAACCAATGATAGATAACTTCTTGAAGTTAGGGCTTTTTGTCGAGTGTGAATCAGATTTCAACACCCCAATTTTACCAGTCAAGAAGCCAAATGGAACATATAGGTTGGTTCGGGATTTAAGAGCAGTAAATAAAATAGCTAAAAACATACATCCAGTTGTTGCAAACCCATATACCCTCTTAACAAAATTAAAGGAAAATCTAATTGGGTTCACCGTATTAGACTTAAAAGATGCCTTTTTCTGCCTCCCCTTAGCACAGGAAAGTCAAAGGATATTTTCCTTCAAGTGGGAAAGTCCCACCACAGGAAGGAAAACTCAACTCACTTGGACAGTGTCACCTCAAGGGTTCAAAAAAATTCCCCCAATTTTGGGGAATCAATTAGCTAAAGAATTGGAACAATGGCAGTCACCACTGGGAGAGGGTATACTTTTACAATATGCAGATGACTGAAAACCAAAAAGAATGTATCCAATGGACAGTAAACCTCTTAAACTTTTTGAACTTAAATGGGTATCGAGTCTCTCAACAGAAAGCGCAGCTGGTGCAGAAACAAGTGGTGTACCTGGGATATGAAGTATCTGGGAGACAACATTCTCTGGAAACAGCAAGAAAGGAAGCCATCTGCCAGACACCTAAACCACAGACAGTGAGAGACCTTCGAGCCTTTCTGGGAGTGCCAGGTTGGTGTCATTTATGGCAGGTAACTAACATTGTCAGCCCAGCTTCATTCCTAGAAGGCAAAACCACAGCCAAACCCATTGTACACGACTGCTTGGAGACCACTGAAGCAGTGCATTCCAGTTGCCCGGACCTCAAAGAAGAACCACTCCTGGACGCAGAAGACTGGTTTACTGATGGCAGCAGTTTTTTAAAACAAGGTGTGAAGATGGCTGAGTATGCTGTAACCACCACTACTGAGGTAATCGAATCAAATCCTTTGCCCGCAGGAACCTCGGTCCAGAAAACAGAACTGATAGCTCTCATTTGAGCTTTAGAATTGGCAGAAGGAAAACAAATTAACATCTGGACTGACTCCAAAATATGGTCATGGAGCAATTTGGAAAGAAAGAGGACTTTTAACTTCTCAAGGAAAAGTTGTGAAATATGTTGAAGAAATTCTACGATTACTAGAAGCTGTACAACTCCCCTCTCAGGTGGCAATTATGCACTGCCAAGGACACCTGAAAGGTAACACTGTCCCAGAAATAGGAAACAGGAAAGCTAATGCAGAAGCTATTTTAGCTGCTGCAAGAGGTAAAGAACTACCAGTAGCAGTCCTAGTGCCAGAAAAACTAGACACAGATCAACAGGTAAAATATCAATTATAAATAAATATATGAAAATGGAAGTAATCTGTTAGACAATGGGTGGGGTCAACTAAAAACAGGTCAGTTAGTATTACTAGAAAAATTAGTGTGGCAATTTGTAAAAGTAGAACATGATAAAACTCATTGAGACTTGGACCCACTCTATCAGCATTTAAGGACCAGAGTGGCACCACCATAATAAAGCAAGTCATATCCCAATGTGAACTCTGTCTGAAAAAAAAAAAGAAAAAAAAATAACCCAAGTACTGGAACAAAAGTCCACCAAGGGGCAATAAGCAAAGGGCATTTCCCAAGTGAAATTTGGCAAATTGATTTCTCTGAACTTCCAAGAAAAGGGGGGTTTCGTCATCTCTTGGTTTTGACTGACAAATTTTCTGGATGGCCTGAGGCTTTCCCATGTAGAATAAATTAATCGAAAGAAGCAGTTAAAGTCTTGTTGAATGAAATTATACCATGGTTTGGAGTGCCTAAGAGCATCTCTTCAGATAGAGGTTCACACTTTCGTGCACAAATTGTACAAGCAATAAGTAAAGTGATAAAATCAATTGGCAACTGCATACGCCCTACAGACCCCAAGCAAGTGGGCAAGTAGAAAAGATGAACCATCTCATTAAACAACAAATCGCTAAAATCTGTCAAGAAACAAATCTGTATTGGTACCAAGCTTTACCTATTGCTTTAATTCAAATAAGAATCAAACCAAGGTCTAAAGAAAATCTAAGTCCATTTGAAATTCTATATGGCAGACCTTATGGAATGAACAGTATTAACAGTGAAGCTTTAGATCAGATAGGTAATCAATATGGTTTTTTTTAACTATGTTATATCTGTGGGGAAACAATTGAATAAGAATTCTGCTGTTGTATTAGAAAAATCAATCTAAGCAACCTGATTGTAAACTGCATCCATTTACTCCTGGTGATTGGGTATATGTTACAAATTTTTCAGGACATCCCCTACAACAAAAGCGGAATGGACCCTTCCAGGTGTTGTTGACCACGTTCAGAGCAGTCCAGATAAAAGAACAATCCACCTGGATTCATTAGTCTAGAGTCAAGAGGGCTCCCGAGAAACCATGGACTTCAGAGTCTCCAGGACCAACTACCCTCAGACTTACTCGATGCTGGTCATTGGAATTTGTATGATGACTTTGATTCAAGTTACTACTCCATAGTGGCCATGGTCTGGCGCTCATATTGGATACTCTAGCAGTGCTGGAAGTGGTCTCTACACTGATGGCCATGAAAAGTCCTATGTAAATTCAGCTGTATACGTTCTGCACAACAATGAGTCATACAAACAACAGGACTGGAAATCGATTCAAAGGACTCCAGATAGCAAACCAATTGATACTTTGATAGGGAAACCTGGGGATGTCATAAATAGGGTGCAGAAGTGTTAACGTTCATGACTGGGCTTCGCGAACGAAGATTTGGGAAGGCTCTATCCACATTTGTTACAGGCACGTTGGTGACTTATGAGACCAATAAGAGACAGACATATCCGATTGCAAAAGGCACAGCAGAAAGACTCTTTGGATGGTATATTCTGCAAAACACGGTTCTTTCTGCGTTGCCTTTTCTCCTCGAGAGTGATCCTGCGTGTGTTCTCAAAGGAGACAGCTGCATTATAGATGGTGTGTCTCCAGGCCTCCCGATTTGAGACCAGAGTAGACCAGTTATGGTGATCAATATGGCCAAGGCTGAGATGTTGTTTCAGGGAGTCCTTATATCTTTTCTTCGGGGCTCCTCTCATGCGGCAGCCAGTGGCAAGTTCACCATAAAGCAAGATCTTAGGGAGGCGGTGGTCCTTCATCCTGGAGACGTGCCCTGCCCATCGCAGCTGTGTTCTCATCAGCATGGCCTCTATACTTGTGACTGCTGCTTGCTCAAGAACAGATGTATTGGTCACATAATCTGACCAGTGGATGTTTAAGATTGTACGGAGGCAGCGTTGATGGAAGCACTCTAGGAGACGCAGGTGGTGGCAGTAGATGACCCATGATTCGGAACCATACAAGAGCGTAGACAACACTATGGCTTTGTAAACACTGATCTTGGTGCTTTTCTTCAAGTGTTTATTACGCCATACTCTTTTGTGGAGTTTTCCAAAAGCACTGTATGCCTTTGTTAACCTATTGTCTATCTCTCCATCAATCTTACCATCTGAGGAGATGAGGCTACCGAGGTAATTAAACTGCTGGACTGATTTGAGCTCCGATTGGCCAATGGTGATGTGGGGATGATGGGGGACTTCCTGAGGTGCAGGTTGATGGAGAACCTCTGTCTTCTTTAAGCTGACTTCCAACCCAAAGAGGTCAGCAGCATCTGCAAAGCAGGATGTTAAACGCTGCAGAGCTGCTTCTGTGTGGGCGACAAGGGCGGCGTCATCAGCATAAAGCAGCTCCCGGACAAGATGGTTTAAGGTCTTAGTGTGGGCCTTCAGATGCCTTAGATTGAATAGGCTTCCATCAGTACGATATCGAATGTAGATACCATCCTGATCATCGAGGTCTGCCATGGCCTTTTGGAGCATCATGCTAAAAAAGACTGTGAAAAGGGTAGGAGTGAGAACGCAGCCTTGTTTCACACCATTCTTAATTAAAAAGGGCTCAGAAAGTGTGTCACCATATCTGACTTGGCCATGTTGATCCTCATGGAGTGAGATGATCATTTTAAGGAACTTGGGGGGACAACCTAAATGTTCCAAAATCTACCACAGACCTTTTCTGCTTACAGTATCAAAAGCCTTGGTGAGGTCGACAAACGTTACATAGAGACCTTTGTTCTGTTCCCTACACTTCTCTTGCAGTTGTCTGAGGACAAATACCATGTCCGTGGTGCTTCTGTTGGCTCTGAAACCACACTGACTTTCAGGTAGGATTCCTTCTGCTATAGCGGGTATTAGTCTGTTCAAGAGTATTCTTACCAGGATTTTGCCAGCAATGGAGAGCAGAGTAATACCTCGGTAATTTGAGCAATCAGATTTAACTCCTTTCTTCTTATACAAAGTGATGATGACTGCATCACGAAGGTCTGATGGTAGTTCACCTAGTTCCAACAGCGCACCACAAATTCGTGAAATTTGGAATGGAGTGCAAGGCCCCCATGTTTCCAGACTTCGGGTGGAATTGCATCCACTCCGGCTTCCTTGCCGATTTTCACCTGCTGTATGGCCTTGAGGGTTTCTCCTAAAGTGGGGGCAGTATCCTATTCATACTTCACTGGTTGTTGTGTGATGGACTGAATTGCTGAGTCTTGTACTACACGGTTGGTACTGAAAAGAGTCTGAAAATGTTCAGACCATTGATTCAGAATGGAGGTTTTATCTGTTAGAAGTGTTTGACCATCAGTGCTGAGTAGAGGGCTTTGTACCTGGTATGTAGGCCCATATGCTGTTTTCAGGGCCTCATAGAAACCTTTGTGATCACCTGTATCTGCGCATAATTGAGTTTTTTCAGCTAGATCGATCCACCACTTGTTCTGGATGTCACGGAGTTTCCGTTGGAACTTGCTGCATGCGAGACGAAAGGCTACTTTTCTTGCGTGACAGGATGACAGTGCAAGGTGTGCTTGGTGGGCGGTTCTCTTCTTCCTCAACAAGTCCTGGATTTCTTGATTGTTTTCATCAAACCAGTCCTTTTTCTTCTTGAGGGAGAACCCTAAGGATTCTTCAGAGGACTGCAGGATGCTGTTTTTAATATGGTGCCAAATTGTTTCAGGAGAGTAATCTGCAGAATCTGTGGAATGGTTTTCGAGCCTAGTTTGAAGGTTTGCCTGGAATCTGTCTCTTCCTGTGGTTGATTGGAGATTGTTAACTTGGAGTCTTCTCCTTGGGATATTGCCCCTTTTAGGTTTGAATTTGAGATTGAAGTTGAGTTTACAGCACACAAGTTGATGGTCTGTTTGGCATTCTGCACTGGGCATCACGCGGGTATGGAGGACATCGCGAACATCTCTCCGTCGCACCAGGACATAATCGATGAGGTGCCAATGCTTAGATCTGGGGTGCATCCAGGTTGTCTTCAGACTATCTTTCTGCTGAAAGATAGTATTAGTGATGGTGAGCTGTTGCTCCGCACAGAATTCTAGCAGGAGTCGACCATTATCGTTGCAGTTTCCAACACCATGCTTGCCTAATATTCCTTTCCAGGCATCGAAATTCTTACCTACTCTGCCGTTGAAATCACCAAGGATAATGATCTTATCATCTGCAGGCACCTTTTGGGTAAGGCGGCAGGGTCAGCTTGGAGAGTTGGGGCATATATACTAAAGAGGACAACGTGTCGGTTGTTGTGGAGTGGAAGGTGAAGGGAGATAATGCGGTCAGAGTGACCTGTCAGCAGATTTTCGAGTTTGGGAAGAATAGAGTTTTTGATCATGAAGTCGACACCTGAGAGATGTTTTTCGGTTCTGGGCTTCCCTGACCAAAAGAGTGTGTAACCGGCACCATGTTCTCTGAGGCTTCCTTCCTCGTGAAGGCGAACTTCACTGAGGGCAGCAATGTCAATGCTGAGACGAGCCAGTTCATGGGCAATTAGGGCAGAACGTCGCTCAGGACGTCCACTATCCGCAGAATCGAGCATGGTTCTGATGTTCCAACATGCTAGAGTTAATTTAGGTACACCTTTGGAGGCAGGTGCATGCCTTTGTCTTTTGATCTTCGTGCGACCGCATTGGAAGAAGATGCCCGTTGGCCTGCGGTTAACCAACCGGGTGAAGGTGGAGATGAGCTTTGTCCAGGCCACCTTTTCTAGGCCCGTCTCCGAGTGGAGCAAGCAGTGCTGTCCTTGGAAAGGCTGCTTGGTCATTCAGGGTGCTGCCCCAAGAGACTGTCATCTCCGGTCAGTCTCAAATGACCAATATCCTGAACCGCCTGCATGCAGGGTTGGGTCTGCGGCTTCCAGTGCACCTTTCACCTGCCGTTTCGACCCTCGCCCATCGCTACAGGACTTTTTGCATGTGGGTAAACCCTTCAAGTCTGCGCAATGGATTTTTAGTTGAGATGCAGTATGTGCAGAACTGAACCCACCCTTTAATCCTGAGGTTCATCTGCCAGGGCCGAGCGAGCTTGGACGGTGGCAGCGAGATCCTCGGGACGTAGGTTTGATTAGAGTGACCTTCTCTTAGATGGATGGCCTTACAGGGCTAAGTGAGCTCCATCTGCCCCGGTTTGAGATTAGAATTGTCCTTTTCCTAGGATGACTGCCAGAAGGCTAACGAGCTCATCCTGCCCAAGAATGTATTAAATCTGGCCCTGCTGTTTTGACCTGTCTGGCATGGGCGACCCTACCGAAGGCATGTACCATCGCCAGCATAGCTCGCAACCACACAGGGGTACACCGTCTACGTTCCTGTTAGAACGGTTTGGGCAAGTCTTTCATTTCCTGCTTTACTATCACCTATTTATATACAATCATAAGGAGATACCCAGGAACAGCCCTTTGTCCTGCCCACCCTTTCAGGACGTAACAGAGCAAAGCAAACATATCCGGAGCATGCCGAGCCTGAGCAATAGCAGCAGGTGAGTCAAAGACAAACAGACAAACAAACCAACCCACCATTCTCCATTCTGACCCTCGTACACATCCAAGACTGGGGTGCTTATCAAGGCCCCAACTTGGCTGGGACCCCAATCACTCTAAAGGAACCCCAGTATTCTCCCTGACCATATCCTACCTCCACTGTGTTACCATGTATCTGCAGGTGCACTGCACACCTGTGATACTTCCTACAGGACTGCCCCGCTGTCCCTTCCGTCAATCATAAGACCCCCATGGCCCGCTCGATACTCCTCCCCTCTCTTTCCCACCCCCTTCCCCTGTACCCCCCCTCCCCCTTCCCCCCCAAACCTGAAACGGCAAACCTCTGTGTGCTCCGAAGCTGCTCTCTCCTCCTCCACGGGTGTGCAGCAACTGCTGGCAAGTCTCCCCTGCTTTCTCTCTCCCCTCCCCTGCTGCGACTGCACCTTGGGATTAAACTGCGCGCGCAGAGTGCGCGCGGCGCCGGGGGAACTCCTACCTGTCCCAGGAGCCACCCTCCGCACGCAGCCCGCCCACAGACCCCCGCACACCCCCCCGGCACGAGGGGGAAACTCCCAGTGTTAACGTATCAGTTCAAGAAACAGACCAGATTCAGATAACTATAAGACCTGCAGACCCCCAGGAATTTTTAGTTAATACTATTAAAGAAACCACTTGTAGATCCCCACCATGCGAGACCAAACTAAAATTAGGCCAGACAGCTTTGGTTTTATGTTTGTGGGCTGGAGTGAGAAGAAATAAAGCGCAGTGTGAGCTCAGGTTAGTGTTAAACCAAACAATTTAGGTTATGTGTTTGTGGACCGGGAGAAATAAAACTCTATCGAAATTATTTGTAATAGAACTTGAAGAAAGCATAACTACTAAATCTCCAGGTGAGACAACTTCACAACCTACAAGTCCTTCCCCAAGTTGTAATAACATACACAATTTAACTTTTGCTGGACCTTACGTAATTAGGCAATCAAATGAGCAGAAGTTATTGTTAGATCCCACCTACTCACTGAAAAGAATCCAAATAAACATCCAAGCAAATATATCTCACCTACAAAAAGACTGTCAGCCCTATATTCAGCAGAGCCTCAAAGGCTGGAATGCATGACTGTCAGCCAGATCCCATCATAATAGAGTTCGAAGAGATGTAGCTGGATGATTTGGCACAGGATTAGGTGTACTAAACACTATAGACCAAGAAGTACTGGTAAATAAGCTAAGTGCCGTCACTTCTGATCTAGAAAAACTCAAAGTTCCCTTAAGATCCTCCTTGCTCACTTTAGCAGAAACACAATCATTGGCAGTCAAATTGTTGACATTAGTAGTGATGCTGTAAGGTCCATTTGGTTTTTCTAATTTTCCTAATTTTATAAGTTTTATAAGTAGTTAAGTAGTAAAAGTAGGTTTTAGAAGCTGTAGCCCTTATTCCCTCACCCTTTAGCACAAGTAGTTTACACATTCCTCAACCCTCTTACCCCATTCTATGTTCCCCATATCAATTCTACCCCTGAATTCCAGTAGAAAATGTTTAGTCTTTTGTCAAGGCAAGGCCTATGCTGTTTAGAGAACACTCATATCTTAGCCTGAACCACAGAACACAGTCAAGAACTGGGTGACCGTGTACCCTTTGTGCTCTGAAGATGGTGAAGGTCATGAAGAAGTGGTCCTGAAAAGCCCCCAGACCCAATTCCCAGGAGGTGGGCCAGGGGGTGGACCAGAGCAAAGGCTACGGGATGGACAAAACTTGGATTGGTCGGGCAGTATTATAAATTGTAACACCTGAACATGACCTGCACGCACGTCTTGTGACATCTATGCCTAGGCACAAATTAAACGCTTTTCTTATCTCACCCTCAATTAACTGCTTTGGAGTTTTTTTCCTTAGCTCCTCATAGGCATCAGTAGCTAACCACACTGCGGAACATTTTATCAAAATTGCCGACTATACTGGTGGCATTAGCAGGTTTGCACTTGCTATCCAATGCATCTAGACTCAGCAGTGGGTACAATCTGTAGCTGCAGCAATACTAAGAGAAGGAACTTCAGGAATTCTATCCCAAGAAATAAGAGAAATAATAGCCAGAAACAGTTCTACTACTCAATTTGAGAAAAATCACCAGGCATAGTGGCAGTTAGTAAACTTCACTTACAATTCACATGAGCATATTGAAGCTTACGTACTCACTATCAGTGCAGCCAAGGAAAAGACTATCTTTCCTGTTTTGACATTAGGAGCTATACACCAGAATGTTATTGTCAGACCCATAGGCCATAATGTTTGGGCAAGTTATGATCACACCACATGCAAATGGCAGTCAATCAGTACAGAGGCATGTATTCCTAAGGGACAGTTGGGATATATCTGTGAAAATGCTGTAGTAGAAAATGAAGATTTATGCTTAAATACTGAAGACAGTGTATGTACTTTCGAGATGTTTCCCCATGCCAAGACCCAATCACAAGTCTATTATGTAAGAAATGGATGTGCATGTGTTAGGACTTTTTGTGTTAATTTTACCATTGATAATTGTCATGAAGTAGCAAATGGTACTAATTTTTGTGTGTGTAATTTTACTTGAATCATAGGTTGTGATTTTGATTACACTGTTCCTGTAACTACTAGACAACTAATTGAATCTGATTATATGCTGTACCATGATGTCATCATCATCATCATGGCTGGGCTTCGCGAACGAAGATTTGGGAAGGCTCTAACCACATTTGTTACAGGCACGTTGGTGACTTATGAGGCCAATACGAGATAGACATATCCGATTGCAAAAGGCACAGTAGAAAGACTCTTTAGATGGTATATTCTGCAGAACATGATTCTTTCTGCGTTACCTTTTCTCCTCGAGAGTGATCCTGCGTGTGTTCTCAAAGGAGACAGCTGCGTTATAGATGGTGTGTCTCCAGGCCTCCCGATTTGAGGCCAGAGTAGACCACTTATGGTGATCAATATGGCCAAGGTTGAGATGTTCTTAGGGAGGCGGTGGTCCTTCATCCTGGAGACAATTATATGCTGTACCATGATGTACTGAGATTGCAAATAGGCATGGATATCCATCTTTTCAAGGCAATGCTTAGACATCCTGACATAGAGAAAATGGTCCAAGAAGTAAACAGAACAACTCAGCGTATGCTCTGGCAAGTGAAACATGACACTGAAAGTATAAAGACTATCCTAACTAAAGTGGAACAAGTGGGGGAACATCATTGGTGGGACATCTTTACAGGGTATTCCCCCATGGCAACACAGGTGTTTCACTATTTGATATATCCTATATTGGTCCTAGTAGTAGCAATAATTCTACTATCCTTCTTAAACGTTTGTCTGTGGTACAGACGAAGTATCATAATCAAAAGGATGCAGATAATATGGGCAATGATGAAAATCTACCAAAACTCTTTGCTATTGAAACTTGAGGAAAGAATTCGCAAGTCATAAGAAAAGGGGGGGATTGAAATGAGAACCAGGCCTAAAAGAGTTAATTGAGATATCTCGACCTGCTAAGAAAGCTCCCCCCCAATACCTGTTCTGTTGAAGAATGCTAGAAACAGTATGCAATGAACCTAGGGGTAATAAATTAGGATAAGGTTGAATAGGAGAAAAAGGCTTGGAGCCAAGGCTTTCTGCAAGCTTCAGTAGTTAGGACAAGAACAATGGAAAGGTAAGAAACTCAGAATGAGGAAGATGAGAAGACGACCCCCGATTTGGGGAGGAAGGCCAGAAAGGCCCCCAAAATTCAGTGCCAAGAGAAGCACCGCCCTAAGCTCTGCCTAGACTCTGCTGATGCCTCAGAGTTTTTTTATTTTTTAATTTTTATAGACTTTAGAAGTAGATATGTAGTGGATGTAGATTTTAATGTATCAGTATTTGTAGTAGAAGTAACTACAGCAGCACATATCTCAAGTATCATTTCCACACTGAGGTCTCTACCAGCATAATTAACAAGCATTCTTTTACTGTCTCACCGTATTATATCTTTTACCAGTATTTTCCAGTAAAAGTAATGACAGTAGCTTAATGGTTGCACATACCAAACCCCGTCCCATATCAATCCCTCAAAATTCCGTTAGCTGTTTAGTCTTCTTTTCAAGGTAGAATTGCAGAAAACACCTTAAGGCCTGCACCCCAGGATGCAAACATAGGCAAAAGTGACCTTCAAGCCTGGAACTTTGGAGGGCCTCCAAGGACTCAAGGTGCTCTGAGGAGGATGAAGATGATGAAAGAGGGGTCCCAAACTCCCCCAGACTCAAATCCTGAGGGGGTGTGCCAGAGGGCATAACTGGGCAGAACCGGGGGTTGGTCGAACGGGGATTGGATGGACATCATTATAAAATCATAGAACCTGTGTCCGAATGCATGTGCGGGGTATGTATTCCTGGGGCCTGGAGGCTCATTAAAGCTTCTGCTCTTCTTATCTTATCTCCTATACTAAATTGATCTGGAGTCTTTTTTCTCCTCGGTGTTTTAGGCAACAGTTTGGCACTTCTGAAAGGTGGAAACCTGGAACTGAGATTTCTTCACATCAGTCCTCAGAACCACACACGGAGGTAATATAAGAGAGCAGCTGCTTTGGGTAATTTTGTTAGCAGCTGCAAAGGGGGGTTTTTCCCCGGAAATTGGGAATACAGTAGACTGGGATGTTAGGTTAGACTTGGGCCCAGTTGTTGCAAGAGTCGGTGTTTTCCGTCTGTGGGTGAAAAGCGTTTCGCCTGGACAGGCAGTTTGACTGTCCCTTGTGGCTTCGGTAAAGGCAGGCAGAGAGTGGTAACTCAGGGGTTTCATGTTGACCGGGCATGGACAGAGGGGAGGGATGCCTCTCCTGGTGTTAAAATACTCTGTTCTTGCCTGAGGCTGGTGGTGGTGCTTGGAGAAGGAGCTTGCATGGTGTTCCTGAGGCCATGAGTTCAAATCCAAGCACCAGAAAGTTTTTTCCCCTGCCTGCTACTTGCCATCATGGGTTGTATGCAATCTAGGGAGGAGGAGATTCCCAAAGGGTCTCCTCTAGCTTTGGTTTTGTGGCACTGGAGGCATTTAACTGGCTCTGAAACATCTTTAAAAAGGCAGGAGTTGTGTAGGCTGTCTGTAAATATATGAGCTACTCCGAGAGGTGGTTTGGCTCTTTTGAAATAAATACAGTGTTACAGCTTATTTCGATCCTTCATAAGGAGGAACGGTGGAACGAATTAGTGTATGTCGAATCGGTTTTGGTTTTTTTAACCCATCCGGAATGGAGGGCCGAATATAAGAAGGATGAATCCTCGGTAGAGGCGGAGCTCTCAGAAATGACTTTAGAGAAAAGAAAGAGGAAAAGTCGGGGTAAGCGGGATCCCATCAGCCAAATTTATGTTAAAAGCCCGGGAGATGAGGACTTGGATCTTCTAATGGCCCCTGATTTGCGAGGGACCAGCCCGGGAGCCCCAGGAGCCGCTCTGGGCCTGGGCGCAGGTGCATTGGGTGCTGATCCTGTCAGAGTGGCGGCTCCTCCAGCTGCTGCCCCTGGAGCGGTCACGGTCGGGGCAAGGCATAATACGTGTCTTTATTAGTTCTATGTCAGGACTAAATGCAATACTTGTGATTCGGGCTTTACATTTCATTTGCAGTGTTTCAAGTATAGACAAACTAACTAGTTGCACGACATACAGTGACTGAGGTATTACTGTCGCCAAGCTCGCAGGTACACATAGAGGCATTTATGGCCTGTCACGAAGTAAAAGCAGCAGAGGGCAGGACCAGGTTAGCCACAAGAAGATCGTTCTACCCCGCTGTCGGCTGCAACCCAATAGGCATGGGGAGTGGAAGTATATGCTATACTGGACCTCTGCTTGCCTTAGTGTGCTCCAGCTAGTAGTCATTGCTGATGACCATTGCTCAAAGTGTTACAAAAATGCATACTATGAGACAGGTGTGATAACCACCTTTATGGCATATGAGTAAGTTGTTACAGGATGAAAATTGTGTGAACAATTTTCTTTGCATTTCTGTGTGTTTTACGTTGGCATGGCTGGGTGCAGATAGTAAAAAATGCTGTGCCACTAATATGGCTGCAGGCCTTGTGCCAAGATGCCAAGGAGGAGTTTTGGCAGGTGAATAAAGTTTTCTCATCTCCTATGACCACCTGTTGTGGTCCAATTAGCAGTGGACAGCAAAGCATGTTTTCCTTATGTAACCAATGTTGTGTGAACAAGAAGCTGAGCACTATATAATCTGTCTTTTTCCTAATAAACCCGACATTTGCCTGATCATATTGATCCTGGAGCAATCTGTCCATACCCTTCCATCGAAATCTGGCGCCCGAACAGGGACTCAAAGTTCGTCAGTTCTTCGGGACGTAAGACGAACGGAAGAGCCGAAGGAAGCAGCCGTTACAGGCAGCGCTGAACCCCGGTGCTGTGAACAAAGCCGTGCACGGTCGAAATTGGAAGCTCACCTTGATCACGTGAGTCAGCTGGCGGGAGTATGGGGTCCACTGATTCTAAAGATGAAGAAATCGTGGGAAGGCTCCTGCAAAATATAGTCTCTCTAAGAGAGCCAAATTACGATAAAAAAGCCCTTGAAGGGTTAATTCTCTGGGCGAGAGCTAAGAATCTACTCCCCTCCGCTCAAGCAGCCTTTGAGTTATCCATTTGGGGTGCTATTAAGGCTCAAATATGGGAAGAAATGGAACAAGGGTCTAAAAATGTTAAAAGATATAGAAAATACCCTAAAGTTTGGCGTTTGGTCATTGAATCGCTGAAAGAGTTAACTACGGATCAGTGAAAACTTGTAATTGCTCAGGGAACTTTGTCAGGAATCAACGGGACCGCGGCGTATCTCCAAGCCCGAGCCGATAGATCTGTTTATGAGGAGGTCCTAGTGCCTGCAGCTACACAGCCAAGATCGCTAATGAAAGCAGCGGATCTCACTCAGTTTAGCAGCACGTTTGTACCAGCAGAGACTGTGAGAAAAGTAGGAGCAGTGGAGAGCGACACTGGCACCCTGCCAGCGCCACCGCCCTTCACTGCGCCTGCTCTGCCAGCACTACCATCTTCTATTGAGCCTGTGCAGCCAGCAGCCCCTCCTTCAGCTGCGCCTGCTGTGGGCATTGAGTCATAAACTGTTTCTGAGCATGCGTCGTCTGGAACAGAGCTGCTAAGAGCCTCCGAACCACTAGATGTAGCTACATCACCACTGCCTGGAATCATCATGTCGCCTGAAGTTACGTCATCAGCAGTCGTCTCCTCAAAACCAGGAAGTCAAACCATGGAAACTGCGGTCGCGGCAGCCGGAGTTGTCCCTTCAAGCATTGCCGTAGCAACTGAAGCTACTTCAGCAGGATCTGCGGCCTTGGCAGAGGCGGCTACCATCCTGGTGGGAGCTACCGTTTCGTCAGAAACCACCACCGTTCCGATGGGGACCGGAGCCACCTCCGAACGGAGCATGGCTCCTCAGCCTCCCTCAGTTCTGCTGCCGAAGGAGGACGAGAAACTTAATCATGGTAATGCAAAAGAGTTATTTTCATCATTTCCATCCTCAGGCTTGTCTCCTGATGACAAGAGCTTGGACAATGGAAGCGAGAGAGCTATTATGCCTGCAATAAAAGACCTTAAAGACACCTTATTGCTTTGCTTTCAAAAGCTCGAGTCTAAATTAGGAGAGAGACAGCTTGTGCAGCTGAATACAGCCCCCTCTAATGTTTCAACTTCAATTGAGAGTGAACCCTGGAAAGCTTTGGACTGGAAAATTTTAAAAGAAGTTAAAATGACTGTTATGCAGTATGGTTTAAAGAGTGATTATACACAAATAGTATTGTGGTATCTTTTTACTGCTCATCTGCTAACACCATATGATACTCGTATAATTGTATCTATGTTACTTTCCCCTTTCCAGCAACTGGAATTTTTCACCGAATGGAGTGCCAGCTGTGCAGCAGTGGTTGCACAATCTAGGCAGAAAGGACACCCTCTCTTTGGTGTTTCTGCTGACATGCTCATGGGTTTCGGTCAGTACGACAGCGCATATTTGCAAAATCAGTTTCCAGATGAGGTATTAAAAACTAGTCAGGATTTAACTTATAAGTCATTGCTTATCATAAGAGATGCAAAGTCAAGACTCCCATGTATTTCAATTAAGCAGGGACCCACGGAACCATACAATCAATTTGTAGATCGTTTAAATGAGTCAATAAATTCAGATCCAGACATAGATAATAACATGAAAGCAAAATTCTTAAACATGCTGGCCTATAATAATGCTAATGAAAATACAAAACAGGTTTTGGGTACACTACCTAGGAGTGCTACTACAGCCCAGTTTTTAGAAGCTGCTGCAAAAATAATCCAACAAGAGAAAGCAGCCTATTTAGCTGATGCTACAACTGCAGCTATAAAACCCCTTTTGTCTGTGGAGACTGACACTTCTTCAGATTCAGACATAAGTTCTGATGATGATGAAAAAGAAGTTAATGCTGGAGTTTAGAACAAGTCAGCAACATCCCCAGAATTTTTTCAGAATTATTAAATAATAGAATTAGTATAGTGGAGTTTGTTGTAGAATAAAGCTGTTATAAGTTTAGAATTATTAGCATAAGAGTATTTAGTAAAGAAATCAGTGCTTTAAGAATTTTTAACACACTTTCGCACAAAGAAAAAGAGGGAAAGAGAGATATCAGTTTTTCTCTATTGATTTGCAAAAGTGTTTCATATGTTTTAAGTATTTTGTGCACAGGTGTTCTCTGATTATCTGCACATAAATGAAACCCTGGAAAGAAGCTGGTTCTTCAAAACAACATCAGTATTGTTACTGTTGCAGGTAACAGTGTATTACCAAAAAAGCACAGTATTTAGTCTTATTGAGAGCACAATTTTTGGGCACAGTTTTTTCAGTATTACAAATGCACAATGTTTAGGTATTATGAGCACAATTTTTTGATATTTTTAAAGCACATAAGTAAGTTAAGAAGCACATAATTATAGAGGTTTAGAATTTAAAAAAGTGTGTTGTGTAAACTTTAGATTATTCACTATATATTAATAAAAAAAAGTTTATCTATTTGGTTAAGAAGCTTTAACATCATAAGGTACTAAAGAATTATAACTTTTTAGCTCATAAAACACAGTGATATGGAATTCAAAAGTATGTTTGTATGAATGTTGACAGTGGTCACTGTGAGAGTTTGTATGTTTGTATGTGTGTGTGAATGCATGATGATTAATGTGTTTTGATCCAACAAATACACAAACATCTCTAAATAAACACAGAAGACACATAACAAAAATAAATGGAGTTCCATTTCCAGAAGTGTTTTATACTGAATAAAGATTTTTCAAGAATAAATCCTATATTTAGAAAAGCACTTTTAAGAAAATTTAAGAGCACAAACCTTGAAATTAAGTTTGTTAATGTACTATTATTGTTATATGTAATCATGTTTATTGATATGTTATTGGTACAATAAGGAGTATTACAGAAATGCAAATCAAATTGTTCAAGAACAAAAAAGGGGATTTGTTACAGGATGAAAATTGTGTGAACAATTTTCTTTGCATTTCTGTGTGTTTTACGTTGGCATGGCTGGGTGCAGATAGTAAAAAATGCTGTGCCACTAATATGGCTGCAGGCCTTGTGCCAAGATGCCAAGGAGGAGTTTTGGCAGGTGAATAAAGTTTTCTCATCTCCTATGACCACCTGTTGTGGTCCAATTAGCAGTGGACAGCAAAGCATGTTTTCCTTATGTAACCAATGTTGTGTGAACAAGAAGCTGAGCATCATGAGCACTATATAATCTGTCTTTCTCCCAATAAACCCGACATTTGCCTGATCATATTGATCCTGGAGCAATCTGTCCATACCCTTCCATCGAAAGTAAGTGAATGAAGTTTGTTATAATGAAAAGGAATTGGAAACCTGTACAGTAGGTAACAGAGGCTATGGGGTAGCAAAGAATTTGGAGCCGGAAGGAGCACAACTAGGATTAAGCTGCCCTGTGGGCGAGACATGGATTTGTTGGGGTATCACCAGCAGATGGGGGGTCTACAATCTTATAAAGGAAGAGATCATTATAAACGCTGAACAAGAGACACCTAAAAATCACCTACTATTGTCAAAGTTGAGTGATTTATACTCTGAATTGACACAGGAGGAGATCAGAGATTTAGAGCTCCCCTCAGTGGGACAAAACTTGTTTGTTGATTTGGCAGAGAAAGTTGCAAAAGGGCTAAATGTAAATTGTTGTTGGGTTTGTAGTGGACCTTTAATGACAGAGGAATGGCCCTGGAGGGGTTTTAGCCTAGATGCTCAAGAAATACTTAAGGGAAATTATACTTTTTCTCGTAATAAAGTAAGTCGGTCAGAAGGGTGGATATTAAGCTCCACAGTGATTGGAAGAGAACAGGAGTTCATTTTGTACACCAAGTTGGGGAAACTCCATGGAAAAGAACTCTGAAGATTAACTTCACTCACAGTGAGTATTTTCCACAGGCCCTAACAGATTATTGGTTGGAAAAAGACCACTCCAATTGTGAGTGGGATATGAGCCAGAAGCCCTACAAATGTAACAAAACCAAAATGAACCCCTTTTCTGGAATAAAAGAAATATCAAAATTTTGGAAGAACATTGATAGCACTTCCAAAGACTTTTGGAAGGCACCCAATGGGCTCTTTTGGATTTGTGGAAAAAAAGTGTATACAACTTTACCAGAAAATTGGAGAGGTTGTTGTACTTTAGGAATAATCCTGCCTGGGTTTTTCCTGTTGCCCTTAGAGAGTGGAGATGAATTAGGGGTCCCTTTGTACGACTCCCTTAACCGGGAAAAAAGGGTGATTGGAGAAAAAGTACCCTATATTGGGATTAAAGGACACTCGGTGGGAGGATCCCAGAATTGGGTAGAGGAAGAGTGGCCTTCCAAAAGGATTATTGAATAGTATGGACCAGCAACATGGGCGCAGGATGGGATGTGGGGTTACCATACACCCATTTATATACTTAATCAAATCATATGGTTACAAGCTGTGGTCGAAATAGTTATAAATCAGACTGCGACAGGATTACAATTGATAGCTGAACAGCAGTGTCAAAGTAGGGCAGCCATATACCAAAACAGATTAGCCTTAGACTATCTTTTGGCAGGAGAAGGAGGAGTGTGTGGAAAATTTAACACCTCAGATTGTTGTTTACAGATTGCTGATAACTATGAAGCAGTAATGGAAATAGCCTCTAATATCCACAAAATAGCCCCTGTGCCAGTCCAAAGCTGGAAATCCATGCTAAATGGAGGGTGGTGGTCTGACCTATTTGGAGGAGCATGGTGGAAACAAGTGGGGTTTTTCCTTTTGTGTGCTATTGCTGGATTGGTATTTTTACCCTGTTTAATCCCGTGTTTCATAAGATTGATTACTAGTGTTGTTCAAGGGCAGCCCTGTACAGTGTTAAACAGGGACTAAATGAAACTCCCACCAAATTCCTGGATAGACTTAGGGAAGCCATGAGGAAATACACAACCTTAGATCCAGCCTCACCGGAAGGGAGGCAACAACTAGTAGGTTTAATGATGGGACAATCTAACCCTGATATTAGGAAAAAGCTACAGAAAATTAGGGAACCTGACAACAGAGATTTGGAAATATTAATGAGAGAGTCATGGAGAGTCTATAATAACCGAATAATACCCAAATTACAAATAGGCATGAATATCAACCTTTTCCAGAAAATGCTCAAACATCCTGATATAGAAAAAATGGTGCAAGAGGTAAATAAAACCACCCAACATATGCTTTGGCAGGTGAAGCATGATACAGAAAGTATAAAAACTATACTAACCAAGGTAGAACAAGTAGGTGAACATCATTGGTGGGATATTTTTGTAGGATTTTCTCCCACATCAACACAAGTGTTTCATATTTTTATACATCCCATCATAGTTCTGTTGGGAGCAGTAACTTTACTATCCCTGATTAATGTATGGCTGTGGTGCAGGTTGAGTGTCATGGCCAAAAGACTACAACTAATCTGGGCAATGTAGAATCTATACCAGGAACACCCAACTTTAAGACTTCATGAAAGAATTCATAAATCATAAAGAAACGGGGGAAATTGATGGCAGAAAGACACAAAAAGAGTTAATGCTGGTACACCTTGCCCTGCTGAGCCAGGAGAAGGTAATTGCTTAAAGATATTTGTTCTGTCTGCCTAGCTAGAAGAACATTATAGGAATACTGGTTAATGTCTTGTTCTGTTCAGTTTACTGGACCAAAGTCTCAATACTAGGGAATGAACCAGAGGTCTCCGGAGAGCCCAATCAACTGACTAGACGGTGGAACCCAGCCCTTCCACGAGGGATTTAAATGGCTGCTGGGAGTGCCAGTGACCCAGAGCATGGTGAACAGGAGAGGGCAAACAGGGATGTGGCATGGCAGTTAGCGAGGCAGTTCACGCAGGAGGGGCACAGCCACCTCCCAGCTCTCTCGGGTGAGTTTTGTTGGGTGTTTTTTGGTTTGTTTTTGTTTTTTCCCCCTTGTAACTTAAACCAGCAATGGTTTCCAAAAAAGCAAAAGCTGTTGCTGCTGCTATCACAAGGGATGTGTTCACACAGACGGAACCCCCCAAGAAGGACACCAAGATGGACGCAGCTGTTCAGGTGTCTGGCTGCGCAGAGTGTTTGAGCTTGGCTTTAGCACCAGAGAACAGTGTGAGCGGCATCTGTGTATGATGTGAGCAAGTGAATGATTTGCTGTGCCTGGTGGCAGAGCTCAAGGAAGAAGTGGAAAGGCTAAGAAGCATTAGGGAAAGTGAAAGGGAAATAGACTGGTGAAGTCACACCCTTTCGCCCACAAAAGAAGTCCAGCAGGAGACAGTGAAGCCCTGCCCCTCCTGCCATCAGGCAGATGGAGCAAACCAAGTAGATGAGGAGGAATGGAAACAGGTCCCTGACCAGAGAGGTAAAAGAATCCCCTCCCAACTCCCATCACCTCCCCAGGTACCCTTAAAGAACAGATATGAGGCCCTGGACCCAGAGAATCAGGTAGAGGACAGTCAAGAGGATCTGTCTGGAGGGTGTCCCGGTTGCACCCCATCTACCGGATGGATTACAACTACAGTTATAAAGGAAAAAAGAAGGGTAGTTGTAGTTGGTGACTCCCTTCAGAGGGGAACTGAGGGCCCTATATGTCGACCAGACCCATCCCACAGGGAGGTCTGCTACCTTCCCAGGGCCTGGGTGAGGGATATTAGTAGGAGACTCCCTGAGCTAATTCGGTCCTCAGATTATTATCCACTGTTGGTAGTCCAGGCTGGCAGCGATGACATTAATGACATTAATGTGATGCCTTAAGCCCCTAATGGTTTTTTATTTTTCTAATACTTGTAAGTTTTACAAATGGGTTTTAAAAGCAGAAACCCTCCCTTCTTTGTCCCTTGTCCCTTTCCCTTTCTCCAGTACCCTTGTTTATACATTCCTTAACCCTCTTACCCCATTCTATCCTCCCTATATCACTCATAGCCCCAAATCTAATAGAAATGTTTAGTCTTTTGTCAAGGTAAGGCCTAGACAGTTGACAGAACAGCATATCTGGGCCTAAACCACAGAATAGGTCAGGAATTAGGTAACTATGTACCCTTTGTGCTCTGATGATGATGATGATGGATGAAGGAGGGGTCCCAAAATACACCCCAGACCCATTTCAAGGAGGTGGACCCGGGGCAGATCAGAGTAAAGGCCACAGGGTGGGTACATCTGGGATTGGATGGATGGTGTTATAAAATGTAACCTCTCAGGCACAACCTGTGCGTGCGTCGTATACCATCTACTGCCTTGGCAAATAAACCCTTTCTTATCTCACCCCTAATTAACTGCTCCTGGAGATTTTTTCAGCACCAAAATACACCGGCAACAATGGAAGAAGTACTAGGACGATTAAAAAGGACTTCAAGGCACTGGGTCAATTAGTTAATGGGACAGGAGCACAGGTGGTGTTCGCCTCAGTTCCTGCAGTAGCAGGGATGAATGAGGGGAGGAGTAGAACCCATCTTATCAATAGGTGGCTAAAGGATTGGTGTCACCGGCAGAATTTTGTTTTTTTGACCATGGGGTAAATTCCATGGTACCTAGTCTCTTCAAATCAGATGGGCTTCATCTATCTAGGAAGGGTAAAAGGACTCTAGCCCATAAGTGGCGGGGCTGATCAGGAGGGCTTTAAACTAGGTTTGAAGGGGGAAGGGATTGAAACTGGCCTCTCCAGAAATGAGCCTAAGGGTGGAAAGCCCGAGTTAAGACTGAAATCAGCAGCCCAGCTGAAGTGCATGTACACCAATGCAGACAGCATGGGTAACAAACAAGAGGAGATGGAAGCCATCATGCAGCAGGAAAGCTATGATGTAGTTGCCATCACGGAAACATGGTGAGATGACTCACATGACTGGAGTGCTGCCATGGGTGGCTACAAGCTCTTCAGAAGGGACAGGCAAGGTAGGAGACGTGGAGGGGTGGCTCTATATGTTAGAGAGTCTCTTGACTCTGTAGAAGTTGAAGTCAGTAACAATAAGGTTGAGTGCCTGTGGATCAGAATCAGGGGGAAGGCCAACAAGGCTGATATCCTGGTGGGAGTCTGTTACAGACCACCCAACCAGGATGATGAGGGTGATGAATTATTCTACAAGTAGCTGGCAGATGTCTCAAAATTGCCAGCCCTTGTTCTCGTGGGTGACTTTAACATGCCGGATATCTGCTGGGAACTCCACACAGCAGAGAAGAGGCAGTCTAGGAGATTCCTAGAGCGTATAGAGGATAACTTCCTGCTCCAGCTGGTAAATGAGCCTACCAGGGGTGGGACCCCACTAGACCTGCTGTTCACAAACAGAGAGTGGCTGGTGGGAGATGTGGTGGTCAGTGGCCATCTGAGGCACAGTGACCATGAAATAATAGAGTTTTCAATACTCACGGATGCAAGAAGGGTCATCAATAAAACCTCTAAGCTGGCCTATTCAGAAGACTAGTTCAGAGCATACCCTGGGAAACAACCCTTGAAAACAAAGGGGTCCAGGAGGGATGGACGTGCTTCAAGAAGGAAGTCTTGAAAGCACAGGAGCAGGCTGTCCCAGTGTGCCGAAAGGCAAACTGGTGGGGAAGACGACCGGTCTGACTGAACAGGGAGATTTTGAAGGAAATTAGGGTAAAGAAGAGAGCCTACTGATTATGGAAAAAAGGGCTGGCTACTCAGGAAGAGTTTAGGAATATAGTTAGGTCATGTAGAAAGAAAATTAGAGAGACAAAGGCACGACTTGAACTTAATCTTGCCACTTCTGTTAAGGATAACAAAAAGTCTTTCTACAGATACATCAATAGCAAAAGGAGGGGCAAGGAAAACCTCCATTCTTTACTGGACATGGGCGGGAACACAGTTATCAAAGATGAGGAAAAGGCTGAGGTATTTAACAGCTTCTTTACCTCAGTTTTCAACAGTAAGACAGGTTGTCCTGAGGACATCTGGCTTCTGGGGCTTGTAGAAAGAGACAAGAATCTGAATAGCCCCCCTGTAATCCAGTAGGAAACAGCGACCTGCTGAGCCACTTGGATCCCCACAAGTCTATGGGACCAGATGGGATCCACCCAAGGGTGATGAGGGAGCTGGCAGAAGAGCTCACCAAGCTGCTCTCCATCATTTACCAACAGTCCTGGCTCACTGGGGAGGTCCCAGATGATTGGAAGTTGGTGAATGTCAAAGGGCCGGAAGGAGGACCCAGGAAACTACAAGCCTGTCAGCCTGACCTCAGTGCCTGGCAAGGTTATGGAGCAGGTCATCCGAAGTGCAATCACACAGCACCTGCAGGATGGACAAGGGATCAGACCCAGCCAGCACGGGTTTAGGAAGGGCAGGTCCTGTCTGACCAACATGATCTCCTTTTATGATCAGGTGACCCACCTGGTGGATGAGGGGAAGGCTGTGGATGTAGTCTACCTGGACTTCAGCAAAGCCTTTGGCACCGTCTCCCACAGCATTCTCCTGAAAATGCTGGCAGCCCACGGCTTGAACAGGGGCACTATGCTAGGTTAGGAACTGGCTGGAGGGCCAGGCCTAGAGAGTGGTGGTGAATGGTGCTGAGTGGTGCTGAATCCAGTTGGCGGTCAGTCACTAGTGGTGTCCCCCAGGGATCAGTGTTGGGCCCAGTTCTATTCAATATTTTTATAGATGATTTAGATGAGAGGATTGAGTCCACCATTAGCAAATTTGCAGATGACGCTAAGTTGGAGCAGAGTGTTGATCAGCTGGAAGGCAGAAGGGCTCTGAAGAGGGACCTGGACAGGCTGGAGAGTTGGGCTGATTCCAGCAGGATGAGGTTCAACAAGGCCAAGTGCCGGGTCCTTCGCTTTGGTCTCAACAACCCCATGCAACGCTACAGGCTGGAGACAGAGTGGCTGGAGAGCAGCCAGGCAGAAAGGGACCTGGGAGTTTGGATTGATAGGAAGCTGAACATGAGCCAGCAGTGTGCCCAGGTGGCCAAGAAGGCCAATGGCATCATGACCTGTATCAGGAACAGTGTGGCCAACAGGTCCAGGGAAGTGATTCTTCCCCTGTACTCAGCACTGGTGAGGCCACACCTGGAGTACTGTGTCCAGTTCTGGACCCCTCAGTTCAGGAAGGATGTCGAGGTGCTGGAGCAGGTCCGGAGAAGAGCAACAAGGCTGGTGAAGGGACTCGAGCACAAGTCCTATGAGGAGAGGATGAGGGAGCTGGGGTTGTTTAATCTGGAGAAGAGGAGGCTCAGGGGAGACCTCATCACTCTCTACAACTACCTGAAAGGAGGTTGTAGCCAGATGGGGATTGGTCTCTTCTCCCAGGCAACTATCAACAAGACAAGAGGGCATGGTCTTAAACTGTGCCAGGGGTGGTTTAGGTTAGATATTAGGAAGAAATTTTTTACAGAGAGGGTAATCAGGCATTGGAATGGGCTCCCCAGGGAAGTAGTGGATTCTCCGTTCCTGGAGGTTTTTTAAGATGAGACTGGATGTGGCACTGAGTGCCATGGATCAAGGGTTGGACTTGATGATCTCGGAGGTCCCTTCCAACCCAGATAATTCTATGATTCTATGATTCTGTGATTTGATGGTATATTTCATAATATCTTGCTTCGGTTTTGGTTTTACAGCTGAATTGAACATGATTGCTCCAATTATCTCTCATTTCTTTTTGACCTCATGTCTTAGTTTAGCAAGACACAAATGTTTGTTTAGGAGGGCAGGTTAGAAAAGAAGAACCAATCTCCTCCCTCTGAGTTATTATAACTTCGAAATTTAGAGGCTTCATGTGAAAGATGTAGAAAAGGAAAATAACAGCTCTTTATTAACAAACCTGAATAAACAACAATGGTGCAACCAAAACTTTCAAAAACAAAGTCCTAATTCCCCAGGTGGGGACCCCTGTGGCAAATCAGGGAGGCCGAGCGTGGGCTGTCCCTGGCGGCTCAACAACTGCTCACAGCCACGCAAGCGATGGTGGCTCCGTGGCCAACAATGAAAGGGTTTTTTCCTGCTGGTCCCAGGGCTATGGTGCAGTCCTCGGGTCAGGCAGCCACCGTGGGAAGATGCTCTGATAATGCAGCCCCACAGCCCGGGGCAGAATACCTTGCTCCAACTGGGTTGGGGGGGGCTCTCCTGGTCACTCCTGGTGGTGCCAGGTGGGGAGGAAAAAAAACACTTCTCCTTGGGGAAAAGAGGGGAGTGGCCGAAACCAAGGGTGGCTGCCGCTCTGTCGGTTGGTGGACAGCAAGTCCAACAGTCAAAGGGGGATTCCGAGGCATGGTGCTGTCTGGTTTTATAGAGAAGCCTCCCCCATTCCCATACCTATCTGTGCATGACCCCGCTGCTTCCCCCTTCTCGCCTCCTCCCACCCTGGAAAAAAACATATGGAGGGGGTTTTCAGTGTAGGTGCACACTGTCCAGTATTTGGTGCTTCTCTGGCAAAATACTAGGAACCATATTTTTTGGGTGAAAGTTTAATATTCAATTTCTAGATGCAGAAATACATTTCATAAGATAGTAAGTTAAATGTCTAGTTCAATTTAGTTATTAAATGTCTATTTTACTTTCAAGGTGCATCTGAATTACAAACTTAATATGGTGTATGCTTGGGTCTTTGGAAATTTTGAGGACTAAGGGATCCAAGCCCAGTAAATCCGGGGAGCTACTGATTTTGGTCATCTTTGCTGCAAGAACACAATTCAGTGTTTGTGAAGTAAGATAACACGCAGGCACCCCCCAAAATGCCAGGCAGTGGAAGGACTGCAGGAAAATTTATTTCCGAAGTTGAGAACATTAGACTTACAAGCAAAGTTCTAATGGCACTTCAAACACACCTGGTCTGAGAAAGACAAGCCCCTGTTCTTCTTCGGGCTTTATCATCGCTGGCCCCTCTGGCTCTCCCTGATGGCACAGAGGCCTGTAACGTCTGTGAGTGTTATCTCTCTCCTCACATACCAGAGAGAGAACCTGAGAGCCTCTCTGGAATGCAGGGGGAGAAAACATCAAAATAGTCTTTGAGAAAGATGTTTCTTTTAGGCAGGAAATGTTTCATAAGTGAGTAACTCTGTCTCCTCGTAGTAAAATCATCTGGAAGAATATTCTATCCTCACATTCCACCCCCTCGCTTAAGGAAGGATTTCCCACCAGGACAGGAAATATAGAACATAACAGTGTGCAAAGGCACATGGCAAAGCATATAGGAAAGGGATAAACATGTAATGCTGTGAGGTATGTCCTTCTGTCATGATATTACACCATTCAATCAGCAGGGCATCACTGACAAGGTGCCTTAGTCGTCACATGGAGTTCTGCTGATTTCAAAGTCCCTCTTAACGCAGCTGGATTGGCAGTTATGTGGAAGCAGCATGTGCCATCAGGCTCAAACAGCGTATGTAGCATTGAGACAGAAGGCAGCATAGCAGCAACTGGACTGGGAAAATTCTCTGGTGCAAACACAAGGCAGGTGGTCTATATCTACTGTGTGGAGAACAGAAATAAAGTAAAGGAAGTATTACACTCAAGTATTTACATGATAATTCTACAGGATGTACCCAGATCTGATAGCTCAGGATGGGGTGACTGCCCATCCAGACTAGTGAGGCACAAACCACTCTTGTACAGCAGGATGTCAATCGGAGTGGATTTTGAATAAAGGGTAGGGTGAAAGAGAAGAGAGAGAGAGAGAAAGAGATTAAAGAGAGAGAGAAAGAAATAAAGTAAAAAAGAAAGATCACCAGTCCTGGCTCCAGCATCAATCCAGCTGATGGGGTGTCCAGGGTCCTGGGGGCAAACACATGAGCTTTGTGGGGGTACCTTCTTATAGATAAGTTTTCCCTGCCCTGGAGCTAAGTTGGTTCCATTCACAGTTCGTTCTTCTAGACCTTTCTGAAAATGGGTCGGAGGGCTTCAGGAGTCTTTGGTGGTCTTAATCCCCCCCCACTGAATCCACTATTGTTTGACAGGTCATGCCTGCTTCATTCCTGTGCTTGCACTGGAATGTGTTGTGCTTATCTCCAGGAGCCAGAACATGGATGTTTGTCCCCGAAAAGTGCTGCCCTACCTCCATATGGCCCCTTCTCCAGCCGCATCCTGTTCTTTCTTGCCCGTTTGCACAGTATGTTCTTACCAACAGTCCTTGTTGGCTCCATGGCTATTGGTGTTTGAGACATACACATTATTCCCTTATCTTTTGGGCTTCTACACCATTCTCATCAAGTTACAGGCCACTGTTATTTCTGGTCTGCCTTTTGCTATTAATATATTTTAAAAGCCCTTATTGTTGTCCTTCACAGTACTGGCCAGCTTCAACACTAATTGAGCTTTGGCCACCCAAATTTTCTCCCTACAGTGGTGAACAGCATCTCTGCTTGGCACAAAACTAAATTCAGAAAAAGTTGCCAAACTGCTCAAGAGTAAGATTACCAAGAATAACCTTCAGGGTTTCTGTGCCATGTAAACCGTCACAATAAGTTGAAACGCTAACCTCTCAGTGACAGTTATCTTTACAGCCCCAACAGGTGTTGCTATTGGTTTTGAATTGAAAAATCTGAATAATCTGAAACCAAAAACGTCATTTGAAGAAAAGTTAACCAGGAAAATAAAGATGCAAGAAATGAGCTTCCTTGTTAAAATGGTTTCAGACTGGATAGAAATCCCCTCACATATTCCTCCCCCATATCCTTAAGTCAGTTAAATTCATCAGGCACAGATAATGCATTTTACGTTGGTTGGTTTGCTTTTAAATACAGGGGAAAAATTTTTTATCAGGCCTAATCATCATTTGAAGTACAGAAATAAATCAAAGGCATTTCATGTGCTCAAGTTCCAATAACCAGATAGATTACAAAATACTGAAAGACAAACAATTTTAAGGTCAGTATTAAGATTTATTTATTGATTGGTTATAGGCAATAGTTAATAAATGAACATATTAATTGCTATAAAAAATAAGAAATTGGATTTGTTGTTACCCATGTTGCTTGAATATAATATTGGGCTTTAGAAAGAGTTCTGAAGGATGCAGTTGAAAATGCAGTATACAGGTTTGAATTACTTCCAAGATATTGATCTTGCCAGTCCCCATCGCCACATGAATGTTGTTCTTCAAGAAGAGAAATCGAATTAGACCTAATCGAATAGAGTACTCAAAGGGAAAAAGTTAATCTGAAGACCCTTCCTCTTTGATCAATTCTGAAATAGCTTATGTTGAAAGAAAAGCAACCAAGGTAGAGAGAACATGTTGTTCTTTCAGGTTCTGGTCTTAAATTAGTTTTATTGATAGTGACAGTATATCAGCTAAGATTAGTAAACTAAAGAACATGCTCTGACAAAAGGGCACTCCCACATTGTGTAAAGGGTACTCAAAGTGTACTCTGTTAACAAATTACCAGGCCTTCTCCTGACATTTGTGCTCAGGGGGTTTACAGAATTGGATCGGGGAACTGACTCAACTCATTCACGGATGGATATTTCTTCAGGTTTGGACTTTTTTGTTTACTTTCTGTAAGTTAAACCAGTTTCCAGATGTAGGGGGTTGACCCTGGCTGAACACCAGGTACCCACTAAAGCTGCTCTCTCACTCCCCTCTGCAACTGGACAGAGGAGAGAAAAAAAAACAGCTAAGGATTCATGAGTGAAGAGCTGGGAGAGGTGACTTACTGATCACCATCATGGGCAAAACAGACTCCAGGTGGGGATATTACTTAAATTTATTACTAACAGGATAAGAGCCAAAGAGTGAGAAATAAAATAATCTTAAAAACACCTTCCCCCCACCCCTCTTTCCTTCCAAGTTCTCCTTCCTCCCCCCCAGCAGTGCAGGGAGACAGGGAATGGGGGTTATGGTCAGTTGTTGTTTCTGCCGCTGCTCAGAGAAAGGAGTCCTTCCCCAGCTTCCTGTGGGATCCCTCCCATGGGAGACAGTCCTCCATGAACCTCTCTGGAGAGAGTCCATTCCATAGGCAACAGTTCTTCATGAAACTGCTGTCACATGGGTCACTTCTCCATGGGGTGCAGTCCTTCAGGAACAAGCTGCTCGAGCGTGGGTCTCCCACAGGGCTACAAGTCCTACCCAGGAAAAAAACCTGCTCCAGCATGGGCTCCTCTCTCTATGGGTTGCAGGTCTCTGGCAGGACCCTGCTCGATCTTTGGCCTCCCATGGGGTCACAGCCTCCTTCAGATATCCACCTGCTCCATCATGGGCTTCTCCATGGGCAGCAGGTGGATCTCTGCATCCCAATGGTCCTCCATGGGCTGCAGGGGGACAGCCTACTTCACCGTGGTCTTCATCACGGGCTGCAGGGGCCACAGCTCCTGCACCTGGAGTACCTCCTACCCCTCCTTCTGCACTGACCTTGGTGTCTACATTGTTGTTCCCATGTTCTCACTCCACTTCTCCCTGGCTGGAATTTATTTGTGCAATAACTTTCTGTTCTTAAATATGTTATCACACAGGTATTACTATTACTCCTGATTGGCTTGGCCTTGGCCAGGGGCAGGAAGCCTGTCCTGGAGCTTCTTGCTGGCATTGGGTCCACCAGACAGGGGAAGCTTCTAGCAGCTTCTAACAGAAGTCACCCCTGTAGCCCCCCCCACTACCAAAACCTAGCCACAGAAACCCACTACACCAGATCCAACTCAAAAGTTGTATAAATGCAAATGTCAGCACAATGTCTCAGTTTAATGAGACTGATGTGTTTTGCTAAGGAGGATGAGTTAGGAGGAAGACCAAACTCCTCCCTCTAAGCAACTGTAAATTCAAAATTAAGAGGCTCCAATTGAGGAAGTGTGGAGAAAGAAAAAATAACAGCCCTTTATCAAAGGATATATGTGTATTGGCAGAACAACAAAAGAACACAAAAACAGCCAAACAATAATCCTGTACCCAAAAACCCCCTTCAAAAAGGAAACAGTTCAGTACTTTCTGCCCTTTGGAGCAATTCTAGTCACAATCAGCAGGGGGCACTGTTGGGCTCTGGCGGTCGCCATGTGGGGCCCCGGTTCACTGGAGAAGCTGAAAATGGGTATCTTCCCCCCCACCGAGAAGGGGAAGGGGGAAAAGGGGGCTCTTCCCACCAAACTCACACTGTCTGCAGCTGGCTGTGGCCAGGATGTCCCCCCTTTCGTCGACGGACACACGCTACTGCTAACACAGGAGCAGAGGAGAGAAAGGGCAACCTCCTCCCCAAAAGATTCCTCTGCAGATGGGTCAAGCCTCTGCAACGAAGTCCGAGCAGGTCTGGGCTGGGGGTAGAACAGGGCGCAGGAAAAACGGAAGCAAACTGAGGCCAGAAAACAGCCAGATGACCAGGCCGAAAAGCAAAGTGAACCTCGGACCTCTCCAACACACACCTTGCCTGAGTTAAGGCAAAAGTGAAGTGCCTCTCTTTTTTGAGGAGAGGAAAACAAAACAATTCATCACCCCTCCCCACAGTCTTCGGAGGGCAATCAGCTTGGAATGTGGATCTGCTAACTAGTTCCTTTGTGTGTGTCAATTACCCCAGGCAAACACCTTCCCCCTTCCTTGTTCCAACATTTTTCTTTTACAGCGATGAAGGGGAAAGAAATATTCCCTGCTTGGTTTTTTACAAGTAAACTCATGACACAGATCCACCCCTAATTTTTTTTCCCATGCCACCACACCCTATCAAATTAAACCTTTGAACTTCATACGTACATGCATTATTCTACCTATATACACATTCACAAATATGTAGATGCAAATATAGACACAGGAACAGAGTTATGGCCAGTGCCCACAAAGATAAGATCCCCTTGAGGTATACACTGGGTTTCTCCATCTTCTTGCATCACCCATCATGTGCAACCGGGTCCTCAGGCAAAAACAATCCCATGAATGGGTTTGCCTTTGCTCGAGGCAGGGTTGATCCAAACTGTTTTACCTAACATACCCCTCATGTGAATCACTGGGACTTTGTCTCCACCTACAGTGTGGAGGGACTCTCATTGGGCAGGGCTGGCTTGGCTGACAGAGCCTCTAGTGTTGACTAACCATGTAGCCTTTGCTAGGTGCTGATCCCAGTGCTTGAAAGTCCCTCCACCCAACGCCTTCAGGGTGGTTTTCTACAGTCCATTACACCGTTCAACCTTCCCTGCGGCTGCTGCATGGTATGGGATGTGATACACCCACTCAGTGCCATGCTCTTTTGCCCAGGTGGTAACTAAGCTGTTCTTGAAATGGGTCCCATTAGCTGGCTCAATTCACTCTGGGGTGCAGTGTCACAACAGGACTTGCTTTTCAAGGCCCAGGATGGTATTTCGGGCAGTGGTGTGAGGCACCGGATGTGTCTCCAGCCATCCAGTGGTGGTTTCCACCATGGTGAGCACATAGCGCTTACCTTGGCAAGTTTGTGGCAGTGTGATGTAATCAACCTGCCAGGCCTCCCCGTACCTATACTTACTCCAACATCCACCGTACCACAGGGGTTTCAGTCTCTTAGCCTGTTTAACGGCAGCGCATGTCTCACAGTCATGGATAATCTGGGAAATTGTGTCCATGGTTAAGTCCACCCCTCGGTCTCATGCCCATCTATAGGTGGCATCTCTGCCCTGATGGCCTGAGGCATCATGGGCCCATCACACTAGGAACAACTCTCCTTTGTGCTGCCAGTCCAGATCCACCTGTGACATCTTGACTCGTGCAGCTCGGTCTGCCTGTTCATTGTTCTGATGTTCCTCATTGGCTCCACTTTTGAGCACATGCGCATCTACATGGCAGACTCTCACAGTCAGCCTCTCTACCCAGGTAGCAATGTCTTGCCACATATCAGCTGCCCAGATGGGTTTCCCTCTATGTTTCCAGTTGGCTTTCTTCCATCTGTCCAACCACCCCCACAGAACATTGGCCATCATCCACAAGTCAGTGTAGAGGTAAAGCCTTGACCACTTCTCCCGTTCAGCAATGTCCAATGCCAACCGGATAGCTTTAAGCTCTGCGAATTGGCTCAATTCACCTTCTCCTTCAGTAGCTTCTGCAACTTGTCATGTGGGGCTCCATACAGCTACTTTCCATTTACGTTTCATTCCTACAATGCGACAGGAACCATCAGTAAAGAGGGCATAGCGTGTTTCTTCTGGTAGTTGACTGTATGCTGGGACTTCCTAAGCCCATATGACCTGCTCTCCTTCTTCTTCATCTGCTAGACCAAAATTCTCACCCTCTGGCCAGTTCATGATGATTTCTAGGATCCCAGGGCGATTCGGATTTCCAATACAGGCGTGCTGGGTGATCAGGGCAATCCACTTACTCCATGTAGCATTAGTGGTGATGCCAAAAATGGCAGAGAATAACTGCTCAGAGATGAATTTTTGTCTTTAAGCAGAAAAGGTATTTATTTCGTGCAACGTTGGGGGGCTAGCCGGTTCGCACTGGACAAACGAGCTCCAAAGTTCTCAGTGAAAAGTCAGGTAATTTATACAGTTTTCATGAGAGGTTACAACATCTTTACATAGATATTCATTTGATTTCGACATCTAATCATCATATTCATAATAGGCGGAGTTTTGGCAGAGCTTGAGGAAACTTTTAGGTGGTCGTTCCATTCTTTGGCCTCACTTTGCGGGGTTGCTCGCTCTTCTTCCTCGCTTGAACTTTTCAACTCTCTTTGTTCACTGACCTAGTTTCTGGAGCTTGCAAAACCCCCCCTGACTCATGCCCACCCAATCTTTATTTATGATTGCTAGATCTCTTAAAGTACATTTCTACTATCTCTTACTTCAGTACAGTCAGCAGAACGGAACAAACAATCTCTGTTATATTTCAACATAAGCAGAGCATCTTCCCAGAGCATGGTACCAACTCCATCCTAGTTAATCCTTTGAAGTCTTGTTCATCTCTGTTATATTTAAACGTAAGCAAGGCATCTCTCAGAGCAAGGTACCAACCCTATCCTAGTCAAGCCTTTAAAACCTTGCTCTGTTTCCCCCCCTTTTCTTAGGACTTACGAATTCTTTCATCGAGTTCCAAAGACAAAGGGTTTTGGTAGGCATGCATCATTGCCCACATTATTTGCATCCTTCTGACTATGATATTTAGTTTGTACCACAGACAGATGTTCAAGAGGGATAGCAGGATCATTCCTCCCAACATGATTAACATGGGGTGTATTAAATTGTGGAATATTTGTGTTGCTTTAGGGGAATGCCTTACAAAGATGTCCCACCAATGATGTTTTCCAAGTTGTTCTGCATCAGCTAGGAGAGATTTTATATTTTCAGAGTCATGTTTCACCTGCCAAAGCATGCGTTGAGTTGTTCTGTTTACTTCCTGAACCAGTCTTTCTATGTCAGGGTGCCTAAGCATTGCTTTAAAGAGACTAATATTCATGCCTATTTGTAATTTAGGTACATCATGATACAGGGTATAATCAGCTTCAATTAACTGTCTAGTAGTTACAGGAACAACATAATCAAAATCACAGCCTACAATTCTGGTAAAGTTACATACACAAAAATTAGTACCATTTGCTATTTCATGACAATTATCAATAGTAATGTTAACACAAAAGGTTCTAACAAGTTTTACTTGGTTCCCCGCCAAGTCCCCAGACACAAAATAACTCCGGCAAAGAGCTAAGGAAAAAACTATAAAAAATCGAAACTAGCCAAACTATATGAAAATAAATGTATTTCAGTTATATACAGTTGAAATATTATGTACAATTCCAAAAGGAAAAGGGAAAAGGGAAGGTGGAAGGAAAAAAAAAAAACAAACCAAAATAGATATACAAACAGTCAGAAATTCAGGATCTAGCAAACTAAAGAATTAGCAAAAGAATATCTTACTACTCTCCTTGGGACAACAGAAATCGCACTGGATGACCACCAGCACCTGCCGCCTCCCAAGGTCCCACTAGGCCTCACCAGGTCCCACTCCCCCACACGGCAGAACCGACAGCAGGGAACCCGCACCTCCAGAGCCACTGGAAGGGAAGAGAGCGAAGGCTTCTCCTCCCTTCTTCTTTATACCCCTGGCTTACGTAAAAATCATAGGGAATACCGGGTAATATGGCCACTTCCTTGGTAACAAACTGGTCACCAAAGAAGACCTAGACTAAAACTACCACACACATGCACACGCATTTCCTACATAAAATACTTGTGACTGGGCTTTAACATGAGGAAACATCTCAAAAGTACACATACCCTCTCTGATATCTAAACACAGATCTTCATTCTCTACTACTGCATTTTCACAGATATATCCCAGTTGTTCCCTGGGAATACAGGCCTCAATGCTAATCGACTGCCACTTGCCTTTGGTTCCATCATAACTTGCCCAAACATTATGGCCTAGGGGTCTGACAATGACATTCTAGTGTATAGTTCCTAGTGTCAAAACAGGAAAGATTGTCTGTTCTTTTGCTGCACTAATTGTGAGCACATATGCTTCAATTTGCTCATGTTGTGGGTTGTAGGTGAAGTTTACTACTTGCCACCAAGCCTGGTGATTTTTCTCAAATTGAATGGTGGAGTTGTTTTTGGCTATTATTTCCCTTATTTCTTGAAATAGTATTCCTGATGGTCCTTCTCTTAATATTCCTGCAGCTACTGATTTTACCCATTGCTGGGTCTGGATGCATTGAATAACCAGTGCAACCTTTTTGCTAATGCCCCCAGTAATTTTGGTAAAATCCTCGGTTGTGTAATTAGCTACTAATGTTAACAATCTACCTGCCAAAGATTGAATTTCTGCTAATGTGAGCATAGATGATCTCAAAGGAACTTCGAGTTTTCTGTTTTCCCAAATCAGAAGTGACAGCACTGAGCTTGTTGACTAGTACTTCTTGGTCTATGGTATTTAATACACCCAATCCTGTGCCAATCCATCCAGGTGTATCTCTTTGAGTTCTAGTGTGGTGAGACTTTCGATGGAAGGGTATGGACAGATTGCTCCAGGATCAATATGATCAGGCAAATGTCGGGTTTATTAGGAAAAAGACAGATTATATAGTGCTCATGACGCTCAGCTTCTTGTTCACACAACATTGGTTACATAAGGAAAACATGCTTTGCTGTCCACTGCTAATTGGACCACAACAGGTGGTCATAGGAGATGAGAAAACTTTATTCACCTGCCAAAACTCCTCCTTGGCATCTTGGCACAAGGCCTGCAGCCATATTAGTGGCGCAGCATTTTTTACTATCTGCACCCAGCCATGCCAAGGTAAAACACACAGAAATGCAAAGAAAATTGTTCACACAATTTTCATCCTGTAACATGAGACCTAGTTGCTAGCCAGGCATCCCATCCTTTAAGACTTTGCTGTATGTAAGGCTGGCAACTTTTTTGTATGTGGGATATATTTGCCTGGACATTTATCTGAACTCTCTTCAGCGAATATGTGGGATCCAACAGTAGTTTTTGTTCATTTGATTGCCTAATTACATAAGATCCAATGAAGGTTAAATTATGAACACTCTCACAGCTCAGAAAAGGAGTTGTGGGTTTGTTGGTTGTCCCAATAAATGGTTTGACAGTTGTTTTAATAGGTGGCTTAGTAGTAGGACTTTCTTCAAGCTTAATATAAACATTTCAGAAGTACCCCTGTCTTTGCTAACCCATAAGCACATAACTGAAACTGATTGATCTAATAGTAGCTTAAACTCACACTGGGCTTTGTCTCTTTTATCTTCTTTAATGCGATCCCACAGGCAAGAAACTGGTCCCTCTCTTTTTAACCAAACGCTATTGCCAGTGTTTCCCATATGACTAAATGTGACTGGTTCTTTATAGGTGTTACTATTAGCTTGACTTGTTTTGTCTCTTGCACTAACACAATAACCCCTTTACGCCCTATTTGGATCTCATCTTCCATTTTTCCTATTATGGTATCTAATGAACCCTAGATCTTATTCCAGTCTTGTTGTTATGTAAAACATAAATGGCTAGACTTGGGTTAGGCCCTGGGCCAGTTGAGAGTGGTTCATCAACCCATGGAAGTGATTCGACAATATGCACATCAGACCACGGCCATTCTAGAGTGGGAGCTTGAGATAAGGTTATACTTATCAAAAGTCCAAGAATCAGTGTTGGGAGGACTTGAGAGCAGGTACTTCTTGTTCAGAGGTCCATGGTTTCTCAGTGTCTCAGTTTGAAGAGACTGGAATGTCTGCTGAAGAGGATGAGTTATGAGACAGACCAAACTCCTCTCTCTCTCAGCAATTGTAAATTCAAAAATTAAGGGGCTTTAATCGAGGAAGTGTGGAAAAAAAAGAAGAAATAACAACCCTTTATTAAAAGATATATGCATATTGGCAAGAACAGTAACAGAACATAAAAACAACTAAACAATAGTCCTGTACCCAAAAGTTCCCTTCAAACAAAAGAAAAAAGTCTGAATACTTCTCTGTCTTCTAGCGCAGTTCTAATCACGGTTGGCATCACTGTTGGATCACTCGAGATGCAGAGCCTGCAGTTCTCTTTGTTGACCTGCAGGGGGCGCTGTTGGGCTCTGGCGGTCACTGCGCAGGAAGGGGGTCTGGGGGGATGGTCTCGGATTGCGAGAGAAGCCGAAAAGAAAAATGAGGACCCTTCCCCTAATGGAAGAAGGGGGAAAGGGAAAACAGTCCACCCCCATGTAACTCACTGTTGTCCTCAGATGACAGTGTCTCAGGGCTCCTCCTTTTTCTCCCAGTGAGCACAAAGACCTCTCCGATGAAAACACATCAAAACTTGGGCCGGAGGCAAAGGCAGCCTACGAGGAAACCGAGACCCGAGAGAGAAAACAGATCTCAAGGCTCCCCTCTCCCAAAACTGCCCGCACACAGACTCTGTCTCCGTTCTAGAGAGCGAACCCCCCAGTCAGCTCTCTCCCCTCCCAGTAGAGCCCGCCACCGCCTCCCAAAACTCCTCCCCTCTCTCCCCAGCCTCTGATGGGCCATCAGCTAGTTATTCTGTAAGGCTAATTGACTCCCTTCCCCCTTTCCATTCAAACTCTGTCTTTCCTACAGTGGGGGGCAGGGGGAAGAAAAAAATTCCCCCTCTCGGATTTCTAACCTATAACACTCAGGAGCTTTCTTGACTCTTCTCAGGAGCTTTCTTCACTCGGCAGTAGCGAATCCAAGTTGGTCGCTCTTTTATTCAAACTGCTGTGAAGGTGGTCAGCAACACCTGGAAGATTCCATCCCACTTCTCTTGCAGAGGGTTCCCTGAAAAATTCTTAACATATACCCAATCACCAGAACTAATTGTATGTGGTTTACAATCAGGCTGCTTAGGCTGGCGTTCTAACACCACTGTAGCATTTTTACTTAATTGTTTTCCTACAACTATAACATGATCATATACATACTGATTGTCTACTTGATCTAAAGCTTCGCTATTTACAATCTGCATCACATAGGGTCGGCCATACAAAATTTCAAATGGGCTCAGCTTTTCTTTTGATCTTGGCTTGACCCTTAGTCTGATTAAAGCAATAGCTAAAGCTTGATACCAGTATAAGTTTGTTTCCTGGCATATTTTGGCAATTTGTTATTTAATGAGATGGTTCATCTTTCTACTTGCCCACTTGCTTGGGGTCTGTAGGGCATATGCAATTGCCAATTGATTTTTAGTGCTTTACTTATTGTTTGTACAACTTGTGCACAAAAGTGTGAGCCCCTGTCTGAAGAGATGCTCTTAGGTGGTATAATCTAGTTCAACAGAACTTTAACCACTTCTCTTGATTTATTTGTTCTGCATGGGAAAGCTTCAGGCCATCCAGAAAATGTGTCAGTTAAAACCAAGAGGTAACGGTACCCCCCTTTTCTTGGGAGTTCAGTGAAATCGATTTGCCAAATTTCACCTGGGAATTGCCCTTTGTTTATTGCCCCTTGGTGTATTTTAGTTCCAGTATTTGGATTATTTTTCAGGCAAAACTCACGTTGGGATGTAACCTGTTTTATTGCGGTAAGTAGGTTCGGTCCTGCTACTCTAACTCTTAAATGCTGATAAAGTGGGTCTAAGCCCAAATGAGTCTTGTCGTGTCCTGCTTTTACAAATTGCCATACTAATTTTTCTGGCAATACTAGCTGTCCCATTTTCAGCTGACCCCACCCATTGTCCAATAGCTTACCTTCATTTTCATGTATCCACTTATAGTCTGTCTCTTGATATTCTGGTTGAAAATCTGTGTGTAGTTTTTCTGGCACTAGAGCTGTTACTGATAATTCTCTACTTCTTGCAACTGCTAATTTAGCTTCTGCATCAGCTTTTCTGTTACCTATTTCTGGAACCGTGTTACCTTTCAGGTGACCCCTACAATGGGGACAGCCACCTGTGATGGGAGCTGGATGGCTTCTAGCAATTGGAGGATCTCCTCTGCATGTTTTACAGCTTTTCCTTGGGCAGTCAATAGCCCTCGTTCTTTCCAGATTGCTTTGTGGGCGTGTATGATAGCAAAGGCATACTTGGAATCAGTCCAGATGTTTATCCGCTTTCCCTTTTCCAGTTCAAGAGCTTGAATAAGAGCTATCAGTTCTGCTTTTTGGGCTGAGGTCCCTGCAGGCAAAGGATTTGATTCAATTACCTGTTCTGTGGTGGTTACTGCATAGTCAGCCATCCTTACACCTTGCTTTACAAAACTGCTACCATCCGAAAACCAGTTGTCTGCATCCTGGAATGGTTCTTCTTTGAGATCTGGGCAGCTGGAGTACACTGCTTCAATGGTCTCCAAGCAGTCATGCTCAGCAGATTTATCTGAGATTCTTCCTTCTAGGAATGAAGCTGGATTGACAATGTTAGTTACCTGAATGGTTATGTCATCTGATTCAGCCAGGATCGCCTGGTATTTCAGAACCAGGGAGGTGATAAGCAATGGTTCCCTTTTTTTCCAGTACTGCTGATACAGTATGGGACACGGACACAGTCATTTTCTGTCCCATTTTAAGTTTCCTGGCTTCTTCACTGCAACCACTGCTCTCAGGCAGGTGGGCCATCCCTTGCTTACTTCATCTGTTTGGAGAAATAGGCTACCGCTCTTTTGTATGGCCCTAATTGTTGAGCCAGGACCCCAAAGCCATTCCTTGATGCTCATGCGAGAACAGTCAAAAGGGCTTCTTTACATCAGGCAAACTCAACGCTGGAGCCCTCATGAGCTCTCTCTTCAGTCGTTTGATGGCTTTATCTGTCTCGGGGATCCAGATTATGTTATTTTTGGTTATTTTCAGCAGATCATATAAAGGCTTTGCAATTAGCCCATACTGATATATCCATAAATGACACCAACCTGTCATTCCTAGAAAGGCTCATAGATCTCTCACCGTTTTCGGTCTGGGTGTCTGGCAGATGGCTTCTTTGCTCGCCATTCCCAGGGATTGCTGTCCTCTGGAGACTTCATATCCCAGGTATACCACCTTTTCTTCCACCAACTGTGCTTTCTGTTGGGAGACTCGATAACCATTTAAACCCAAGAAGTTTAAGAGAGAGATTGTCCACTGCACACCTTCTTCTTCTGTTTTGGTCTCTATTAATAAGTCATCTACATGTTGCAGAAGAACGTCGTCTCCCAGTGGCTGTTCCCATTGTTCTAATTCTTTGTCCAATTGATTACCCAGTAAGGTAGGACTGTTTTTAAATCCCTGAGGTAACACGGTCCAACTTAGCTGCATCCTCCTCCCACTAGTGATAGATTCCCATTCAAATGCAAGTATCTTTTGGCTTTCTGGTGCTAAGGGGAGGCAAAAAAATGGATCTTTCAAATCTAACACTGTAAACCAAATCAAATTGTTTTTTAATTTTGTCAAAAGTGTATAAGGGTTGGCAACCATGGGATATATTGTCTTTGCTATTTCATTTACAACCCTTAAATCTTGAACTAATCTATAGGCCCCATTTGGCTTCTTGACTGGGAGAATTGGGGTATTAAAGTCTGATTCACACTCTATTAAAAGCCCCAATTTCAAAAAGTTTTCGATTATTGGTTCAATTCTTTTTCTGTTTTCTAACCTCAATGGATACTGTTTCCTGACTACTGGCTTTGCTCCTGGTAGTAATTCTATCTGGATAGGAACTGCCTGTTTTGACTTACTGGGTACATCAGTATCCCATACCAAGGGATACACTTGATCTAGAATTTGGCTGATATTTTGATTGTCTTGCTCTGGTTTCACTGTTCTAGTTTGAACTAGTCAGTCCTCTGGGGCTGGAAATGGTTAATTCCAAAGTGGCTCTTCCGATATAGAGTCAATCAGAAGCTGCAATACGCCTCTGTGAAATTAGCATATTGCACAAACCGGAAGAGAAGAGGTTAATTGCGTTGTTGGAATTAGGGCAGTCATGAAATAGCAGAGAGGGGCCAGCAGGCCCCGCTGGGGGTCAAGCCCCTCCGCCCAGTCCGGGATCATGGGAGACCCGGAACAGTGTTAAAACTGGACTGGATGCCGTGGCCAAAGACTGGGGGGAATTTCTCCACTGTGAGTGGGCGGCAGAAGATGCCAGAACAGCAGCGGAGGCAACACAAAACAGCAAGCTGCTCCCAGAGCTGAGATTGGGCTGCTGACCAAAAAAGTGCAGCAGAGACTTGGCGAGCAGCAAGGCATGGCACGGAGCCAGACTCTGAGTTTGCAGTAGCGGAGTTGAGCCCAGCAGGAATGTTTTGGGGTAAGAACTGAATTAAAACCCCAGAACCCTTTGACCTCCTTGGGAAGGAGGGGTGGACTTCCAAACTTAAGGGAGTCCCAAAACGCAGCAGCAGCAGCAGCTAGAGCGAAATGAACCGAGAGCTCGGAGGCGCCCTGCATGAGATTTGGATGAGGGTAGCCGAAACGAGGAATACGGGGGAAGTGGCCCCCCTGTGCCGTTGCAGTTAAACTGAGGCCTCCAACAGAAGAAAGCCAAATCGGGCAGGTTTTTCTGGGTAAAGACTCTAATGAAGTTATCGGGGTATATAAAAGACTGAGAAGAACCCAGAATCCTGCAACCTAGGGAGAAGAATGGACCCGAAGTGGAGAAGTCCCTGAATCTTACTCCCTGGGACGAACCTTCATGAAGCAGGGAAAAAAAGGACTCAAAAGCTTTGACTCCCTGTAGCTCGTGATGCAGACCTGGTGCAGCAAGTGTTCCCTTGCAGTCCAGGAGGAGCTCTCGGCAGAGACCAAGTAGCTGGTGAGGGGTGCAGCCCGACCCCCGTGTAGTGGTTTGAACCAGGTTTTCCCTCTGAAGCTAAGAAAGTGGTAACCCCCAGGGGTGGTAACACTAGAGATTTGAACCAATCTGCGCTCCTGTGAAATATAAACATGCCACAACCAGACCGGAAAAGACGAGTTGTAGTTTTGGTGGTAGAAGTGGTAGCCATGTTCTGAGGCTACGAGGAGCAAAGGGCAGAGCCCCTGGGGGGCTCTGGTACCCCCTAACCCCCAACTGGGAGGACTGCAGAGACTTGGAACAGTGTTAGACTGAGCTAAGTGTTTATAGTTATGCTGGGAGATGTTTTCTCCACCCTGGGCAGCAGCAGGAGTAGCGACAGACCAACACTGACCGGAGAAATGGTGGCACAGGGCCAGAAGAGATAAGACGAAGCAACAGAGGCATGCAGCACTGCAGAGAGGACTCTTGGAAGGAGAGCCGAGAAAAGAGTCAGCAGCAGAGCTACAGAGTTTTGGGGGTAAGAACTGAACCAGACCCCCCAAACTCCCTTGAGACCTCCGAGAAAGAAGGGAGATGGACTCCTATTAAGGAGAGGAGTCTTGGACATACAGCACTAGAGAGAGAGAGGAGCTGAGAAGCTCAGAGCGTCCTGGGAAGCTAGACCGGGATGGAGAGGAATGCAGAGGGGGGTGTGTTGCGGATCCGAAGGGAAGAGGGGACAGGACACGAGGATGGGTGCAAGCAGACTTGTTTATTCAGCGTGTGCCCGATTCTTAACCGTCCCGCCAGGGGAAGGGGGCAGAACATCGAGTGGGCTATCAGACAGACAAATGGGGGAGCAAATCAGAACAGGGCACAGGCAAAAGGGGGAGGAGGAAGCCTGGGCATGTGCAGTTGTGCACTGTGTAGCATGAATACAGTGAAACCACATAATAACAGTAAAGTCCATATGAAAGTCCTGCCAATTGCTGTATGCTTTTCTCCATGCCTGGAACTGTTCTCATCCTGAATCTTGCTTCTCTACATCTCACCCTCTCTTATTAGTTTGAAAAATGCCTGTTGCGATAGTCCTTCTTGCAGCATGCTGTGACACAGGAAATAGTTAGTAACAAAACAAACAGAGAAAGCAAAATTTCAAAACAAGTGGACAGTTGCATTTGCTGAGTGACTCCCCCCCTAAAATTGTTTCCAGCCCGAGATGCCACTGCTCCATGGTGTCTAAAAGCTTAATGATAGTGGTCTTCTGTGGACTACGAGATCCTGAAAGTAAACAGAACATGTTAGAAGGGAGAATTTAGGATTGGGATCATATGATAAGGGAACTGCAGGGATTGCTGTGGTTTCTTGGCACTTGCTGAAGGGATGGGCTACGCAGGATGGAACGCGGTTGAGGGGGTGCTGCCTTGTTTCTTGACAGCTCACAGGTGCACTGTTTAAGATCTGGCATTGAATTAAAAGTCACTTTTCTTCTTAAGTCTGGTGACCTTTTCGGGGGTAACAGTTGTCCATAAATGTTAGTAAGAGAGCGGTAATCTTTAGTCCAGTGTCTGCCTTTCCCACATCGTTTGCACGGCGTCTTTGGAAGCTCAGTCTTTGTAGTTAATTGTGGGCAGATCTTTTTAATATGTCCTGTCTCACTACAGTGAAAACAGGTTTGTGGTCCAGCTAAAGCTTCAGCTATTAGTCTTGCTTTATGAGAATTAGACCCCACATTCTTACAGGCCTCTATCATCTCCAGGAGTGTAGGATCCTTTAGCATTTTTAAGGCTTGTTGGCAATCCTCCTTAGCCTTTTCAATCACAAGTTTGTTAAACAGAATGTCTTGGCTTTCCTTTTGCTGGACTTGCCGTGCTATAGCTTCCTTTAGCCGGGTTATAAAGTCCACAAAAGGTTCTGTTGAGCCTTGATGAATTAGGGTGAAGGAGGGTGTTTGGACATATGCATCAGCAACCTTTTTAAAGGCCTCCATTGCCAGATCTTTTGTAATATCTAGGTATTTTAAATCCACAAGAGCCTGGTCTTGTCGGCTGGGATAGTTAACCTCTCCATACAGCATATCAATAGCATTGCTTACAGGAATACCACGCCTCTCCATCTTTTCATTGACATATTTAACTATAAGACATTTCCATTCCGCTTCAAAAACAGATGCCTGCACAGTCGATAACAGTCCATTAATTACCGCTTTGATATCATAAGGTATTAACCGGCAGGCGAGAAAAAACGATTCAAAAAGTCCAACAGTATAGGGTGAGCCTGAACCGTACTCTACAATCGCTTTTTTGATGTCCTTTAACATAGTATAAGACACCGGACGCCACTGAGGGGCACGACCTTCCTCTAGGTAAATTGGAAAAGTTTTTAAAAACTCGGCATCGTTAGCCTGTGCGGCTTCTGTCCGGAAAGCTTTCCAAATATCATTGCATGGAAGAGAGGCATTTGCTATCCTGCAACTGCTGGGAGCCTCGGTAACAAGGGCTTCATGGGCGTGGCCATCTTTCCGGGTGTTATCGTCGGAAGAGGCTCTGGTCCTGCTCCTTAGTTTCCGTCTACCCTGGGAGGGTGATGACGTGGGGGTAGAGGCAGTGCTGGAGGGAGAGGGCATTCTGGTGGGAGGGTCCGTGGTCGTGCCGGGGGTCTAGGGGGGCGGGCGTGAAGGCGGGCTGGGGGGTGGTGCCGGTCGAGCTTCCACAGGCGGGCTGGGGGGCAGTGCCGGCGGGAGACGCGCGAAATCTTTGCATGCCGTTTCTCCACGCTGCGCACGCTCCCGCGCTCGCTCCCTGCTCTCCTGGGTTTCGCTCACGAGGCTGCTTAGCTCGCCGACGCCATGATGCCGGTATTCCGTGCTTTGTTTCTCCCTCCCGCCGTCCGCCCTCTCCCCCGCCCCCCCGCCGCTCCGGGACCCTCGGGGCTTGTCCATTTTTTTGGGTGGGGGCTTGGATTTTTGCTCAGATTCTGGGAGATTTTCACTGGGACTGGTTATTTGATGTTGTAGCACCATCAAAATCAATCTCCAAGCAATTAACGCTTCAGTAGCCGTTTTGTCTCCCCTCTCTTTCGCTCTCCAGATATTGTATCCAATTTTCTCCCAGTCTTTCAGGGACATGCTGTCGGAGACTGCTTCCCCTCTGTTTTCAAGCCATTTAGCAAGGGATTTTGAGGATTTTTTGTCTAAAGGGTGTCCATTTTCCAAAATAAAGTCTTTAAGCTTGCGGTATACAAACTTTTGAGGGGTAGATAGCGAGACGCCCATTGCGAAATTATTTTGTGAGGGTGGGAGATGGGATTAGAGGTTTTTCCCGGAGCTCACCTTTCTCGGTGCGGTGGCTATCTTGCCGTAATCTGGGGTTCTACCGGGAAGGACCAGCAAGACGAAAATGCTTCTCTCAGCGCTGTCTGAGCCCTTTGTGGCGTGGGAGAGGTTTTCTTAAGGTAAAAACCTTTTCTGCCCGACGCTGGACGCCATCTGTTGCGGATCCGAAGGGAAGAGGGGACAGGACACGAGGATGGGTGCAAGCAGACTTGTTTATTCAGCGTGTGCCCGATTCTTAACCGTCCCGCCAGGGGAAGGGGGCAGAACATCGAGTGGGCTATCAGACAGACAAATGGGGGAGCAAATCAGAACAGGGCACAGGCAAAAGGGGGAGGAGGAAGCCTGGGCATGTGCAGTTGTGCACTGTGTAGCATGAATACAGTGAAACCACATAATAACAGTAAAGTCCATATGGAAGTCCTGCCAATTGCTGTATGCTTTTCTCCATGCCTGGAACTGTTCTCATCCTGAATCTTGCTTCTCTACAGGGGTGACCTTGGCCGCCCCCCCCTTGCCACTGCTACCAAGGTGGCAGCCTGAAGCAGAGCACAGGAGCTCTGCAAAAGAGAATCTGAATTCCCTGAAGATACCAGACTGTCACGAAGACCCCCTGTACTTCGTGATATGACCATGGTGGAACGACCTTGTCTGGGGTGAACGTAGCCCACGGAAGACCCCTTTGCCTGCGTCAAGGGGCCGAGAGGGGCTTGGATTTCCCCCTCGTGAGTGCTGGCAGAAATCCAACTATCAGCTGCTGCATGTGAAGACGACAGATTGCTGCTGTAGAAGATACTCCTGCTTAGAGACTGGAAGGGATCTGTCCTTCTTCCCTCCTGGACTTTTATTTGGAGGGGAGAAAAGATCTGATCCATTGTAATTACTTATGTCATGGTAGAGATAGTTGTGATCGTGTGTATAATGTATTATAATATTTATTTGTACAGTCATTGTAATATATTCCCTTTCCCCCATTTGGAGTCTGGTGTATTTTTTCTAGGAAAAAACCCATCTCACATTAGATTGAGATGTGACAGGGGGCTAGTGAAGCCAGGTAAAACCTGGCAAGCGAATTTAGTAGAGCAATGTAAGGATTAGAGAGAGTTAAACACAAGATACAGGCTTTAAGCAAGGCATAGAGAACTCAGTATTAAGAAATAGCGGAGGCAATAAATTCACTAGAATACAGGACACTGACATGAGAGAACATAAGCATGAACAGAAAGAACTAAAAATGCTAGCACACACAAAAAAGGACATATGGAAGAAAAACAAAGGGAGATAAGAAAAGGGACAAGCCAAGAAATCAGGTACTCTTGCCAGATACTGAAAATCCCTGCCAAATGCACAAGGAAACTACCCAAATTAGGGAAAGTTCAAAAGTTTATGAAGATGATGATGAAAGGACACTGAGTTCATAATGAAGAAAGACAGGAACAACCACCGAAGTTCTCCCCAAATTAAAGACCATGCCTCTAACTCAGCCTCAACTCCGCCTGTTATGAATATTAAAAGTAGATGTTGCAATGTAATGAATATTCATAATATGTGATGTAATTGCTTGGCAAAAAGTGTATAAAAAGCTCAATTGTAAGTTTCTCGATTGGAGCAGTTTGTCCAGGGCGACCTGGTTGCTCCCCGGCCGTGAAAATAAATACCTCCTGCTTATAGACTGAAAATTCTGCCTCTGAGCAGTTTCTCCATGCCTTCTTTGGGGCACAAATTGGCATCACTAGGACTAGGGAATTAGAATTTTGGGGATCTCAAACCATGACACCCCGGTACCCCGATAAGAGAGAGACTTTAACTATCACCCTGAAGGTTTTTCTCCTGGACTAATTTGGGAGGGAGACCAAGGGGTGGTAAGAATTTGCTAATACTATGTATTTATTTACTCTTTAGTTTCTATAGTTTTTATTCTATTAGTAATAAATTTTAATATTTATTCTCCAAACTAAGTTTGTTCTGTCTGTGTCTGAACCTCCTCTCAATCTTTACAAATTTATGAGAGTTTTAAAATCCATTCCAGAGTTCAAATTACAACATTCACACAGCTCATGACTAAACTCAGGGCTGCTATTAATTGTTCTTAGTTTACCTGAAATTCAAATTTACCTTTTTCAAATTTAATTACAGCTCCCAGATTTTCCAGCAAATCTCTACCCAACAAAGGCTTTGGGGAATTAGGCAGATATAAAAATTGATGAATTCCCATTTGTTTCCCAATTTTGTACTTGAGGGGTTTCAGAAAGAAAGCCTTTTCTGCTTGGCCTGTTACTCCTACGACTTGAAGAAATTCATCACTTTTAGGTACTAGTTCTTGATTTAAAATCAAAAATGTGGCTCCAGTGTTGATCAGAAAGTCTAACTCTTTCTCACCTTCCCCTAGCCCAATTTTAACCAGTGGATCTGCTAGGGAACAACCCACTGGTCCCCCTCATTCACTATTCTGATGAACGATGACAGCTCCTCCTGAGTTTCTATTTGCCAACTTAGAGCAGTCTCGCTTCCAGTGACCTGTTTGTAGGCAATAGGAACACTGGTTTTGTCCTATTCTTACTTGCCAGGAGGGAAAACCTCCTCTCCCTCGTGTGGCCTGGCCTCAGCCTCGGCCTCTGACGCTTGGTCCTGGAAAATTTGAATTTTGAGTTATAGCAGCTACCACAACCCTCACCAGTTTTCTATCTTCCTTTTTCTCTCTGTTGTTGTACACTTTCCAAGCTTCATTCATTAACACCTCTAAATCTTTATTAGAAGGGTGATCTATTTTCTGCAACCTTTTTCTAATATCAGGATTACTTTGTCCCATTAGCAACCCCACCAATTGTTGTTTACGTGCCTCTGACGATGGGTCCAAAGTAGTGTATTTCCTCATGGCAGCTCTAAGTCTGTCTAAGAATGCAGTGGGGGTCTCATCCTGTCCTTGCCTTACATCGTACAAGGCAGCCCAATTCACCACTCTAGGAATAGCATTCCGTAATCCCACCTCAATCAAGCCCCTATACTGATCCAGCAGCTTATAATGGTCTGGGTTATTTGGGTCCCAATTAGGTTTTTGCAGTGGAAAAATTTGATCTGTGTTCCCTGTTAAGACTCTTGTTGCAATCTGTCCTTCCACATGTTGTCTAGCTGTTCTTATTACAAGCTCTTTCTCCATTTCTGTCAACTCTGATAGCATCAAGTCTATGTCTGACCAATCAATATCCTGATTTTTCACAATTAATTCAAATCTCTTAGCCACCTTCTCAGGATTTTCCCTAAAACATTTAGCTTCCTCCCTCCAGTTATTCAAGTCACTTGTCAAAAAGGGTGCTTTCACTCTTATTTGATTACCTGTAGGTGTTATTACCTGGCACAGGGGAGCCACAGTGTGACTCGTCTCTGTTTTAGCTCTTATTCTGACCCCAGTCTTGCTCTTGGCTTTCTGTCCTGCAGTCCGACCATGATAGGTGCTACTCACTCCTTTCTCTGGGTCCTCTACACTCTCTGCTACACTCTCAGAGTCCTCTGCCTCTAGTCCTGACTCCTGCAGGCTACTTGGTCCTTGCCTAGCTCGCTCTGGTCCTCTAAAAGGTGTCAACTGCAGTTCCTGAGGGTCCAAGATACTTTCCTCATCACTATCAAACATTCTGAGCATCAGTAACATACCACCCTATATAAGGATCATGAGCCCACACAGGTTCCCAATTACAAAAGTTCTCAATTACTAGTGGTTCATATCCCTTCCGTCTTAAATGTTTTACAAATTTATGCAATATACCCTCTAATTCTTCAAGCAGTTCTTGCCATTGGATCTCCCGCTCTAATTCTAATTGTGCTAAACTCCAATCAGTATCCTCCAGCTGAGTGGGATTTTTTCTAAAACTCTGGTTTTCGTCTCAAAATATTTCTCAATCTATTCCACCACTTCATATGTTAAATTATCAATCGCTTAGTCCGTCTCTGGCTGGCCCCCTCGCGGGAAACACGGAAACGCAGATTGGGACTCCACACTCACCCCACAGTCAGACTGCGTCTCACTCACACTCCACGCTCTCTCAAGAGTTTCCCTATCTCATAAGTTTACACAGTCAGATTGCGTTACCACACAAAGTCACAAGATGTCGCTGTGGACTACAAAATACACATTTCATAGCAGATCTGAATGAACCCTTAGAAACACATATCTATGGGTCGAGCGACAATAAAATCTTGTCCACTGGGTCTCCTCTAAGCTTTGACTAGCCCCACATCTGATACAATACAAATTCAGAGTTTGATTCAGTCCTATCTCTTGTGTTCCTCTTGGTCATAAAATATATTTATTACAATTGTTGCACAGAGCTCTTATATATAACGAACAGTTGCAAAAAGGACAAATTCTAATTTTGGGTCCTAAATGGGATGGTAAGTTCTCAGTTACTTGCTTAGAGTTACCAGAATCACTTCCCATAAAAGACCTTTAACTCTAATTTTGAGCATAGAACAAGACAGCACATAAATGAAACAGATAAAACACAGAGCACTATCTCAGTTGTTACATTCCAGGAATTCCTAACAAGACAAGAAGAAAACCGAAAGGAAGCAGGAAACTTTAGCTTCCCAAATCTTAAGACAACCCAAAGGAAACTTAAGAGCGTAGCCTCAAAAATCTTCAAGTCAGAATGAAAAATATTTGGCCAAATACAGCATAATACAAACCAAATCTGGGATATACTAGATAGGGGTTACTAACCCATTTAGAAAGCGTCCCTTCTCATAACCCTGCGGGGACAGCATCCCGTCTCTGTCTTAAGGGGTAAATTCAACCAAATTAAACCAAAGAGCAAATATAAATACCTTTTTATGTTGAGCAGAAGTCCTTGTCCACCTGTGTGAGAAGCCGAGGGGTAGGGGACACTTGTCGACCGAAGATCCAGCCTGGGGCCACCGAGGGTCCCCAGACCCCCTGGATTCCAGCACCGGCAGAGATAATTCCTGCATGGCTCACCAAAACGATGCCAAAAATGGCAGAGAATAACTGCCCAGAGATTAATTTTTGTCTTTAAGCAGCAAAGGTATTTATTTCATGCAACGTTGGGGGGCTAGCCGGTTCGCACCAGACAAATTAGCTCCAAAGTTCTCAGTGAAAAGTCAGGTAATTTATACAGTTTTCATGAGAGGTTACAACATCTTTACATAGAAATTCATTTGATTTCGACATCTAATCATCATATTCATAATAGGCGGAGTTTAGGCAGAGCTTGAGGCAGAGTCCTCTAGAATCGTCTTTTGAGGAGACTTTTAGGTGGTCGTTCCGTTCTTTGGCCTCACTTTGGGGGGTTGCTTGCTCTTCTTCCTCGCTTGAACTTTTCAACTCTGTTCACTGACCTAGTTTCTGGAGCTTGCAAAACCCCCCTGACTCATGGCCTTCTTATCTCCTTCAGATGCCAACCCAATCTTTATTTATGATTGCTAGATCTCTTAAAGTACATTTCTACAATCTCTTACTTCAGTACAGTCAGCAGAACAGAGCAAACAACCTCTGTTATATTTCAACATAAGCAGAGCATCTTCCCAGAGCATGGTACCAACTCCATCCTAGTTAATCCTTTAAAGTCTTGCTCATCTCTGTTATATTTAAACGTAAGCAAGGCATCTCTCAGAGCAAGGTACCAACCCTATCCTAGTGAAACCTTGCTCTGTTTCAGTGGCATGATGCATAGAGGGGGCCTTTCCCTTGAACATCCAACTCAGCATGGGTAATCGAGGTGCTAGGAGGAGCTGTTCTTCTGTGCCAATCACCTCTGAGGCAGCTTGTACTCCTTCATAAGCTGCTAGGACCTCCTTCTCTGTTGGGGTGTAGTTGGCTTAAGATCTTCTGTAGCTTCGGCTCCAGAATCCAAGTGGACGGCCTCAGATCTCGCCAGGCACCTTTTGCCAGAGGTTCCAGGCAAGACCATTATACCCAGCTGCAGAATAGAGTACATTCTTCACCTCTGGTCCTGACTGGCCCAAGGGATACAGCGTGGACAATCTCCTGCTTAATCTGTTCAAATGCTTGCTGCTGTTCAGGGCCCCAATGGAAATCATTCTTCTTGCGGGTTACCAGATAGAGAGGGCTTACAATTTGGCTGTACTCAGGGATGTGCGTCCTCCAGAAACCTATGACACCCAGAAAAGCTTGTGTTTCCTTCTTGCTGGTCGGTGGGGCCATTACTGTGATCTTATCAATGACTTCTGTTGGTACCTGACAATGTCCATCTTGCCACTTCACCCCCAGGAACTGGATCTCTCGGGCAGGTCCCTTGACCTTACTCTTTTTGCTGGCAAACCCAGCTCCCAGGACAATCTGGATAATTTTCTTTCCTTTCTCAGAAATGTCCTCTGCTGTGTCCCCCCATACAATGATGTCATCAATGTACTGCAGGTGTTCTGGAGCCTCACCCTCCTCTAGTGTGGCCTGGATCAGTCCGTGGCAGATGGTGGGACTGTGTTTTCATCCCTGGGGCAGTCGGTTCCAGGTGTACTGCACGCCCCTCCAGGTGAAAGCAAACTGCGACCTACACTCTGCTGCTAAGGGGATGGAGAAGAATGCGTTTGCGATGTCAGTAGTGGCGTACCACTTTGCTGCCTTAGACTCCAGCTCGTACTGGAGCTCCAACATGTCTGGAACGGCGGCACTCAGCAGCAGGGTGACTTCATTCAGGCCACGATAGTCCACAGCCAATCTCCATTCTGCATCAGACTTACGCACAGGCCAGATGGGGTTGTTGAAGGGTGAGTGGGTCTTGCTGATCACCCCTTGGCTCTCCCGCTCACGGATCATCTTATGGATGGACATCACAGAGTCTCAGTTCTTTCGGTACTGCAGATGATGCACTATTGTGGTGGCAATTGGCACTCGCTGTTCCTCAGCCTTCAACAATCCCACAGCAGAGGGTTCTCCGAGAGACCAGGTAATGAATTCAATTGCTTAGCTGCCTCTGTCTCCACAGCAGCTATTCCACAAACCCATCTATGTCCCTTTGGGTCTTTGAAATTCCCATTCCTGAGTTAGTCAATGCCCAGGATACATGAGGCATCTGGACCAGTCACAATGAGGTGTTTCTGCCAGTCTTTCCCGGTCAAGCTCACCTCAGCTTCCAACACGGTCAACTTCTGAGACTCTCCTGTCATCCCAGAAATGGAAATAGTCTCTGGTCCTACATGTCCTGAGGGCATTAACGTACACTGAGCGCCGGTGTCAACCAAAGCCTGGTGTTACTGTGGGTCTGACGTGCCAGGCCATCGGATCCACACAGTCCAATAGACACGGTTGTCCCGTGCCTCTACCTGGTTAGAGTCAGGGCCCCTCTAACACTGGTTTCATCCTGCCAATAAGTTTTTTTCCTGTGAACACTGACGGGAGGTACCTTCTCGCAGGTCAGATCCCTGCCCACAGGATACCAGTACTGCACTCACTTTCACAGACTTCCCTTTTTCTCTCTCTTTCAACTCTTGTACTCAGGCAGCTAGGACACAGATAAGTTTCCTGTCCCACAGTCTCATGTCTTCTCCATGGTCAGTTAGGAAATACCACAACTCAGTTCATGAGGTCTGTCCGCTCTCTCTAGCTGGGGGGCATCTGGTTCTCACTGGGGCCATATGGAAACTGTTTCCTTCAATCCTCTCTTTCAGTCTCTCCTGTTTATCTTTCACCTCTGTGGTTAGTGTCTTGAGGTCCTTAATGTCTGTACAGTGGAGATGCAGGCCTGTAGTGGTCCTTCGATCATACTATCATACAACCAAAGTTTATTTATTATGGACATGACAGGCTCTCGCTTCTCCTCAGCCTGCAATGATGTCAGGTAACTGGTGTGTGCAGACAGCCCCATACATGTGAGGCTCCACCACATCTGTGGTGTACACTTAACCCTGTCAGGATCGTTGGTGGGTTGCCCATCCCTTCCAAACAGTACCTCCAACAGTGCCATTTCTCTCAGGCATAGGATCCCCTCCTCTATGGTCTTCCAGCCCTTTGCATAATGGTGTGCCTGCAAGGAATCTCTGTAAATGAACCTCTCCCTCACACCGTCCAAAAGCCGTACCCAGAGAGACAGGGGCTTTGATTCTCTCACGAACGCCTCCTCGATACCCACATCCTGGGCAATAGACCTCAAGAACCTCGCTTCACTGCCATCAAGGTTTATGGCATCACCTGTGGAGTCCCAAACTCGGATCATCCAGGTCACAATGGATTCATTCGGGTGACGAATAACATCTGCCCATAAGCTCTGGAGGTTGTTATACAATAAGGACTCAATGATTTCTGACTCTGGACCAGCTGCCTGTAAGGATCCTGCCTCCTCATCATCGTCAGCTGGACTAACCGATTTAGTCTTATATTTCCTCTTTTGGATGGGGCAACCTCCATTGGCTTAGTCTGTCCCTTTGATTTGGCCATATCCTGAGTCACCATGGTATCAGGCATCTTGTTTTCATCTTTTCCTTTTCCCTGGAAGTGCTGCACCATATCGAGCAGCTTCCGGTAGGCAATGGCCAAAGCCCCACATGCAGCTGCCAGTTGCCTCTCCATGGATCCATCACGACCTCTCTCCCTCACGGCTTCATTATTTTTGTAGGGTTTAGGAGTTGTTCGAGGGTGAGCTTCCATGCTGTAGGAGCTGAACAACTTTCTAGGAATTTACCCATGTCCTCCCATAATCCATGCCACTCTAGGTTTCCCACCCCTGGGGCAGGCTTCTGGACACGTTCTTGATAATTCTTGACCCTAGCTTCACATATTAGGTATACCATAATGGCACAACCTTGCATGAAAAGCCCAAAAAGTAAAATGTCTCTGACATCTAAGGAGAATTTAAACTTCTTAGAGGCAATCGTATTGTATCCAAAGGGAAACTGGATGAAGGACTGGGCAAATATACCCCCCCTGTGTTTCTCCATAGGGATGGGTGCCATTATCCTTAAACCCCCAGAGGAAACAGTTTAGGCTAGAGCAGTAGTGCATCCTTGAGGACATATTCCAGATGAAAATCACAGGTGTTGAGTTTGCTGTGTCATAAACCCAATGCACAAACTTGAAGGTACTTATCACAATGACGGTCTTAATATCAGAGCTGAAACACACTGACAGATGGGACAGATATCTTGGCATGGTTATATGCCAGAGGAAAGCAACAGCCCAAAGCATCACAGTGCCTACAGGTTCAAAACACGTGTAAATCACACAAGGGCACTTATTCCTTTTCCACCATTCCTCTCTTTGGGCTTCACGTTGGGCGCAGATTATGTCTCAGTTTAATGAGACTGATGTGTTTTGCTATGGAGGATGAGTTATGAGGAAGACCAAACTCCTCCCTCTAAGCGATTGTAAATCCAAAATTAAGGGGCTCCAACTGAGGAAGTATGGAGAAAGAAAAAATAACAGCCCTTTATTAAAGGATATATGTGTATTGGTAAAACAACAAAAGAACACAAAAACAACCAAACAATAATCCTGTACCCAAAAACCCTCTTCAAAAAGGAAACAGTTCAGTACTTTTTGCTTTTTGGTGCAATTCTAACCACAGTCAGCAGGGGGTGCTGTTGGATCACTGGAGGAGCAGAGCCTGCAGTTTCTCTGTGTTGGCCGGCAGGGGGCGCTGTTGGGCTCTGATGGTCACCGCGTGGGGCCCCGGTTCACTGGAGAAGCTGAAAATGGGGATCTTCCCCCCCCCAACACACAGAGAAGGGGAAGGGGAAAAAGGGGGCTCTTCCCACCAAACTCACACTGTCTGCGGCTGGCTGTGGCCAGGATGTCCCCCTTTTCGTATGTGGACACACGCTGCTGCTAACACAGGAGCAGAGGAGAGAAAGGGCAACCTCCTCCCCAAAAGATTCCTCTGCAGATGGGTCAAGCCTCTGCAACGAAGTCCGAGCAGGTCTGGGCTGGGGGCAGAACAGGGCGCAGGAAAAACGGAAGCAAACTGAGGCCAGAAAACAGCCAGATGACCAGGCCGAAAAGCAAAGTGAACCTCGGACCTCTCCAACACACACCTTGCCTGAGTTAGGGCAAAAGTGAAGTGCCTCTCTTTTTTGAGGAGAGAAAAAAAAACAACTCATCACCCCTCCCCACAGTCTTCGGAGGGCAATCAGCTTGGAATGTTGTGATGGGTTGACCTTGGCTGGATGCCGGGTGCCCATCCAGTCACTCTATCACTCCCCTTCCCAACTGGAGAAGGGAGAGAGTAAGGTGGAAAAAAAACAACTCGTGGGTTGGGATAAGGCAGTTTATTTAAAGTAAAAGCAAAGTGGAAGCTTGCGCGCGCAAAAGCGAAAGATAGCAGGGTTTATTCTCTACTTCCCATGAGCAGCAATGATCGGCCACTCCAGAGAAGCAGGGCTTCAGTACGCATGATGGTTTCTCAGCAGGCAGCCATTGGAGACAATGAATGCCAGCCCCCCTGCTCCTTGCCTTAGCTTTTATATCTGAGTTGACGTCATATGGTGTGGAATATCCCTTTGGTCAGTTTGGGTCAGCTGGTCTACTTGGGTCCTCTCCCAGGATCTTGCCCTCAACTAAGGAAGGAATGTTACAGTGTTGGTGCTGTGCTCAGCAGTAGTCAAAACACTGGTGTGTTATCAACACCCTTCTAGCTGCCAATGCAAAGCACAGCACTGTGAGGGCTACTGTGGGGAAATGAACTCCAGCTCAGCCAGACTCATACAAATGTGGATCTGCTAGCTAGTTCCTTTTTGTGTGTCAATTACCCTAGGCAAACACCTTCCTCCTCCCTCGTTCTACATTTTTCTTTTACAGCGATGCAGGGGAAAGAAAAATTCCCTGCTTGGTTTTTTAGAACAAGTAAACCTATGACACACAACATGTTACCTAAAATTGGACAAATAAGTCTCTGGACAATTTTGAGTATGGAAAGGTAGAAAGCCATTCTTTAATTAAGGCCCTAGGTGCACAAAGTTATAATACACATACCACACCATAGACTTTTACCGTTTTTATAACAATATCTAATTATAATATTTGAACTTTACTTCATTGGTTACACCCAGCCCAAAACTGTCAGTCCCATCATCCCTCCCTCAGTCACGTCTCCCAGATTTGAGTCAGTGGGCACAAAACACCCAACCTTTCTTCCCCGTCCTGCTCTTCATCATCATCTTTTTCCTTCTTGGAGGGGTTTCAAGGCTTCTGAGTAGTTTTCACTTGGTTATATCAAATGGTATGACTGTTATGTCTTATTCAAAGTACATTTTTTACCGATAAAATGTTCTTCGCCTTGCTACAATCTTTGTCCATTGGAATTCATGACAAGAAATATTAAACAACATTTTTAGAAATCTTGTACAAAGGTACTAAAAGGCCAAAGGTACTTGCAAATTATATCAAAAGTGCTAAAAAGCTATACTGATATCTATACAATATGTATTTTAAGGCATCAAAGAGAGCACAAGAACTTACCCCTTTCATCAGCAGCCCATAGTTGGGTTGTCAAACTGTAACCTGTTGACATCGCTCAGTTATTGCCAGCTTCTCTAGAACAAAACAAAGTAGTAAGAATGATACTAGCAGTTTGCGGAACACAGATAATTGAATATGTTATTGCATAAGTATTTTGGACTAGTTGGGGAATTTTTATGATATCTTCTGAATTAAACACATGTTCATGCTTAAAATGCAAAAGAAACATATAATGGACAATGCATTAGGCAGTCTTACCACAACAAATGGATTGTATTGGGTCTGGCTGAGATGGAGTTCATTTTCCCATAGCAGCCCTCACAGTGCTGTGCTTTGCATTGGTAGCTAGGAAGATGTTGATAACACACCAGCGTTTTGGCTACTGCTGATCAGTGCTGGCACAGCATCAGTGCTGTCTCTCAACATCCTCCCCCCATCAAGAGGCTGGGGGTGGGCAAGATCCTGGGATGGGACACAACTAGGCCAGTTGACCCAGATTAGTCAAAGGGATATTCCATACCATATGATGTCAGCCCAGATATAAAAGCTAAGGAAAGGACGACAAAGGTGGGGCATTTGTTGTTTACAATGTTTGCCTGCCAGAGCAACTGGTAAAAGTGAGAGAACAAAATAAAGAAGTGAGAGAAAAAAAACAATAAAAAGTGAGAAAATAAAATATTAGTAATAATAATAACAGTAATAAAAATAATAAGTTGTAATGAAAACAAAAAATAACAGGGATAAATAAAACCCAAAAAAGACAAGTGATGCAAATGAAAAGAATTGCTCACCACCAATGGACTGATTCCCAGTCAGTCCCTGAGCAGCACCACCCCCTCAGCCAACCACCCCTCTAGTTTATTCCTCAGTATGATGTCATATGGTATGGAATATCCCTTTGGTGCTCCAGTCCTCTGATCATCTTTGTGGATCTTCTCTGGACTTGCTTGAGCAGGTCCATGTCTTTCTTATGCTGGAAGCTCCAGAGGTGAACATAGTACACCAGGCTGGCTCTGATGAGATAGGTGCAGAGGGGGACAATTGCCTCCCTTGACCTGATGTCCACACTTCTTTTGATGCAGCCCAGGATATGACTGGCTTTCTAGGCTGCAAGGGCACATTGACGGTTCATATTCAGGTTTTCATCCCAGGGAAGGGAATGTACTTCTGAGTGTCAGAAAAGAACCAGGAAACACCAACACTCTAGGCAGCAGCAGAGAAATACTTGTAAATCATCCCAAAGGAATTAAGGAGGATTCCTCCCATAAGGTGAAGAGGTCAATAGCCCAGCTTAAGTGCCTCTACACCAATGCACGCAGCATGGGTGTAAGACCCCAGCCCCAGAGCTAAGAGCTTAAATGGAGTATTACTTTTAAAAATATACAAGGCTCCAAAAATTCGCCCACCAGATTTTTGAAGAGCGCTCAGTTCTTTAATACCTTGAGGTAGCATCATCATCATCATCACGGCTAGGCTTCACGAACGAAGATTTGGGAAGGGCTCTACCCATGTTTGTTACAAGCATGTTGGTGGCTAAAAAGACCAATACGAGATAGGCACGTCCAGTTGCAAAAGGCACAGCAGAAAGACTCCTTAGGTGGTAAATTCTGCAAGGCACGATTCTTTCTGCATTGTCTTTTCTTCTCAAGAGTGATCCAGCGTGCTTTCTCAAAAGCATCAGCAGCGTTAAAGATAGTGTGTCTCCAGACCTCCCGATTGGAGGCCAGAGTAGACCAGTTATGTTGATGAATATGGTCAAGGGTGAGATGTTGTTTCAGGGAGTCCTTGTATCTTCTCTTCGGGGCTCCTCTCATGCGGCAGCCAGTGGCAAGTTCACCATAAAGCAAGATCTTAGGGAGGCAGTGGTCCTTCATCCTTGAGACGTGTCCTGCCCAATGCAGCTGTGTTCTCAGCAACATGGTCTCAATACCTGTGATTGCTGCTTGTTCTAGAACAGATGTATTGGTCACGTAATCTGACCAGTGGATGTTTAGGATAGTATGAAGGCAGCGTTGATGGAAGTGTTCTAGGAGACGCAGGTGGTGGCAGTAGATGACCCATGATTCAGATCCATATAAGAGAGTAGACAGCACTATGGCTCTGTAAACACTGATCTTTGTACTTTTCTTCAAGTGTTTATTTTGCCAAACTCTTTTATGAAGCTTTCCAAAGGCACTAGATGCCTTTGCTAACCTGTTGTCTATCTCTCCGTCAATCTTACCATCTGAGGAGATGAGGCTACCTAGGTAATTAAACTACTGGACTGATTTGAGCTCTGATTGGCCAATGGTGATATGGGGATGATGGAAGACTTCCTGAGGTGCTGGTTGATAGAGAACTTCTGTCTTCTTTAGGCTGACTTCCAGCCCAAAGAGCTCAGCAGCATCTGCAAAGTAGGATGTTAAACGCTGCAGAGCTGCTTCTGTGTGGGCGACTAGGGCGGTGTCATCAGCATAAAGCAGCTCCCGGACAAGATGGTTTAAGGTCTTACTTAGGTTGAATAGGCTTCCATCAGTACGGTATCGAATATAGATACCATCCTGATCATCGAGGTCTGTCGTGGCCCTTCAGAGCATCATGCTGAAAAAGACTGTGAATAGGGTTGGTGCGAGAACACAGCCTTGTTTCACACCATTAGTTATTAGAAAGGACTCAGAAAGTGCATTGCCATATCTGACTTGGCCATGCTGATCCTCATGGAGTGAGATGATCATTTTAAGGAACTTGGGGGGACATCCTAAAGGTTCCAAAATCTTCCATAGACCTTTTCTGTGCACAGTATTGAAAGCCATGGTGAGGTCAACAAACGTTACATAAAGACCTTTGTTCTGTTCCCTACACTTCTCTTGCAGTTGTCTGAGAACAAATACCATGTCTGTGATACTCCTGTTGGCTCTGAAACCACATTGACTTTCAGGTAGAATTCCTTCTGCTATAGCAGGTATTAGTCTGTTCAAGAGTATTCTTGCCAGGATTTTGCCAGCAATGGAGAGCAGAGTAATACCATGGTAATTTGAACAGTCTGATTTAATTCCTTTCTTCTTATACAAAGTGATGATGACTGCATCACGAAGGTCTGATGGTAGTTCGCCTAGTTCCCAACAGCACACCACAAACTCATGAAATTTAGCATGGAGTGCATGGCATCCATGTTTCCAGACTTCAGGTGGAATTCCATCAACCCCAGTTGCCTTGCCAATTTTCACCTGCTGTATGGCCTTAAGGGTTTCTCCTAAAGTGGGGGCAGTATCCTATTCATACTTCACTGGCTGTTGTGTGATGGACTGAATTGCTGAGTCTTGGACTACACGGCTAGTACTGAAAAGAGTCTGAAAGTGTTCAGACCATCGATTCAGAATGGAGGTTTTATCTGTCAGAAGCATTTGACTATCAGCGCTATGTAGAGGGCTTTGGACTTGGAATGTAGGCCCATATGCTGTTTTCAGGGCCTCATAGAATCCTCTGTGATCACCTGTGTCTGCACATAACTGAGATTTTTCAGCTAGACTGATCCACCACTTGTTCTGGATGTCACGGAGTTTCTGTTGGAGCTTGCTGCATGCAAGACGAAAGGCTGTTTTTCTTGCGTGACAGGATGACAGTGCAAGGTGTGCTTGGTGAGCAGTTCTCTTCTTCCTCAACAATTCCTGGATCTCTTGATTGTTTTCATCAAACCAGTCCTTGTTCTTCTTGAGGGAGAACCTTAAGGATTCTTCAGAGGACTGCAGGATGCTGTTTTTAATATGGTGCCAAAGTGTTTCAGGAGAGGCATCTGTAGAATCTATGGAATGGTTTTCGAACCTAGTTTGAAGATTTGCCTGGAATCTGTCTCTCACTGTGGCTGATTGGAGATTGTTAACTTGGAGTATCCTCCTTGGAGTACTGCCCCTTTTAGGTTTTAATTTAAGATTGAAGTTAAGTTTACAGCGCACAAGCCAATGGTCTGTTTGGCATTCTGCACTAGGCATCACGCGGGTATGGTGGACATCGCGGACATCTCTCCGTCTCACCAAGACATAATCGATGAGGTGCCAATGCTTAGATCTAGGATGCATCCAGGTTGTTTTCAGACTATTTTTCTGCTGAACGATAGTATTAGTGATGGTGAGCTGTTGCTCCGCACAGAATTCTAGCAGAAGTCGACCATTATCGTTGCAGTTTCCAACACCATGCTTGCCTAATATTCCTTTCCAGGCTTCAGAATTCTTACCTACTCTGCCGTTGAAATCACCAAGGATAATGTTCTTATCATCTGCAGGAACCTTTTGGGTAAGGCGGAGTAGGTGGGTGTAAAATTTATCTTTTTCACCAGGGTCAGCTTGGAGAGTTGGGGCATATATACTAAAGAGGACAACGTGTTGCTTGTTGTGTAGTGGAAGGTGCAGGGAGATAATGCGATCAGAATGACCTGTCGGCAGATTTTCGAGTTTAGGAACAATAGAGTTTTTAATCAGGAAGCCAACTCCTAAGAGATGCCTTTCAGTTCTGGGTTTACCTGACCAAAAGAGTGTGTAACTGGCACCATGTTCTCTAAGGCTGCCTTCTTTGTGAAGGTGAACTTCACTGAGAGCAGCAATGTCGATGTTGAGACGTGACAGTTCATGGGCAATTAGGGCAGAATGACTCTCAGGACGTCCGCTATCTGCAGAGTCAAGCATGGTTTTGATGTTGCAGCATGCTAGAGATAATTTGTGTACACCTTTGGAGGCAGGTGTATGCCTTTGTCTTTTGATCTTTGTATGACTGCATTAGTAGAAGATGCCCGTTGGCTGCGGTTAACCAACCGCATGAAGGGGGTGATGACCTTTGGTTAGGTCACCTTTTCTAGGCCCCTCTCCGAGTGGAGCAAGCAGTGCTGTCCTTGAAAAGGCTGCTTGGACATTCAGGGTGCTGCCCCAAGAGACTGTCATCTCCTGTCAGTCTCTAACGACCAATATGCTGAACCGCCTGCATACAGGGTTGGGTCTGCGGCTTCCAGTGTACCTTTCACCTGCCATTTCGACCCTCGTCCATCACTACAGGGCTTTGCAAATGTGGGTAAGGCCTTTGAGCCTGCGCAATGGATTTTTTAGGTGAGACGCAGTGTGCGTGGAACTGAACTCACCCTTTAATCCTAAGGTTTATCTGCCAGGGCCAAGTGAGCTTGGACAGTGGCAGCGAGGTCCTCAGGATGAAGGTTTAATTAAAATGACCTTCTCTTAGATGGATGGCCTTACAGGGCTAAGCAAGCTCCCTCTGCCCCGGTTTGAGATTAGAGTTGTCCTTTTCCTAGGATGACTGCCAGAAGGCTAACGAGCTCATCCTTCCCAAGGATGTATTGTATCTGGCCCTACGGTTTTGACCTGTTGGGCATGAGTGACCCTACGGAAGGCATGTACCATTGCCAGCATAGCTCGCAACCACATAGGGGTACACAGGTTTCATTCCTATTAAAACAATTAGGTCAAGTCTTTCACTTCCTACTTTTCTGTCAGCTATCTATATTCAATCCTAAGGAAATACCCAGGAACAACCCTTTGACCTGACCACCCTTTCAGAATGTAACAAAACAAATATATCCAGAACATACTGAACCTGGGCAGTAGCCGCAGGTGAGCCAAAAACAAAGAAACAAACTGTTCCGGCCCCCATACCTTTCAAGGCCCCAACCTGGCCGGGACCCCCATCACTTTAAAAGAACCCACTATCCACCCTGACCTTATCGTCCCACCACTGTGTTACCTCATATCTTCAGGCGCACTGCTCACCTGCGACATTTCATACAGGGTTGCCCTGATTGCCCTCCCACCAGTCCGAGGACCCCTACAGCCCACCCGACACCCCTCCCCTCCCCCAAACCGGAATGGCAAACCTCTGTGTGCTCCAAAGCTCCCCTCTCTTCTCCCATGAGGGCACAGCACCCACCGACGAGGCTCCCCCTCTCCTTTCTCCTGCCGCGGATGCGCCCTAATATCACCATGCTCACTAAACCATATCTCGAAGTGCCATGTCTATTCGTTTTCTGAACACTTCCAGGGATAGTGACTCAACCACTTCTCTAGGGAGCCTCTTCCAATGCTTAAACACTATTTAGTGAAAAAATATTTCCTAACATGCAATCTAAGGCTCCCATGGTGCCACTTGAGGTCATTTCTTCTTGTTCTAACTCTTGAGAGACCAACACCCACCTCGCTACAATCTCCTTTCAGGTAGCTGTAGAGACAAATAAGGTGTCCCATGAGTCTCCTTTTCTCCAGGTTAAACAATACCAGTTCCCTCAACTGCTCCTGATATGACTTACTTGCTAGACCCTTCACCAGCTTCACTACCCTTCGTTGAGCACACTCCAGCGCCTCAATGTCTTTCTTGTAGTGAGAGGCCCAAAACTGAACATGGAATTTGTGTTGGAGTGTATGAATTCTTTATGACACAGCAGACATAAAAAATTATCTTAGCCAGAAACCATGGAATTTAAACACAGACAAGGAAAGCTTGTTTACGTGCACCACCTGATAGTCTTACACTATCTTTTAAATAAATAGACTTCCAGGGTCCACAGTCCCTTTTTGACCTTGTTTACCCCATCTGCTGTTGTAACTGTGATAAAGAAATATCTGTTTACCTGTTTAAAGAAAAATATCTCTAGACCTTTAACCCTAACTATGTATGGAATGTATATCCCCCCTTCCCCAAGCTCTATATATACTGAAAATTTTGAACAATAAACCATTCAGCTTTGTACCCACAAATTGGATCGTGCAATCTCAGATTTGAGGTGTGGCCTCACCAGTGCTGAGTACGGAGGGACAATCATTGCCCTGGTCCTGCTGGCCACACTATTTCTGATACAAGCCAGGATGCCATTGGCCTTCTTGGCCACCTGGGCACAGTGATGGCTCATATTCAGCCAGCTGTCAAACAGCACCCTCAGGTCTTTTTCCAATGGACATCTTTCCAGCCAGTCTTCCCGAAGCTTGTAGCTCTGCATGGGGTTATTGTAACCAAAGTGCAGGACCTGGCACTTGGCCTTGTTGGACCTCATACAATTTTGAGGTCCAATTTTGGACTGCGACCCATCAATCCAGCCTGTTCAGATCCCTCTGCAGAGCCTTCCTACCCTTCAGCAGATCACCACTTCCACCCCACTTGATGTCGTCTGCAAAGTTACTAAGGGTGCACTCGATCCCCTCATCCAGATGATTGATAAATATATTAAACAGGACTGGGCCCAAAACTGAGCCCTGGGGAACACCAACTGGATTTAACTACATTCACCACCACTCTCTGGGCCCAGCCATCCAGCCAGTTTTTTAACCCAGCGAGGAGTCCACCTGTCCTAGCCATGGGTTGCCAGTTTCTCCAGGCAAATGCTGTGGGAGATAGTGTCAAAGGCTTTACTGCAGTTCAGATAGACAACATCCACAGCCTTTCCCTTATTCACTAGGTGGGTAACTGTGGTGGTGCATTCCCTCTCCCCCGTCATCCTGCCCTGGGTGCACTATGATCTGAGAAATGCTCCTTAGGTCTCGGCCTTGACAAACAGCACCTGGGCAGAGCTCCTCTTGAGCTTATTAGAAACAGTCTGTTCCCAGGAACTAGCACTGTAACAGACTCCTGATTTTTAAAGAACAGTCTTGGAAACTTATTTTTCTTGCCTGAATAACAACCCCAAGTGGAATAATATTTTTGTTATCAAACTTTCAAAGAAAGTTGCCAAACTGAATTGCAGCCAGGATGGAAAATTGCTATGACTAAAGCCCAAGTCTCTTGTGACCCTATAAGCAGCGGGCTGCAACCAGCAACCTCCCTCTGAGTGGGACACCTCTCAGAGCCAGTGAACTCTCACGTTTGCTATACACGGAGGATGACCAAATGCTGATGATGGATCCTGGGCTGATACCCCTGTGTGGGGGGAAGTGGCAGACCCATTGAGCCCCTAGAAGTTGAACCCTTAGAAGGGTATAGTATACTGGATGGCATAAGACTGTTCCCATGAGAAGCAGAGAAGCTAATTAACCATTCCCATGAACAGTACAGCCTTGAGAAGTGGGGAGTTAATTGGCAAGTTGATAAGTAGGTTTAGGGAAGTTAGAAATGTACAAGGACGAAAATGTTGGCTATGTTCGTGGTGCAGGTGCATGATAATAGTATTTTGTAGAAATTATATTATTTACAAAAAGTGTGTGAAAAAATGTGGGCTAGTTTTCCTAATAAAGGATGCTGCTGCGCTGAGGCGGCAGACAGCACTTGTCTCAACTTCGTGTGCAGTGTGTGTACGTGTATGTGTGCTTTTCTATATCGGTCAAACCTAACGACTACGATAACTACCCCACGACATGTGGTGCCCCGTGTGAGAATCGAACTCACGATCTTCAGGTTATGAGACTGATAAGAGTTATTAATGCTGATTTGCTAGCCCCATATGATATTACACATCTGGCACAGATAATATTTGAACCGATACAATTGCAATTATTCATGCAAAAGTGGGCTCAGATGGCCAGTTGTTCAGAGTGAGAAAATCTGCTTAAAGCCGATGGAGACCCATTAAAGGGTGTGGGGGCACAGGTTTTGATGGGAGCAGGACCATTTTCTAATCCAGATCTTCAGGCTACATGGGACCCCACTGTGCTCCAAGAGGCTCAAAAAATAGGCATGACAGCTTTATTACTGATGCCTGCTCGGCTGGTGCTAAAGAAAAAAAACTCAGGAGCAGTTAATTAGGGGTGAGATAAGGAAAGGGTTTAATTGTGCCAAGGCAATAGATGTTACAAGACGCGGGCCCAGCTGCACCCGAGATGTTACATTTTATTATATTATCTGTCCAATCCCAAGTGTGTCCACCCCGTAACCTTTCCTCTGGACCGCCCTGGGTCCACCCCCTGAGAATTGAGTCTGGGGTACATTTCGGGACCACCTCTTCATCATCTTCACCATCTTCAGAGCACAAAGGGTACATAGTCACCTAGTTCTTGACTCTGTTCTGTTGTTCAGGCCTAGATATGGGTGTTCTCTAAACAGTATAGGCCTTGCCTTGACAAGAGACTAAACATTGCCACTGAATTCAGGGGTAGATTTGATATGGGGAGCATAGAATGGGGTAAGAGGGTTAAGGAATGTGTAAACTACTTGTACTACAGGGAAAGGAAGTGAGGACTGCTGCTTTTAAAATCTACTTCTACTACTTATAAAACTTACAAAAATTAGAAAAATACAAAACTAATAGGGGCTTAAGGCATCATTACAGACTATGGAAGTCTCATCCCTGAGGCCATAATATACGGCCATTAAACAGGCTAACGGGGAGCCATTCTTACAATTCGTTGAAAAACTGGCTCAGTCACTAGAAAGACAAGTAGAAGATGACGTCTTGCTGTAGATGCTTTGTTTGCAGCTGGCAAGTGACAAAGTTAATACTGATTGTAGGAAAACCATCAATTCCTTGCCGGGCCAGCCTACTTTAACTGACATGATAGAAGCTTGTTCTAAGGTGGGATCTATCGAGCATAAGATGTCTGCCTTGGCAGCTATCTTGCACCCACCTCATAAATGCCATAATTGGACCAAGAAGGGCACTTTAGGGCAAAGTGTCCTTGGATAAAAGGGAAGTCCCTCAAGGAAAATGCTGTACCTTTTAAAGGGACCCATAACCGCTGTGGTAGACAGGGACATATTGCAAAGCAATGTCATTCTCGATATCATGTTAAGGGACATCCATTGCCGGGAAACGAGAGAAAGAGCGCGGGGGGTCACATGAGGACACAAGTGTCCCCAACAGTAACCCAGGGGTTGAGGTCACATCAGGGTGCAGTGGGAGCATCGATGTCGTTCCCGTGTGAACATCTCACAGGGAGAACCTCAGGGTCAGCAGGAATGGATGTATCCACCTCTGACACAGTAATCATTCTATCAAGAAATGTAACTAAGGTTCCCTTAGATGCCTGGGGACCTATTGGACATGGATTAAGTGCATTATTAATCGGACGTTGTAGTAGCACAATTGCAGGACTTTTTGTTCATGTCGGGGTCATTGACACTGACTATACGGGACAGATCTGTGCTATGGTTTCCACACCTTATCCACCAGTGACAATTCCTAAAGGGACACCAATAGCTCAACTTGTACCCTTTGTGAGTTGTGTTCCCCGAACAGAGCCTCGTGAATGCCAGGATAAAGGATTTGGTTCTACCGGTGCACCACAAGTGTTTTGGTCAGTGCCGATTTCTGCGCAGCGTCCACAGATGACCTGTACTCTCTGCAACACTTGAAGCTTGCCATCAGTTGTCCAGGCGAACGGACTCCTAGACTCTGGAGCTGATGTAACTATCATTGCATGGACATCCTGTCCGGCCTCTTGGCCTTTGGTTATGGCAGGGGCCGAGGTTGTAGGATTGGGAGATACTGCTCAGTCTTGTTTCAAAACATGCCGTACTTATTACTAATCCTGAGGGTCAAACTGCTACCATCAGGCCATATGTGACTGTGGCACCTTTAACCCTGTGGGGACGAGATACCCCCACTCTCAGTGGGGGGTGAAGATCACTATGGATTTTTAACAGGAGTCACTGTATTGCAGGGTGTGACACAACCCACCATTGCTTTAACATGGCTTACAACTACTCCTGTGTGGGTTAAGCAGTGACCCCTACCTACAGAAAAGTTGTTGGCCCTGCAACAGCTTGTTAAGGAGCAACTTGATGCTGGTCACATTGAATCATCTCAGAGTCCTTGGAATACCCCTGTATTTGTGATAAAGAAAAAATCTGGAAAATGGAGACTGTTGCATGATCTCAAACAAATTAATGCAGTCATGGCTGCCATGGGAGCATTACAGCCTGGTTTACCAACTCCTTCTATGCTTCCTGCAAGATGGTCCATTGTTATTATTGATTTGAAAGATTTTTTCACAATACGGTTAGACCCCAGAGATAGAGAAAAATTTGCATTTTCGGTTCCATCTATTAATCGTGCAGAACCTTACAAGCATTATCAATGGAAAACTCTCCTACAATTTGTCAGTGGTTTGTGGCTCTAGCATTGTCTCCTATATGAATGCAGTTTCCTGACTGTCATTGCTATCATTATATGGATGACATTTTGCTTGCTGCAGTCACTGAGGATCAGCTGGATGTGTTAGAAACTGAAACTAGGAAGAGTTTACAATCCTTTGGCCTAGTAGTTGCTCCTGAGAAGGTGCAGCAAGACGAACCCTGGAAGTATTTAGGGTTCAAAATTACATGGAAAGCAGTTATTCCTCAGCCAATCCAATTGGATATTAACGTCAAAACTCTTACTGATGCACAAAAGCTGTTAGGATCTTTGAATTGGATTAGATCCTATCTGGGATTAACAAACACCCAGCTGGCACCTATATTTGAACTGCTCAAGCATTCTGACAATACTCAGGAACCGAGAGAACTGACTAGCAAAGCAGTTCAAACTGTCTGGCAAGTGGATCAGGCTTTACACTCTAAATTTTTTTTCACGAATTGATCATTGTCAAATTGTCCAATTTTTATTCTTGCAGATCACATTGCTCCTTTTGGGGCATTGGTACAGTGGTCTGACCAATGGTCTGATCCACTGCACATCCTAGAGTGGCTATTTTTGCCCTATCGAGCTCAAAAAACTGCTCCTGGATTGTTTGAGCTCATAGTTCAAATCATCATTAAAGCTAGAAAAAGGTGCGTAGAGTGTACTGGCAGAGGTTCAGCTCTGTACAATCTCATTACTTTGAGTGGTGTCTGGAAAACAAATATGAATTGCAAGCTGCTTTAGCTGGGTTCCAGGGTCAAATTTCTTATCATTTACCTTCACATCCCCTTCTTAAGTTTTTTAGGGAAATTCCAATTGGACAAAAAATACTACGCAGCGAGGAACCCCTAGATGGTCTTACAGTGTTTACTGATGGCTCTGGAAAAACAGGTAAAGCTACAGTAGTGTGGAAAACAGAACGTGGATGGCAACATCAAATTGTTCATCAGGAAGATTCTCCTCAAATTGTGGAACTTCGAGTTGTAACTTTTGCTTGTCAGTTATTTCCTAATCAACCTTTAAATGTTATTACCGATTCTGCATATGTAGTTAATTTGTTATAGCGACTCGATCAGGCAGTGTTGTATTCTCCATCTCCAGGTCTTATTTTTCAAGTTTTGTTCGAGCTTTGAAGAACTCTTTTACAGAGGCCTGTTCCTTATTTTGTGCTACATATTCGTAGTCATACCTCTTTACCAGAATTCTTTACAGAAGGTAATGCCCGAGCAGATGCTCTTGTTTCTGCCGTTGCTTTGGGACCTGTTCCTAACATTCACCAACAAGCTGTCTTGTCTCATCAGTTTTTTCACCAAGGTGCAGAAGCCCTGAGACATCAGTTTGGCTTAACTCATTCTATTGCTCGCTCAGTTATTGCCTCCTGTCCAGACTGTCATAATGCATATACTCCTGTGTATTTTGGCACCAACCCTCAAGGCCTTACAGATTTGGCAATCAGATGTCACCCACATTAATGAGTTTGGTAATTTAAAGCACGTCCATGTTTCCATTGACACATTCTCTCATGTAGTGGTTGCTACTGCACATGATGGACAGAAAAGCCATGATGTCATTAAACACTTCTGCTGTGCTTTTGCTACATTTGGAGTGCCCACTCAAGTGAAGACCGATAATGGTCCGTCTTATGTTTGTAAATCTGTACAAAATTTCTTTGCTTTGTGGGGGGTCACTCATATAACCGGTATTCCACATTCCCCTACAGGACAAGCTATTGTAGAAAGAATGCATGGTACCCTGAAGCAATTGCTTCAAAAACAGAAAGGGGGAATGAAGGGACAACCCCCTCAGGCTAGGTTGGACAAAGCTGTATATGTGTTAAACTTTTTGACCTTCCCTGGTGATTCTCCTCATTCACCTTCTTTTCTGCATTTCTCCTCTCTTTTATCAACTCAGCCACCATCTGGTAAAGCTCCTGTGCAGATACGGGATCTTGTTTCTAGTCAGTGGTCTGGTCCACATGAGTTGATAACCTGGGGAAGGGGATATGCTTGTGTCTCTACAGATAATGGCCCTCATTGGGTACCTACGCAATGTGCGCGTCCTGCTGTTGGCCCTGGAGGTCATCAGTGCAGTTCCTGATCTGTCAAAGTTCACACCATGGAACAGCAGAAACGTCTGGGTGACACTGATGAAGGAACTTGTCATGGTTTGGACCTTGTTTTCCCCCAGAGGCTGAAAAGTGGTAGACCCCAAGGGGTGGAAACCCTTGGAAGTTTTGAAATTCTGCCCAATGGGCGCTCCTGCAGAAATGTAAACATATCACAACCAGACCGGAAGAGAAGAGTTGTAGTTTTGGTGGTGGTAGGAGAGGTGGCCATGTTGTGAGCCACGAGGTAGGGGCTCTGTGCCCCTCGGGGCCTCTGGCCCCCTCCCAGCCCCTGGCTGGGGGGCTGCAGGGACCTGGAACAGCATAAAGCTGGGCTAGGTGCCTGTAGTTATGCTGGGAGATGTTCTTCTCCATGGGCGCAGAGCAGCAGCCGGGACTGACCAGAGAAACGGTGGCAGAGAGCCAAGAGATAAGAACCAGAACTGGAGAAGCAGCAGAAACAACATGCAGCACCGGAGAGAAGACTCCTGGAAAGGGAGGTGAAAGAGAGCCAGCAGCAGAGAGACAGAGTTTGGGGTAAGAGACTGTACCAGATCCCCCAAAACTCCCTTGGAGACCCTCTTGGAGAAGAGGGACATGGACTCCTATTTTAGAGGAGCCTTGGAGTATGCAGCACGAGAGAGAGAGGAGCTGAGAAGCTCAAAGGCGTCCTGAAGTTGGACCGGGACGGCCAGATGGAATGCAGGGGGAGTTGACCTTGGCTCCCCCCCCTTGCACTGCTGCCGCAGTGGCAGCCTGAGAGACAGGGCACAAAGGCCCTGCAAGCAAGGAGCTGAGTCTCCTGAAGATACCAGACAGTCACGAAGACCCCCCTGTGTCTTCGTGATATGACGTGGTGATACGACCTTGTCTGGGGTTACGAAGTCCACGGAAGACCCCTCGGTTGTGAGGCGATGGGGCCGGGGGAATTTGATATCTCCCTCGTTGAGTGCTGGCAGAAAGCCAGCAATCAGCTGCTGCATGTGGAGAAGAGAGACAGAACCTGCTGCATTAGAAGATCCTGCTGCTTAAGGACTAGAAGGGATCTGTCCTTCTTTCCCTCCTGGACTTTTATTTGGAGGGGAGAAGAGATCTGATCATTGTAAATACATATGTCATGGTAGAGATAGTTGTGATCGTGTGTATAATGTGATATGGTATTTATTTGTACAGTCATTGTAATATATTCCCTTTCCCCCACTTTGAGTCTGGTGTGTTTGGTCTGGAAAAGCCCATCTCACATTGGGTTGAGATGTGGGAGGGGGGATGGAACTAGGGAATTGGATTTGGGGACTATCTCAAACCATGACATAAATGGTAGCAGAGGATGGTTGCGAACCATCGGGGGAAAGAGATGAGAGCCATGATGCTTGTGGTAGCAGAAAGAGTTTTCCAGACAAAACACAGACTGTACCATTGTAGAGAAAGTAAGGCTATAGTAATGTAAGTTAAGTACTAAGAGTAGAGTTAAGTTTGTGATGATACTATATTGATATGTAGTAGAGAGATTTTGATTATATTTTAGTTTATTGAAGATTGAATGTTGATTAGAGTTTTTTTTTCAGTTGTTGTGATATGTTGACAATTTCGCAGGAGCGAGGGGTGGAGTGTTGTCGTGGTTTGGACCTTGTTTTCCCCCAGAGGCTGAAAAGTGGTAGACCCCAAGGGGTGGAAACCCTTGGAAGTTTTGAAATTCTGCCCAATGGGCGCTCCTGCAGAAATGTAAACATATCACAACCAGACCGGAAGAGAAGAGTTGTAGTTTTGGTGGTGGTAGGAGAGGTGGCCATGTTGTGAGCCACGAGGTAGGGGCTCTGTGCCCCTCGGGGCCTCTGGCCCCCTCCCAGCCCCTGGCTGGGGGGCTGCAGGGACCTGGAACAGCATAAAGCTGGGCTAGGTGCCTGTAGTTATGCTGGGAGATGTTCTTCTCCATGGGCGCAGAGCAGCAGCCGACGCTGACCAGAGAAACGGTGGCAGAGAGCCAAGAGATAAGAACCAGAACTGGAGAAGCAGCAGAAACAACATGCAGCACCGGAGAGAAGACTCCTGGAAAGGGAGGTGAAAGAGAGCCAGCAGCAGAGAGACAGAGTTTGGGGTAAGAGACTGTACCAGATCCCCCAAAACTCCCTTGGAGACCCTCTTGGAGAAGAGGGACATGGACTCCTATTTTAGAGGAGCCTTGGAGTATGCAGCACGAGAGAGAGAGGAGCTGAGAAGCTCAAAGGCGTCCTGAAGTTGGACCGGGACGGCCAGATGGAATGCAGGGGGAGTTGACCTTGGCTCCCCCCCCTTGCACTGCTGCCGCGGTGGCAGCCTGAGAGACAGGGCACAAAGGCCCTGCAAGCAAGGAGCTGAGTCTCCTGAAGATACCAGACAGTCACGAAGACCCCCCTGTGTCTTCGTGATATGACGTGGTGATACGACCTTGTCTGGGGTTACGAAGTCCACGGAAGACCCCTCGGTTGTGAGGCGATGGGGCCGGGGGAATTTGATATCTCCCTCGTTGAGTGCTGGCAGAAAGCCAGCAATCAGCTGCTGCATGTGGAGAAGAGAGACAGAACCTGCTGCATTAGAAGATCCTGCTGCTTAAGGACTAGAAGGGATCTGTCCTTCTTTCCCTCCTGGACTTTTATTTGGAGGGGAGAAGAGATCTGATCCATTGTAAATACTATATGCCATGGTAGAGATAGTTGCAATCATGTGTATAATGTGATATGGTATTTATTTGTACAGTCATTGTAATATATTCCCTTTCCCCCACTTTGAGTCTGGTGTGTTTTGTCTGGAAAAGCCCATCTCACATTAGGTTGAGATGTGGGAGGGGGGATGGAACTAGGGAATTGGATTTGGGGACTATCTCAAACCTTGACATAAATGGTAGCAGACGACTTTTTGTGCATCACTGGCGTATCCAGAACAGTCATTTCACACCTGCCTGAATGACACTGAAGCATCTCTCCTGGTACAAGATGTCGTTACTTCTAGTTCATGGGTATGGGTGTCAGGATTTTGAAGGAATGCGCTGCATGAATCTTTCAGACCATTCTAAATCAATTTATAAAAGCATTGCAGAATTGCAAGCAGAAACTCAAGATTAAGGAAAGTACTGGATTCTTTGGCTTAGAGGATTTGTTTGGTAGATGGGGAATGCCTGGTTGGCTAGCTTCACTGTTTAAAATGGGATGCTTAGTGGTGTTAGCAATTGTGGTTGTGCTACGGATGTTGCCATGTTTAGTATCGTTTCTGCAAAGGGCCCTGCAGGATACGAAGTTGAACCCTTAGAAGGGTATAGTATACTGGATGGCATAAGACTGTTCCCGTGAGAAGCAGAGAAGCTAATTAACCATTCCCATGAGCAGTACAGCCTTGAGAAGTGGGGAGTTAATTGGCAAGTTGATAAGTAGGTTTAGGGAGGTTAGAAATGTACAAGGACGAAAATGTTGGCTATGTTCATGGTGCAGGTACATGATAATAGTACTTTGTAGAAATTGTATTATTTACAAAAAGTGTGTGAAAAAATGTGGGCTAGCTTTCCTAATAAAGGATGCTGCTGTGCTGAGGCGGCAGACAGCACTTGTCTCAACTTCGTGTGCAGTGTGTACGTGTATGTGTGCTTTTCTATATCGACCAAACCTAACAACTACGATAACTACCCCACAACACTCCTGACTCCTCGAGACTCAACCCTTCACCTGTTGAGAAGATGCAAAGGCATCCAATGTGAGTATTTCACTGAATTCAAGGGGAGTTTTTTCACAGGTATACCTTGTACCAGACTCTTTATGTCTCTGTGCGTGCAAGTGTGAATATGCTATGGCAAGTACACTAGGAATGTTGTTCTCCTAGATTCCTGTCATGGTTTGAGATAGCCCCAAAATCTAATTCCCTAGTCTAAGCCCCCTCCCACATCTCCACCTAATGTGAGATGGGTTTTTCCAGACAAAACACACCAGACTCAAAGTGGGGGAAAGGGAATATATTACAATGACTGTACAAATAAATACCATATCACATTATACACATGATCATAACTATCTCTACCATGACATATAGTATTTACAATGATCAGATCTCTTCTCCCCTCCAAATAAAAGTCCAGGAGGGAAAGAAGGACAGATCCCTTCCAGTCCTTAAGCAGCAGCATCTTCTAAGGCAGCAGGTTCTGTCTGTCTTCACATGCAGCAGCTGATAGCTGGCTTTCTGCCAGCACTCACGAGGGAGGTATCCAAGCTCCCTCGGCCCCCTTGACGCAGGCAAAGGGGTCTTCCGTGGGCTTCGTAACCCCAGACAAGGTCGTTTCACCACGGTCATATCAAGAAAACACGGGGGGGGTCTTCGTGATGGTCTGGTATCTCCAGGAGACTCAGCTCCTTGCAGGGCCTCTGTGCCCTGCCTTCAGGCTGCCACCGTGGCAGCAGTGCGAGGGGGGAGCCAAGGTCAACTCCCCCCGCATTCCATCTGGCCGTCCCGGTCCAGCTCCGGGACGTCTTTTGAGCTTCTTAGCTCCTCTCTCTCTCCGGTGTTGCATGTCTAAAACTCTTCTCCTTAATAGGAGTCCATCTCCCTCTTTTCTCAGAGGGATCTCAAAGGAGTTTTGGGGGGCTGGTACAGTCTTACCCCCAGAACTCTGTCTCTCAGCTGCTGGCTCTCTTTTTCCCAGCTCTCCTTCCAGGAGTCCTTTCTCTGGTGCTGCATGTTGCTTCTGCTGCTCCTCCGGTTTCAGGTCTTATCTCTGGCTCTCTGCCACCGTTTCTCTGGTTCAGTGCCGGCTGCTGCTCTGCGCCCATGGAGAAAACATCTCCTGGCATAACTACAGGCACCTAGCCCAGCTTTATGCTGTTCCAGGTCCCCGCAGCCCCCCAGCCAGGGGCTGGGAGGCCCCAGAGGGCCCAAGGGGCTCAGAGCCCCTTCCTCGTGGCTCTACAACATGGCCACCTCTCCACAACCAAAACTACAACTCTTCTCTTCCGTTCTGGTTGTGGAATGTTTACATTTCTGCAGGAGCGCCCATTGGGCAAAACTTCAAAACTTCCAGGGGTTTCCACCCCTTGGGGTCTACCACTTTTCTTAGCCTCTGGGGGAAAACAAAGTCCAAACCACTACAATTCCTAAGTACTTTAGATTTGTAGTAAGTCAGGCCTGTGAGTTACTATTGTGATATAGTAAATTCTATAAGAATCCTTTGCTAAATTGTTTAACTTAAGTTATTGATTAAGTACTATTAATTTTAAGTGCTGTTAAGTGCTGTTAGGTCTTTAGGCATAAATTGTTGGTCAAGTAGGGGCTCAGTTTAGCATGGGGGTCTACTCTGAACCTTGTGACTCAACAGGAGCATCTTCCATATTCCTTTTTATCCTTATCCTTTCCTATCCTTTTCTCCCTCTGCCTCGCCCCCACCCCCCAACCCCGCACCCCAGTCTCCATGTAGGTAGTTTTGGGTTTATTTTGATTTGGATTGGTTGATTTTGGATTTTTGTTTGTTTTTTCTCTGTGTTGCTTTAACCATCTAGTAAATAGTAGAGTGAACCTTGCCAATGAACTTTGTAGAGCTTTCGCTTTTGTATTAAACCTGGTTTTGCCAATATCTTTGTCCGTAATTCCTTAAAACACCTTAAAACACTCATTTGTGACAGTCATCTGGTCATAGAAAGGAGAACAGGTTAGTCAAGCAGGACCTGCCTTTCATGAACCCATGTTGGCTGGGCCTGATCCCCTGGTTGTCCTGTACATGCTTGTGTGATAGCACTCAAGATGATCTGCTCCATAATCTTCCCTGGAACCAAGGTCAGGCTGACAGGTCTGTAGTTCCCTGGATTCTCCTTCTGGCCCTTCTTGTAGATGGGTGTCACATTGGCCAACCTCCAGTCATCTGGGACCTCCCTGGTTATCCGGACTGCTGATAAATGATGGGTAGTGGCTTGGTGAGCTCTTCCACCAGCTCTCTCAGTACCCTTGGGTGGATCCCATCTGGCCCTATAGAGTTGTGCAACTCTAAGTGGTGTAACAGGTTACTAACTACTTCCTCCTGGATTACAGGGGGTTTATTCTGCTCCCTTTTCCTGTTTTCCAGCTCAGGGGCCTGGGCACCCTGAGGATAACTGGTCTTTCTTTTAAAAATTGAGGCAAAGAAGACAGTAAGTATCACAGCCTTTTCCTCGTCCTTAGTGGCAATGTTGCCCCCTGTATCCAACTGTAGTGGGTTGGTCTCTTGGAGTTTTTAGGCCTTCCTTAGCAACGGGGTCAGAAATTTAAGGAAGCATTCTATATTATTCCTTTCCATAACACAACATATAAAAAGATGCAGATAAGAGAGTTCGCTCTCTTCTTCTCTCTTCCGGTGGCTGAAGGCAACAGGTCTCTCTTGCAGACGGTCTTGCTGGTATAGGTCAGGGCCTACTGTTTAGACTTGTCATTAGCTCTGGTCTCTCCAGGAGGCATGGGGGAGTTGGCTACTGCCTCACACAGTTCTGCTGTCTTGTTCAAGGAAGTATTTAATTAGTTTTTGTATTTATTCACTAGCTCTATAGTAATGGGTATATTTGGAGGCTATTTGGTTTTAGTTCTTTTATCCCTGCTTCCCTCTCCCTTTTCCCTTTTTCCCTCTCAGGAGCTCTGTTGTGTATAATATATTCATACTGTATATAAAATTGTAAATATATGTAATATATATATATTTGATATAATCCCATTTCATTTGAACTTCTTTCAGGTTTTTTTCCTGTGGTTTGTTTTTTTTTTTTTTTTTGCTTGGGGAGAGCAGGAGGGGGGAGGAGACAGCTTGGACTTGGCAGGAGAGTCAGACCAAACCGATACACACATTGGTATTGGGGGCTCGTCCGGGAGATTTTAGTTAAGTTTAACCTGTTTTGAAAATATTGTCCGGGAAGACAGCCAAGTTCGGTGTTATTTTGTAAACAAATCTGTTGTTTTGGGAACAGGTCCGGGAACACCTCCAGGGTCCAGGAAAACTGCCAAGTGCAGTCTTTGTTTACAAAACAATTGCTGGGAAAGCAGCCAAGAAAACTTTGTTTATATAAACAAGACTTTGTTTGAGAACACGGAGAAAGAATAAAGGTAAACAATGGGAAGTGCTAGCTCTACCTTCTTCAGCCACTACCATAGGAGCTCTGTAGGTGGCCCTAACAATGACTCCGAAATCGGCATCGCCCGACAGTCCCATAGCACAAGGGTTCTCTTTTTAAAGGTCATTCTACCCATTTTCTTTCTGATTTTGGCAATATTTGTACCTGTCCTAGGCTATCCCATAGGGAAACATCCAGGCCCAGAGAATGAATGTTGCCAATACTTTTCTTAATTTCGACATCAAAGGCCTGGTAAAGGAGATCCCCATGGTTACAATTGGCTCCAATTATTATCTAAATTGTGTTACAACAATACTTTTATTGATGAAGGTAATGGAAGTGCTACTTAAAATTGGAAGAATGGTGTTGTACTGCTTTCCCTGTTGTAGGAAAGATCACACCTCAAAGGGACTCGCTGGAACTTTGGAAAGGGCTGTGGACAGGCCAGTCCCCGGGTGGCATGGAGACTGGGTAGATTTTAGTAAATTAGTAGGGCATGTGTCACCTCCCATTAATTGGGAGTTCACGCCAGAACAAATGTTTGATTCTGGTGAGATGGCCCAGAACATAACAGAAGGGTGTTTTTCCTACGAAGATCCGAATATGCGATTCTCCTCTTTGTGCTGGGGCTTGGTTAGTGTTTATCGAACTGCTGTTGACCACTTTCAAAAGGTTAAGGCTGGGACCGGAGCTCAAACTATGCCACCCAAGACCGGTGATGTTCCCATTGAGTCTACAGGAAGTGAGGCCAAAACACAACTTAAAGTCAATGCCGTTTCTACTAAGTCCACTAGAACTGGGACTCAAGCTAAAAAGCGGAAAGCCCGGAGGAAGGGGCTACTGCAAAAGAAAAAACAGCTGCCAGAGAGGAAGAAACGGTTGCAAGAGAAGGGGCTTGCCCAAAAGAACTAGGGGAGCATCCAAAGGAAAGTAGAGTAGTATCAAGAGAAAAAAAGGCAACAGTACAAACGACCCATGGTATATTGTCACTTGATGATTTATATCCTGACTCCACATTCAGTGTTTCGAAAGACACAAAGAAGGGGCCAAAGCGTTCCCCTCAACCCGAGGGAGAATTATCCCTACTCCTCCAGACCCAACCTTCTCTTGGAGGCATGGATGATTAGATGAGGCCCTTATCTTGGCACCCGAAAGACTACTTGCTACCTCCACCAGCTGGGTATGGCGAACGACATAGAAGTCCATCTCCACGGTGTGAACAACGTAAAAGTCCATCTCCGTGGCCTGAACGACGTAGAAATTCATCTCCACAGAGTAAAAGACATAGAAGCTCATCCCCGCAGCATGCCCAGTCCCCACCTCCACATGAGAGATACAGAGAAGAGGTGGGAGCGGTTCCACGTAAGAGCGGAAGAGTAAAGAGGGAGGTGGAAAAGATTCTACATGGGAGAAATGGACAGGAAATAATGCAAGAAAGTGAAATTACACAATCACTGACCACAAGAGAGCTTCGAGATTTACGGAGAGATTACATTCGCTTGCCTGGTGAACGAATCCTCACCTGGCTGGTGCGACGCTGGGACTGTTACCCAAGGGACTGTCTCAACCAATCTCCTGAACAGGACAAAGTCTGCCTTCCAAAAACCCAAGGTATTGATTTTGCTGACCCCCTTCTTCATTGAGAATCAAAAACTATCATTTCTAGGTCTCTTGGCCTTGTTGAACTTCATGAGGTTATTGTGGGCCCACTTCTCATGTCTGTCCACGTGCCCCTGGATGGCATCCCTTCCTTCTGTTGTGTCATCTGCACCATTCAGCTTCATATTATCTGCAAACTTGCTGAGGGTGCACTTGATCTTGTCTGTGTCATTGATAAAGATATTAAAGAGCACTGGTTCCAAGACAGAGCCCTGAGGGACATCATTTGTCATTGGCCTCCACCTGGATATAGAGCCACTGACTACAACTCTCTGACTGTGTCCATTCGGCCAATTCCTTATCCACTGAATAGTCCACCATTTATATCCATGTATCTCCAATTTGGAGATAAGGATGTTGTGCAGGTCCATGTTGAAGGCCTTACAGAAATCTAGATAGGTGACATTGGTCAGTCTTCCTTTGTCCCTTGTAATTTATGGGGTTTTTTTACTCCTGACATGCTCTTCTTTCTAATTCACTCTTTACACCTGGACAAATGGAAGTGTTAGGTTAAAGTTCTTCTAGTTCCTGAAAGGATTCAGATGTATGTTTTACAGTACGACATAATGTCACAAAATAACTATAGGACAGTGTACAGTTACCTAATGTCACATCTAAAATATTAAGGTATGGCTCTCCAATTGTTCAGAAGGCTCAAGTGGGAATTTACACCAAGAAGATGGATATTAATTAATTCTAGGATGCCGTTGAAGATGGTTAGAAATCTAATCAGTATTGTGCTCCAGTAGCTCTCACTGTTAAATTCCGTAAAGGTATTTGACAGAATAGAGTATGATTATCTCTGCCACTGAAAACTGAGTAGTTCAGTGTGGAGGGAGAAATGTAATTGTCTAAATGGAAATCTTTATATCTTCCTCTAACACAGTAAACTAAAGGTCTCCCATATTCCAGCAGCATAAAATATTCCTTATCTACTCATTACATATTTTTTCATGTTGGTTCATGAGTTACAGGTTAGAAGAGTTTAAAATTAAATGTTGAGGAAATTAAGGATATGGGAAAGGAAGATTACAGTCCTTCTATTATACGTCATTAATATCCTTTATTACTCATTTAACACTAATTCATAATATTTGAATACTTGGGGATGTATGGCATGTAATCATAAGGCTTATGAAGTTTGGCAGGTATCAGGGGATAAAATGGGTGACCAGTCAAGGAATACAGATCTTTACCATATCCCTGAGGACAGGTGAATCAGGACTGTGTCCCAGCATGCATAAAACCTTTGGAGTACCAGGACCTAGGGATGGGACACATGGGAGACAATCAAGTAAGCTTGCTAATAAGCTGTTCCAATAATGATCTCTCTCATTTCAGCATCAGAATAGAAAATGAATGGAGGAAGGCAAGGGAACTAAGAAATAATAGAAGTTTAGTAGTGGTGAAAGAGCATATTCTGACTATAACTGTTTTACAAATGAGAAAACTGAGGCATACACAGATCCCATCTTGAATCAAAATTATTGTATGTGAAGGAGGATATTTTAAACATACAACGCCCTCTCAGTTTTTCTACATTTTTATTCTACCGACAAATGCATCTGGGAAGTTACTAATACCAAAGGCAGTCAAATCCATTATAATTGTATAAGCAATAGGAGCTGAAAACACAGGTTTGTAGTAACACATTTGTTTTTCCCTTGCTTTCCATCTTTATCTTAGAACTTCAGATTGCATTACAGATGTTAAGGGATGTTATAAGCAGCTGCCACCTCCAGCAGCTCCAGGCCTTCTGCTCAGGCACTGTGGTCCAGCCTGAGGTGCCCTGAAACCCAGGGGTCTCTGTTCCAGGTTGATGGGCATGGCTGCTGTTTTCCCATTTGCAGGTTCAGTCAGTAGCAAGGCTGATTGTGTATTTCACACACATGCATACATAGACAGAGGACATCAACACAGACAGCTACACAGACAAGATGCTCCCTTCAACAGTACCTACATATAATAATACTACCAGGACTCACAGAAAACATAAGTATAGGCAGTCAAATTCCCTTCCTCCTCTTTGGTTCGTAAGGATTGAAGCACACACGCGCACACACACTACTCTCTATAGTCACAAGCACATGCACATTCACAGATCCTTTGAGTACTGGCATAGCCCCTCTATCCATCTGTTATTGCTGCCCAAATCCTGAGCCCTCTCACCTGCTTCATGGATCTCATACTCACTGGCTAGTCCAGCTTGATCAAACATACATGCATTCACATACTCATCTCACAGGCACTCCACACTTGCAGGTCTCCCTGAATACCAGCACGGACTGTGTGTACACCTGATTCCCCTGCCCAGACCTGGGACCTCCTACTCCTCAGCTAGTCCAGTTTGAAGTTTGCTAGAGATTTACACACACACATGCACACTAGATTTGGGGAAGATAGAGACACTCACTCCCCCTTCTCCCTCACAGGCACATCATCAGGCACATAGGCTTGTTATCTGTGGTCCAACTCCAACCACCAGTGCTTAGCCCCACACTCATCCCATTTTCCCCAGTAGCTGTGCCTGGAACACACACTGGTCCCATGTCAGTGGCTGGAGCAAAGACCCTCACCTGCTCCAGTAACTGACACCTCAGGTCCAGGACACTTACACCCCTGGTCTGACTTCAGTAGCTGGCACATAGTCCTTACAGCATTCACATACATGGGATAATGAGATTATACAGAGAGATAGTTATGAAAGGATTTAATAAGAAGATAGAACAGACTATGTTGATCAGGCACATGGCTCAGTCAAACTCACCTGCGTCATTTTACACGTGACCAGTCCCTTTTATGCCCCTTTCTGTCTACCCTTCCCCTCTTTGTTCCTCCACAATCCCCTTCCCCTAAACATTACATCATCAATTTTGCATAGTCCCACAGACATCCCTCAAATATTCCAAACCCATGTGTTCCTCTTGTTTCCTCCTTCTTACTGTTACAAATTCCAGGTTGGCCTTCTCCAAAGCTGTGTCTGCAGTTTCTTGATGGTCTATTAATTAATAACTGGAGACTTTTGGTCCTTGACATTGTCTCCAATTGTTAGTCTACCAGGTTTTTGTCTCTCACTGTTTTTGTTTATTGCTTCCCAAGTCTGATAAGTAAAGACTTACTTATTATCTCCTCTTGCATTGAAAAGGTCCTTGATGGACAGGAACAGGATGCCCTCTCCTTCCACATATCCTTACAAAAAATATTAGTTCTAGGTTTTTTCTGTAGCTTATTAAGATATGTTGGCAGTGTTGGGGATTGGACTAGATGATCTTTAAAGTTCCCTTCAAACACAAACCATTCTGTGATTCTGATTCTATAAGTGACTGTATAAATTATCATATTCCTGAACAATGCTATATAGTATGGTCAAGTGCTCTTGTTTGTTTGTTTGCTTATTTGGAGTATTTTTTTATGTGCTTTTGGAGGGTTTAAATGGAGAGGTAGTGACTCATCTGCATCCATTCAAAGAGTTGATCATTACTGGGTACTTGTGCATCTACATGCGTACTTTTACAGCTACCCAGGCAGTGATGGGTTTCCCTCTGCGCTGCCAATTGGTCTTTTTCCATTGATCCAGCCACCCCCACAGAGCATTTGCTTCCATCCATGAGTCAGTGTAGAGGTAGAGTGCTGGCCATTTCCCTCATTCAGTGATATCTAAAGGCAGCTGGATGGCTTTCAGGTCTGCAACCTGACTTGATCCACCTTGCCCCTCAATAGCTTCTGTGACTCGCCGTGTAGGACTCCATATGGTAACTTTACCTTTTTGATGTATTTCTACAATATGGCAGGAAATGTCAGTAAAGAGAGCATATCACTTTTCATTTTCAGGTGGCTGATTATATGGTGGGGCCTCCTCAGCATGTGTCACCTTTTCCTCTGATGATGATGATAGTCTGAAATTTTTGCCTTCAGGCCAATTCATGATGACTTCCAAGATCCCTGGGCGATTGGGATTTCCTATTTGAGCTCTCTGTGTGATCAGTGACCCACTTACTCCACGTAGCATCAGTGGCATGATGTGTGGAAGGGACTTTCCCTTTGAACATCCAGCCCAGCACTGGCAGTCGGGGTTCCAGGATGAGCTGTGCTTCAGTGCCAATCACTTTTGAAGCATCTCAAGCCCCTTCATAAGCTGCCAGTATCTCTTTTTCAGTTGGGGTATAAGCAGGCCTCAGATCCTTTGTATCCCTGACTCGAAAATCTCAGAGTTCATCCTCAAGTCTCCCCTAGTATTTTTTGCCAGAGACTCCAGGAAGGACCATTCTCCCTGGCTGCAGTGTAGAGCACATTTTTCACATCTTGTCCTGTCCTGACTGGCCCAAGGGCTACTGCATGAACAAAAGCTTGCTGTTGTTCAGGACCCCACTTGAAATCATTCTTCTTCTCGGTCACATGATAGAGTGGGCTTACAATCTGACTCCAATCTGGAATATGCATCCTCCAGAAACCCACAGCACCTAGAAAAGCCTGTGTTTCCTTCTTGCTGATTGGTGGGGACATAGCTGCAATTTTGTTGACCACGTCCATCAGAATCTGATGATGTCCATTTTGCTCCTAAAACCTGAATTTCCTGGTCAGGTTCTTTGACCTTACTTTGTTTTATGGCAAAACCTGCCTTCAGGAAGATCTGGATTATCTTGTCCCCTTTCTCAAAAACTTCCTCTGCTGTGTTCCCTCATACAATGATGTCATCAATATATTGCAAGTGTTCTGGAGCCTCATCCTTCTCTACTGCAGCCTGGATTAGTCTGTGACAGATGGTGGGACTGTGTTTTCACCCTGGGGCAGTTGGTTCCAGGTGTACTGGACACCCCTCCAGGTGAAAGCAAACAGTGGTCTGCACTCTGCTGCTAAAGGAATAGAGAAAAATGCATTAGTAATGTCAATGGTGGCACCACTTTGCTGCCTTGGACTCCAGTTCATACTGAAGCTCCAGCACATTCGGCACAGCAGCACTCAGTGGCGGTGTGACTTTGTTCAGGTCACAGTAGTCTACTGTCAGTCTCCACTCACCACTGGACTTATGCACTGGCCATATAGGACTATTAAATGGTGAGCGAGTCTTGCTGACCACTCCCTGGCTCTCCAGTTCATGAATCATCTCATGGATGCAGGTTGCAGAGTCCTGGTTGGTGTGGTATTGTCAACGGTGCACTGTTGTGGTAGCGATTGGTACCCACTGTTCTTCAACCCTCAGCAGTCCCACAACAGGAGGGTCCTCTGAGAGACCAGGCAAGGTATTGAACTTTCTAGTTTCTTCTGTCTCCACAGCAGCTATCCCAAAAGCCCAATGTCCTTTTGGGTATTTGAAATACCCTATCCTGAGGTAATCTATGCCAAGGATGCACAAGGTCCCTGGACCAGTCACAATGGGGTGTTTTTGCCATTCATTCCCAGTCAGGCTCACTTCAGCTTCCAGTACAGTCAGCTGTTGGGATCCCCCTGTCACCACAGAAATACGGATGGTTTCTGCCCCTACATATTCTTGATGGCATCGGTACATTTTGCGCCTGTGTCAACTAAAGCCTTATACTCCTGTGTGTCTGATGTGCCAGGTCATCAGATCCACACAGTCCAATAGATCCAGTTGTCCCTATCCTCCACCTGGTTAGAGACAGAGCCCCTCTAGTTCTGATTGTGGTACTCATTGCTCACCTCTTGTAAACATAAACTGGAGGCCCCTTCAAGAGTATGGGAAGTAACATCAGCCCTTCTATTCTGTCTGAGGACTTGCCCACTGGAAACTGGAGTGGCATTTATCCTTGAAGAATTTCCTGCAATGGTTGTTCTTTTCAACTCACATACCAGTGCTGCTAGGGCAGAGGTGGGTTTTCCACCCCACTTCCTCATGTCCTCTCCATGGTCATGCAGGTAAAAGCACAGGTTACTTCATGGTGTTACCCTCTGTCTCAAGCAGGGAGGCTCTTACTCCCAATAGCAGAGACTCTGGTCTGTACTGGCGGGGCATGGGACATTTCCTCTCTAACTTGCTCGAGTCTTTCAAGTCTGTCTGCTGTCTTGAACAGTCTTTCCACAGCAGGGGCACAGGTCAGTAGGGAGGAAAAAGGATGATCTTCAGGTGGTCACCTGAAGCACTGTTTCTTCTCTTTCTTTCATTAACATCAATGCTAATGAGTTGGCGTATGACAATGGTGCACTCCGTACAAACTTCTGCCACGTGGATTGTGTACCCTGGACTTCATCTGGACCTACAGGGGATTGCTTGTTATTTGAATCCCTATAGATTACCTCCAGCACAGCTAATTCTCTCAGGTACTGGATACTTTTCTTCATTTCTTCTTCTTGCTTGGGCACACTACTAGATCATCCTTGAGAGAATACCTTTCCCTCATGCTTGACAGGAGTTGCTTCCAGAAGCTGAGAGTTTCTGTCCTCTTCCCAATCCCCTGATCAATGCCCACATCCTGGGACAGGGATCCTAGTTGCTTGGCTTCACTACCATCTAGTTTCATATTGTGGGCTGCAATATCCCAGCATTGGAGCAGTCAGGTTACCAGGGGCTCATTTGACTGGCAGCTGAAATCTTTTTGCATATCTCACAGCTCACTTGCAGATAGGGATTGGGTGATTATCTCTGGCCCTGCCTCTTCCTCCTCTTCTGAGGGCCCTGCTTCCTCCTCATCCCTCACTATGCCAACTGATTTGGTCTTGGACTTCTGTATAGGGGCGATTGCTACCGGCACAGGCTGTTCCTCTGGTTCAGCTGCAGTTTGAGTGGCCATGGTGCCAATTGGTCTGCTTTCCTCCTCCTCCTCCTCCTCCTGAGAGTGCTGTCTAGTATTGAGCAGTGTCTGGTAAATAGTAGCCAGGGCCCAGCATGTTACCTAACTTTGTGGCTCTCTGGAACTGCCACAGCATTTTTCCTTCATCTATTTTATCACTTTATCAGGGTCCTGTAGTTGTTCAGGGGCAAACTTAAACCATTAGAGCAGAGAAGTCCTCCAAAAACTGGGCCATTTTCTCTGACATTTCATGTCACTCATGACTATCCACCCTCAGGGCAGATCTCTGAATGACCTTCCTAGAAATCTTTCTTCACTCTGAACATGGTGTGGACCGCACTGAGACCTGGCAGACTTAGCAACAAGAACATGCTTTCCTTAACATCCAAAGGGAATTCAAAATTCTCAAAAGCTGTTGTAAGAGGCCTGAAGGAGGAAAAGGGGGTGAAAAGCTGGGGAAAATCATCCTCCCCTGTTCCCTTCATAGGCTGGGTACGATTATTAATGAATTCCCAGAGGTAGTGCCCAAGGTAAGGGTAGGAGAGTGATGCCTTAAGGTCCATCTGTTTTTTTGATTTTTCTAATTTTTAAAAGTTTTATAAGTAGTTATATAGCAGAAGTAGATTTTAGAAACAGCAGCATTTATTCCCTTACCCTTAGCATAGTAACTACAACCCTTTTACCCCAATTCCCCATATCAATACCCCTGAATTCCAGAAGAAATGTTTAGTCTCTCTTTAAGATAGGTCTCTTCTGTTTGAGGACATCTAATCCTGGCCTGAACTGCAAGAGTACAGTCAAGAACTGGGTAACCATGTGCCCCCTGTACCCCGAAGAAGATGAAGATGATGAAGAAAAGGGTCTCAAAGACCCCAGCCCCAATTCCCCAGGGGTGGGACGGGGGGTGGACCAGGGCAAAAGCCAGGGGGTGGAAAAATCTGGGACTGGACAGAGAATATTATAAATTATAACATCTGTAACAGAAGCAGTGCGCGCGTCTTGTAACCCTATGCCTTAGAGGCACAAATTAAAATCCTTTTCTTATCTCACCTTTGAAACTAATTTGCCTGGGAGTTTTTTTCTCCAAATTTTCTTTTAGGCATCAAGAGCAACACTGAAGACACATCCTAAATGACCCTCACTGCCCTTGATGTTATCGTGTCAGAAACTGATATCACACAGTACATCAACAAAGCAATCCTGATCCCTCTCCCTGCTCTGAAAAAGAGCACTGTGATGGCCACATAGTGCATATATGGAGACACATACAGGGTGTCATGGGGGAAAAATGGAAGGTTTAGACAAAGTTTATTAGAGAATCCCTCTAGTTGGGCTACAAGGTGCAAAAAGGACTCCCTTGCATTTTAGACTCCTCAGAAAGGAACCTAGGTGAAGTTAAACCCTTTCTTAGCCTCAGATTTTGTCAACAGTTTAAATTTAAGGAATTATAGAGGTGTGATTGAACCACTTTGTCCTGCAGGTTTTAATGATGACAAATCTGATATATTTAAATGAAATGAATTATTTGACAAATGAACAGACAAAAGATCTTAATCAGAATTATTTGCTACACAGTATAAAAGCTAAAATCTACTAGTGGAGTATAGTATAGCATAGAATAGTATAGTGCACTATATCAAAGCAATTATATCAAAGCGAGCAAAAAGAAACAAACATTAAGTAGATCGATGTAACTCACCACAGAACAATCGTGGGCAGATGTCTCTCTTTCATTTAACCCCTGGGAGAATAACCATGAAGAGGCGTCCCTGCTTCACAGGAGAAGCTCTACATACTAGAAGAAAGAATGTAGAAGAATCTGCCATATGAAAGTTGGACTGGGCTTTTATAGCTATAAAGTGATTGACTGCCAGTCCCATATCTCCAGGCCAGCGAGCAGCTTATCTGTCAAATCTTGCTTCAAAAAGCAGGATGTGTGTTTGCAGTTGGTAGACCAGGCTGGTTTTAGCATAATTCAACACTAAAAGCAGCACCATTGTGGGAAATAAATAAGGCGGTTTTATTACAAACAGGGATTTCCATGGTTACCTCGTGTTGAGATACCTGGAGGTCATTTTGTTTGAAGGACTAGGGAGCCAATTTGTGGTCAGGGACTGGCAGACTGCTTGTGGTTCTGCTTGAAGTTGCTTATTGTTGCTGCCTACCTGCTGCTACATACAGTTCTTCTTGGGGTTGCCTATTGCTGCTCATTGTTGCCTACTGCTGCTTATAGTTGTGTCTACTTATTGTTACTTACTGTTCTGTTTGCTTACTATTACAGTGCGAAGGCGAGCCAGGAAGAATGTAAGGTGGTGAGACCAGCCTGGGTTCACTACCAGGGAACCATGCGGCCAGGAGTAGGGAAAGAACCTGATAGGTCGATGAGGACAACCAATGGACTGCACCAGAAAGCAAAGATTGCCTTTTAAGGAAGAAAAGAGCGAGGGTTGCCATGGGAGGAGCAAGGGAGTGGTTATGCTAATCAAAGGGTCTTAAAAGGGCTCATCTCTCACATTCGGGTGTGCTCGGACTGGGTCATGAGTTCAGTGCACCCAGGGCTGTCGGAGGACAGAAACTGTGTGAACAGTTTCCATTGCATTTCTGCGACCTTCACCTTGGCATGGCTGGGTGCAGACAGTAAAAAAAATACTGCGCCACTAATATGACTGCAGGTCCTGTGCCAGGGTGAAGGAGGAGTTATGCTGGCAGGAAAACAAGTTTTATGGACACCTGGTGTGGTCCAATTAGTAATGTACAGCTCAGTGTGTTTACCTTATGTATCCAATGTAACCTGAAAAAGAATCACATGTCTCTGCATCACAAGCAGCATATAAGCTGCTTTTCCTCTAATAAAGCGGACATTTTTGCCAATCATATTGATTTGTGTGCATTTCTGTCTGAACCCCTCCGCCGTTATCTGGCGCCCGTTTAGCAGGGAGTTCTACTTCGTCGAGTTCTGCAGGGACGCAAGGCGAACGGAAGGAGCTGAGGGAAGCGGTCGTGGGAGGTGATGCTGTCCCCGGCATCACGGAACAAAGCCATGCGCATGGTACAGAGGAATCTCACCCTGGCCCGGTGAGTCGACCGAGGGAGAGAGCATGGGGCCCGCGGCATCCGAAGGGGATGAGGCCGCGGAAACGCTCCTCCGATACATATTCTCTCTAGGAGAGCCTGTTTCTGATGGAACCGCCCCTAAGGGGTTGATGGCATGGGTGAGAGCGAGGACTCTACTTCCCGCTGCTCGAACCGCCTTTCAGGTGTCCACAAGGGACGCTATAAAGGAATTCTTTTGGGACGAGATCTCTACGGGGTCAGGAGCCCCTAGAACGTGTACTCTGCTTTGGCGTCTGGCAGTTCAGTCGCTACGAGAGTTAAGTTCTGAGCGACGGGAACTCATGAAGGTTCGGACGGCTCTGTCGGGAGATGGCGGGACTACGGTGGGTCCCCGCCCCGTTCGGTCTGCTGTAGGGAGGATCTCCGTGCCTGCGGCTGCGATGTTGCGAATGCTAGGACCCTTAGAAGCAGCGAGATCACCTCCGTTTAGCACCGTGCATGTAGCAGCAGGACGTGTAGGGGCTGCAGGAACATCACTAGCGGCGGAGAATGAAGCTGGAGCCGTGCCAGCAGCACCGCTCTCTCTTGCGGCTGCGCAGTCGGCAGTGTCGCTCCTCACTGTGCCTGCTACTGCGCATGTGCCAACTGGACCGGCACTGCTGGGAGCCTCCGCGTCCCTAGATGGCGCTGCACCGCTGGCGCCTGAAGCCACCGTGAAACCCGGAAGAAAGCCACTGAATCGCTGCCATGGCAACAGACGCTGTTTTCGGAAAAAAAAAAAAAAAAAAAAAAAAAAAGACAAACCATGCCGTTTCCAGGTGTGGTACATATGAAAGAAAGTAGCAGCTATTGGGCCTTGCATTGGAAGATGCTATATTAGCACAACGAGCAACACCGAAAAAGTGCCACTTCTCGTTGACAGGAGAGGCAGGCTAGAGAACTGCCTTTCCGTATTTTTTGTTAACTCTCGTGTTAATTGTGTTGTGTGTCCAACGTTGTTGTGAGCTCACTGTATTGTTAACGGTACCGTGCTTGTGTGTGTGTGGAGAAGCGGCCATACGTTTGTTAGTAACTGTTAAAAGCCAGAGGTGAGAGTCCGGGAGAATTTCCTCCCGTTAGAGTGTCTCGGGTACACATAACAGCATAAAAATTCCCTTTAGGATTACTCAAACAGCTGCCAGAGTCCGGCGTGCGGGCGCTGGGGCCGCGCGCCAGGGCTGGGAGCTGCGCGCTGGGGCTGCCGCTGCGCCGGCTCGGCCGTGGGGGAGGCGGCGCTGGCAGCCACGGCAAAAGGCGGCAGGGGCACCTCAGCGACAGAGGCACCTCGGCGGCAAAGGCACCTCAGCGACAGAGGCACCTCAGCGACAGAGGCAACGCCGACAGCTACTTCTGCAGAGCCAGCCAGACTTCTGCGGGCATCCCCGGGAGCTGCACGGCGCACGGAGCAGCCCGGGGAACAGCAGCTCGGCGGTGACTGGCTTGCGGGGGAGTTGCCCTGCAGAATCCAGGCATGTCAGTAATTGAGAACAGAAAGCAGAATCTCTCTCTTTAGTCCTTCTACTCACTTGTAGATAACTTAAAACTAAAAGATTGTGTTTTACTAAAAGTTAGCATGCAAGAAATTTTAAGAGTTTCCCAGAGAATGAATCTTTATATAAAAGCTTTAGTGAATTGCCTTGTTTTTAGTTACATTTTACCCCTGTAAAGACCTTCTGCCCAAATTTCGTGTTCAGTCTTAGCAGGAGACATAAGGTTCACACAATAGAGATCATTTGTTGCTTAGCAACTGGGTGGGACTCAAACCACCTCCAGCAGTTTCTCAGGACTAGGGAGAGAGTAGAACTTATACACCAAAAACTACAAATCTGCAAATAAGATAAATGGAAAGCTAGCAGGCTGAGGATTTCCTTAATTCTTAGGTAAAACATCTCTCTATCTTCCTGTTATAAACTGAGAAGTTATTGTGACAGTGGAAATCACATCTTTAGAATTGTATTTAAAAAGGTTTACTCAGCTGATTTTAACATTTGGATGTTTAGTTTACATTCCTGTCTGATATTATTTCTTTTCCTTGGTCAAGCTTAGTGAATTCATTATTTTTTCCTTTCTTTTTTTCTTCTGTGTTTATGACAGAGTTGCAACTTTGAGTTGCATTTCATGTGCTGTTTAAGCAATTGTTAATATTCTATTTATAACATAGCAGCAAGTACATTTTTTTTTTTTCATATTTTAATATATATCTTCTGTCGTGGATTCGTACAGTATGTACAGAGCAGTTTGGTCAAACGAAACGTATTATATGTTTTTAAATGTTTTATAACTGCTGATATAGCATACAGCCTAATTGCTTTTCTAAAAACACTACTCAGGCACACACTATGCTGTGAAGTTTGACTTATCTCTCTTGGCACTGATGTTATGTCAACAGTTATACTACATGAATTTCAGATTATTTTTAAAATAACCTAACAAGATGCAAAATGCGTGTGTTTATACCGATAAAAAAGCAGATTGCTAAATTACACTTTTCCAAAACTATTGATGCGTGAATTAGAACTTTTTATGCCCATTTGATTTATAAAGCAGAAATGTCTGGAGACCACATGATAATCTGTCAGGAAATCAGTAGAGATTGCAATAAAGCTGAGTTACTAGAGTCAGGTTGAATTTAGTAAAATTTTTCTAGTTTGCCTCCCAATATAACGATCTCAAAGCTAGATTTAGTTAGCTTTACATTCGGGAAATTAATTAAAACCTGTGAGTGATTTAGGATTTTAATATAACAGGTGTAGTTTTTACCTGTTCTGTGCTGTTGTTCCACGATTATGGAGTTACATGTTCTTATAACTAGTTATTTGTTTTCCTTTGTGCTGCTTATGTTGTGAATTTTGTTCCCTTACCGAAATTTCATAGATAAAAGAACTAAAAATACGAGCAGATGATGTAGATCACATCTAAGGAACCGGCTGCAAGCTGGAATCTGGCCTTCTATATCCTTCTGAACTGCACATGTAGCTTAAGGCTGAGTATTAAACAGAATGATCAAACAGTATTTTTTCACTGTCATAGACTTAAATGCGAACTTTTTCAAAAGATGAGCTTGACAATGACTATAATAACTTGATGGCACAATTAAGTGTGACAGATTCAGGCAGGGGAAGTGCATCTGTCAGTGCATCTACTGCTGAATCTTCTATGGGACTTGCTCTTAATATGACCTCAACACAGATATCTGCAGTAAAACACATCCAATTTGGAAACCATGGGCAGCTTTTGCCAATACAAAAAATACCAACACGTTGTGATGAAGGTTTCTTTCTCAGTGACTTAGCAAATAAGAACTGCTCTCTAGTAAGCAGCTATGAGTTTCAGACACTGGCTGGACATGGAGCAGAATCAACTGTTACAGACTGTCTCCTCAGGTCTGGGGAGAGTAATTTGAAAACTATGCAAGAAACGGATTATGGACAAATATCTGCAGAAGACATAAAAACAGAGACAGATTTTTTCCTCACAGGAGACACCATATTGATGTCACCCTTCAGCTGTTGCTGCCAGTGCAAGTTACAGCCAATCTGCAGCACCAGTAGAGATGCCTGAAAAAGAGATAATCTGTATGGAAACAAACACAGATAGTTTGGCAGAGGTTATGCCAGAGGTGCTTTCATTCATATCTCACAAAGAATATGAATCCAAGGATGAAGACTTGTCTTCACTGAATCATTATGAATTCAAACATACAGTGATGCAGAAATAATTAACCAATTAACCAGTAGTGCAATCAACTTAGAAAAAAAAAAAAAAAATATATTGGAAATTACACCCGGACAGATTGAAAGTTTACCTGACAATCCAGAAGCCAAAGTCCAAAGTGTAACTGAAGACAGCAGTGGAAAGGATTTTAAAGACATTAGTGTATCTCAGAATCCAAAGAAACCTACTAATATTGTAGCTTGTGAAGTTCAATGTGAGTTTAATACAAATCTGTGCCTGATGCATGAAGAAGTGGACAAAGATGAACTGCAGGAAGCCAGCACTGAGGTAGAACATACTCAGGAATCAAAAGCACTCCTGCATTCTGGCAGCCAACTTGAACCAAACAGCCTTTGCCAAAGAGGAAAAAGTGAGAAAACAGAAATAGGTCTACCACTGAATGTACACAAACATTCAGCTGTTTGGAAAGCAGCTCCACTGCAGACTGCTTGTCACTGGTATCTAGGACAGAGGAGGATTCTCTCCCCACAACTCATCCAGAGCTGCCAAAAGATCACACTCTGCGAAAAACACCTTTTGTCTCCGTGTTGCCTGTGCAAACTGTGGAGCAGAGGAATGTCTGTTTAGATGTGAATTTAGAAGATGATTTCTTGACTGAGATAGGGCAGACGTGTCACTAAGGGGAAAGGAAGACAATGGAAAACTATAGAACTTTTAACATCCTGAGGCCTAAGGGTTGTCGCTGTATACAACGATCTGTTTCTGTGCTGCTCATGTCACATCAGTGATGTTTGTGAAGATCAGGCAGACTGGTGTGGTTTGGGAACTCTACATCAGACATTAACTATTTTGCAGTGCTTGTATTTGTGTTTCATCTCAGTAGTGTTACAGTGGGTAGCAAGATTTATTTGGAATCAGCATATGACAGAAACCTTTTGGCTTACGAGTCTTCCCAAGATTATATGTGATTGTGCAATAACAATTTTTGGGGTAAAATTCTATATCATATCCAAACTAGAAAAACTTTAAAAGGGTGGATTGCTTGTCCAGTTTGAAAACTACTACCAAGTTGCCAGACAATGCTATGTATTTGGTATAGGGGTCAGTGATTTAAGAATTTGTAAAACACTTTTGCAAGACAGAAACGGGGAGAGAACAGGTGGCAACCCCCTCAGTTCATTTGCAAAAGTTGTTTCATATGTTAAGTTTTTTTTTGTACACAGGTGTTGGTAGCTGCCTGCATGATGAATGAAACCTTGGAAAGAAAGAACAAGGTTGATGCTGTTTTCTGCAGGTAACAATGGTAACATCAGGAGCTGTTGTGGCTAACAGTTTCCTCAATATTGTTAGAACACAGTTTTTGGAGCACAATTCTTTTTGGTATTATAAGCATAGTTTTTCTTAGTCATATACACCTTTTTAGTATATTTTTGTATATTTTTTTTTAAGCACATGAAATTAAGGATTTAAGAGAGTGTACGAACTTTAAAGTAAGTATTACAGGAGCACAATTTGTCAGCATTATGAGCACATTTTAGTGTTGTTAAGGCACAGTATTTTTAGTTTTGTTGGAGCACAATTTTTTAGTATGTTTAAGCATATAATTATAGAAGGTTAAGATCTTAGATTATTCACTGGGTATTGGTGGAGGAAAGTTCACCTGTTTGGTGGAGAAGCTTTAACACCATAAGGTACTAGAGAATTAGTATGGTTTCGTAACTCATGAGACAGTAAAATGAGATTCAAAAGTATGTGTGTGTGAAGTGTGTTTGAATGATGGTGGCCACCGTGTGAAAGTGAATGAATGAAAATGTATGCATGTATGTGTGTGAATATTCACTTACACAAACACTTTTGGATAAACAAATACACCGATACCTTTCCATAAAATGGCAAGAAATCCTGAACAAACTCTCCGGGCTGCAATAGAATGGTATGCAAAGAGTGCAATAGAAACGGAAGATCCAGTGTTAATATACGATCATGTCATTGTGTTATTCAAGGGCCAAGGGGTGAAAAAGAATAACAGAAGACATATGGCCCAGAGTTTAATGGAGTTCCATTTCCAAGGATGTTCTGAACAGAGTGGAAGTTTCAAGAATAAACCCTACATTTAAAGAAGTACTTTTAGGCACACTTTGAGAGCACACATCTTAGGGTCAATAGGTTGTTGAGTTTATTGGTGATGGTGGTGTTGTTGTATGTTTGCGCTTATTGAGATGTTATGGATACAATAAGGAATGTTACAGAAATGCAATTTAAACTGTTCAAACTTCAACGGGGGATTTGTCGGAGGACAGAAACTGTGTGAACAGTTTCCATTGCATTTCTGCGACCTTCACCTTGGCATGGCTGGGTGCAGACAGTAAAAAAAATACTGCGCCACTAATATGACTGCAGGTCCTGTGCCAGGGTGAAGGAGGAGTTATGCTGGCAGGAAAACAAGTTTTATGGACACCTGGTGTGGTCCAATTAGTAATGTACAGCTCAGTGTGTTTACCTTATGTATCCAATGTAACCTGAAAAAGAATCACATGTCTCTGCATCACAAGCAGCATATAAGCTGCTTTTCCTCTAATAAAGCGGACATTTTTGCCAATCATATTGATTTGTGTGCATTTCTGTCTGAACCCCTCCGCCGTTACAGGGCGCTGTTAATAAAGTTTGTTTCACTTTATTTGGCTGTCTTCTAAATTTTAATTAGATATTTCTCACAGTTTGGGGGCTTGTCCGGGATTCAATGTCCGTCGGTCCGGGTTAGGGGCCAGTGAACCTGGAAGGCGTGCCCCGCTGATTTCAGAGGTCCAGAGGCCTGGGCCCTCTTCTGGGACGGCAGCGACTGAGAACCCGAGGACGGACAGCATGAAACAAAGACGGGGGAAGAAAGGGAACCAGATCTGGTATAGAAATTAATCCGCGGCAACCGTCAAACCTTGTGCATGGGACCCGGTAAGAAAAGAGAAGGGCTATCCTCAAAGTACTACCGGGTGGTTGGGTTAGAGGAGTGTGCGTGTGTGTGGCTGAGACGTACCAAAAGGTGTGAAGTGAGTGAGGGGTCCTTCTAGACGCGTTTCCATATCCCCGCAAGGGGACTGGCCAGCCAACGGACGAAGCCGTTGTTGTGGAGCAAGAGTGCGGTACTCCTCGGGATGGAGGACTGCGGGTGGCTCCGACTTAAGTAGGAAAGCTTTTGGGTGGTTCCAGCTAAGAAAGAAGGTGTCTGGATGGTTCCAGTTAAGAAAGAAAGTTCTTGGGTGGTTCCGGTTAAGAAAGGTGTCTGGATGGTTCCGGTTCAGGAAAAGGGTTTTCGGGTGACTCCAGTGGAAAAGGAGACTCGAAGGTGTAGAGTGTGTGTGTGTGCTAAGGGAGCACCATATCCCAGAGCGTGTGTGTGCTCACTCCTCGGGATGGGGGCTGGGAAAAGTAAGAGGTCCCCAGGGAATAAAGGGTCAGGGAAGACCCTAAGCATCCCCCAGATAGCCCAGGGGTCAGGATGCTGGATATTTGAGATGAGTTGACTCGGGGTAAGGAAATATTCGTGTGAATAAGAAATGGTGGAGTTGGTTTATATATATTCCATTCACCACCATTCTCTGGGCCCAACCATCCATCCAGATTTTTTACCCAGCGAACAGTGCACCCATACAAACCATGAGCAGACAGTTTCTCCAGGAGAATGCTGTGGGAAGCAGTGTCAAAGGCTTTAGTAAAATCTAGGTAGATTATATCCACAGCCTTTCCCTCATCTGCTAAGTGGGTCACCCTGTCATAGGAGACCATGTTGGTCAAGCAGGACCTGCCTTTCCTAAACCTATGCAGGTTGGACCTGATCCCCTGGTTGTCCTCTACATGCTGGCACTCATTATGATCTGTTCCATGACCTTCCCCGGTATTGAGGTCAGGCTGACAGGCCTGGATTTCCCTGGATCCTCCTTCCGACCCTTCTTGTAGATGAGCGTCACATTTGTTAACTTCTAGTCGACTGGGACCTCCCCAGATAAGTCAGGACTTCTTCCTATAGCTCTTTCTAATGGTTCAATAATAAAAGCAGTATAAATGGAGGCAACATGACCTAGAGGATAAAATTAGGCAAGGAACCAGAAAGGGACCCTTATCATATCAAATATTTTCTCTTTTTTTCAGTTTCATTTTTCTACTGTAACAATGGAGGTAATGATTCTCAGGCCCTTTATCTAAAATCCAATCAGTGCCTGAAAAGTGCTGTAAAAATGCTACAGATGTGTATTTAGTATGCATATTTGGACTCCACTTTATTGGCTGAGTTTTAATTTTAGATTTTATTCACATAGTCTGTACATTTAGTTAATATGTTTTCCTCAAAGCATATTGGTGAGGGTGGTTTTCAGTTTATTTGTGTACTCTTGTGAGAGAAGCACAAACCAAGCTACTGTGTGGCAAATGTAGGTGAAGAGACACTACAGTTCAGACCATCCATCTTCAGAGAACTGCAATTCCTCTCTCTATGTTTGCCTGATTGGTGAATTTGCAATACAGCGTATAGTCCTACTGTTTAAACAGGATTAGATTAAAGTAGATTTTTCTTAATTGTATTTGAAGTCAAATCATGGGATTTATGAGGGGAAAGTAGATTTATGATCCTGGAAGAAACTTGATCCGTTTCAGTCAGCTTTAGAGGGAGACTGAATTGGTTCCATTGATTGCTATATTGAACTCATCTGATGGACAATATCCATATTGATTAGTATTTCTGCTAGCAGTTCCCTTTCTGACCATGTAGGCCAAAACCTTGGATGTTTTTCTACCATTTTAGTCATCGCAACAGTTCATGGGGATTTCAGTGAGTACTGGCTTTATTGCCAGGAGGAGGCAGGACAGGGAGGAGAGATGAGACCATCACACACAGATTAGCATGGGTTGCTGTGGAATTGATTTGCTTAATCATAACTGTCCAGCTATAGCTACTATAGCTACCAGCTAAAAAAAAGTGCAAAGTGTGATTCCAATTTTGAGGGGCTTGATATTTCTCTGCTTTGAGGTTATGAGATTTGTCCTTAAGGTAAGGCTCATAAGCCTCACTACTTTTCCTGGCTATCAACATGAACTCCTACTGTACATTGTATAATTAATCTTTGACACAACTCAAGGCAACAGAAACAATAATAATGACAATAACATACAATTACAGTTTGAAGGAGGAAGGTTCCTTGTCCTTCTCAAAATTTGACAGGTAGGGCCAGTACCTTCTACAACCAGTATGAGGCTCTGGAACTAGAAGGTCAGACAACTGATGAGGTGGGCAAAGGTCCTTCTGGGGTAGAGGGGCCTCCTAAAACAACACTACCTGTACAATGCATCACAACCTCCTCTGTTAACAGGAAAAGAAGGGTAGTTGTAACAGGAGACACCCTTCTTAAGGGGAACAGAGGGCCTGATATGCAGACATGACCCAACTCACAGGGAAGTCTGCTGTCTCCCAGGGGTTCAGGTAAGGGACATTACTGGAAAACTCTCCAGTCTCGTAAGGCACTCTGATTACAATCCGTTATTGGTTGTTCAAACTGTCAGCAATGAAATAACAAAGAGAAGTCTGAGGGCAATCAAAGGAGATTTCAGGGCCCTGGGATGATTGGTAGAAGGATCAGGAGCACAGGTAGTGATTTCATCAATTCTTCCAGTAACAAGGAATAATATTGCTAAGAATAGGCAGATCTATCAGGTGAGTGGCTCCAAGGTTGGTGTAAATGAAAAAATTTTGTGTTTTTTGCCCACAGGATGATCTACTCAACACCTGGTTTACTGACACCTGGCGGGATGCACCTATCCAAGAGGGGAAAAAGAGTTCTAGCACAGGAGCTAGCAGGGCTTGTTGACAGAACTTTAAACTAGCTTGGAAGGGGGAAAGGGACAAAACCAGGCTCACCAGTAATGAGCAATGGGATGATGTGCAAAAACATGAGCAAACAAGCACTAATGGGATCCTTCTATCTGCTTCACAAGGTATTGACTACAGTGTACCACACTTGAAATGTTTCTACACCAATGCACACAGCATGAGGAACAAACAAGAGGAGCTCGAAGCTTTGGCCCAGTCCAAGAGATTTGACATCAGTGGCATAAGTGAAATCCTGGTGGGATGGGACCTCTGACTGAAGCGCCCTGTTGGATGGTTACAGGCTCTTCAGAAGGGATAGGCAGGGCAGAAGAGGCGGAAGGGTGGCACTGTGTGTAATAAAAGGGTTAGAATGTATGGAGCTCACAGTTGGCAATGGCACAGTTGAGAGTCTGGGTAAGATTCAATGGGTGTGCTGGTTTAAAAGTAACCCGGTGGGAGAAATGAACCCAACTCAAGAAACATTACAAATCAGAGTTACAATTTACTAAAAAGATTACAATAAATACAATGATACAGAGAAAAACTGGTTTTAACCCACAAAAACAGATGTATAACCCAACACCCAGGGACAAGAACAGAACAGTGTTTGTTAGACCCTGTGCTGAGCACCACGTGGTCCCCCTGGGTGCAAAGTAAAAGGAAAAGAAAACCTGTTGGTCCAGATGATGATTGCAGTTCTGTTGAAGTACTGGACCTCCTCTGGATCCGACAAGTGGTACCAGAAGTCCCAAAACCCGAAGTTTATATATGCTCAAGTTCAGGTGGGAATGCCCAGTACCTCCCCCAGGGTGAGAAGTTTCACAATGGGTGATTTAACTCTGAGTCATGGGATATTTTTGGAATCTTTGGTGGTCTAGGTGTTGCAGCTGCCTATTATGCCAGCCCATTGTGGCCCATTAGCAGAGATGACCCCTCAGGCTGGGTGTGAAGGTGTTAATACCTTCTCAGAGGGGAGTTAGCTGAGTCATTGGTGTGAAAACAAAAGAATACTCCCCTGCCTCACAGGGTTTCTTTAGCACCCAGCTTGTAGCCCGAGGTGTCAGGTGTGCCTTGGGCAGTTGCTGCAAACAATGCATTTATTAACAGTCCATCAGAAATGACACAGAGGGTGTAGAATACACAGTTTTAGTTATACCCACATAGTGATAAACTGGTCCCAGCTCCTGTAACTAGGACAAGGGGCAAACAAATAATATGGATGTCATCATGGGGGTCTACTATTGACCTCCCAGCCAGGAGGATGACGCTAATGAATTATTCTTTGAGGAACTAAGCTACACTTCCAAGTCAACTGCCCTTGTCTTTATGAAGGACTTCAACTTGCCAGAAATTAACTGGGAGCATCACACAGCTGGTACAACCCAGGCCAGAAGATTGCTAAAACACCTGCATGACAACTTTATGGAACAGGTCCTAAGGGAGCCGAGTCAGAAAGATGCTCTCTTTGATCTGCCGTTTGTCAACAGAGCGGATCTTGTGGGTAAAGTGCAGATTGGTGGCTGTCTTGGCCACAGAGACCACGAAACAACTGAGTTTAAAATCTCTGTTGGCAGGACAAAAAGTGCCAGCAAAACCTCAACTCTGGACATGAGGAGAGCAGACTTCAGGCTGCTCAGGGAACTAGTCAGTAAGGTCCCTTGGGAAAATGTTTTTGCAGGTGCTGGGGTCCATCAGTGCTGGTCACTTTTTAAACATCACCTAAGGGCACAGGAGCAGGCAATTCCCAAGTGTCCGAAGTCAAGCAGGTGAGGCAGAAGGACAGCTTGGCTGAACAGGAATCTTCTCTTGGACATAAGGAAAAAAAGGAAGGTGTATGCCCAGTGGAAGCAAGGTCAGGTGACATGGGAAGAATTCAGAGATGCTGCATGCCACTGTAGGGAGAAAATTTGTGTAGCCAAAGCTTAACTGGAGTTGAAGCTGGCCAGAAATGGGGGGCACAATCAAAAGAGTTTTTTCAAATATATTAAGGGAAATAGGCATTAAAGAAATATCATTGGCCCATTACAGGATGAGGATGGTCACCTCACAAACAGGGACAGAGACAAAGCAGAGATGTTTGATGCTTTCTTTGCCTCTGACTTCAACATGGATGACGGACCAAGGGGGTCTCAGTGCCCTGAGCTGGAGGACCATGACTGCGAGAATGATCAACACCCAGTCAACCATGAATTTGTGCAGGATCTACTGCTCCAGCTGGATCCCTACAAATCTATGGGGCCTGATGGGATTCATCCCAGGATCCTCAAAGAGCTAGCTGAAACCTCTCTTGATTTTTGATCAGTCTTGGGAATCCAGAGAGGTACCAGCTGACTGGAAGCTAGAGAACATTGTCCAGATTTTCAAGAAGGGCAAAAAGGAGGACCCCAGAAACTACAGACCTGTCAGTCTCACTTCAGTGCCTGGTAAAATTATGGAGATTATTCTGCTAGGTATTGAAAAACAATGCTGTCATTGGTCGCAAACAGCACGGTTTCATGAGGGGAAAGTCCAGCTTATCCAATCTGATTTCCTTTTATGACAAGGTAACACACCTAGTTGATCAAGGGAAGACAGGCGATGTAATCTTTTTGGATTTCAGTAAAGCTTTCCATACTGTCTCTCACAGGATCCATCCGGACAAAATTTCCAGCACACAGCCGGATAAATACATCACTCAGTGTGTGAGCAATTAGCTCACAGGTTAGGCACAGAGGATAATAGTGAATGGGATAACATCAGACTGGCAACCTGTCACTAGAGAGGTTCCGCAGGGCTCCATTCTAGCCCCAGTGCTCTTCAACATCTTCATAAATTACTTGGACACAGGACTGGAAGGGATACTAAGCAAGTATGCAGATGACACAAAACTGGGAGGAGCTGTTTACTTCTTGTCTTAGTTTAACAAGATTACAACTTAGAAATTAAGAGACTTCAGGTGGAAGTGTGGAAAAGGAAAAGAAACAACTTTTTATTAACAAAATCTGAATAAACAACAAATGGCGCAATCAAAAACTTTCAGAAGAAACAAAACAAAGTCCCAAATCCTCATGGGGGAGGGGAGAAACCCGCGGCAACCCAGGAAGGGGGGAGGGGGAAAGGCAGGAGTGTCCCGGCAGTTCAAAAGCTGCTCACAGCCAAGTGTGCTCACAGCCAGCAATGAAAAAAAAAACAAGTCCTTTTCCCACAGGCAGTCTTGAAAGCAGAATACCTTGCTCTGAGATGGGTCAGTCTCTCTCTCAGTCATCCTCCGTGAGGTGTCCCATAGGGAAAAAAAACTTCCTCTCAGGAAAAGAGAACGAGGCGGCCAAAAACCGGGCTCCTGCTCTGTCCAGTCACAGACCAAACCCTAAAAGCCTGCTGTGATAAATAAATAATTGTGATTCATGAAACAAATAGGTGATTACATAAAAATAAAACAAACGGATTGTAAAACTTAATTACACCCCCATAAAGAAATAAAACAGACCCTTACAAGGTCAAGGGGCCCTAAAACCTTCCTACTATCCTAAGAATAAAATACGGTCTTTTAGGCGCCTGTTTGTCCAAGAATGCATGAATTATAACCGGTTGTAGAGATAACCATTTAGCTTTAGCTGTAAGAAAACCCATATATTAAATGCTTAGCAAAAAACTGTAAAATGTATATGTATATGATATAATTAATATGCATGAAGTAGCTAAGATAAATGCCAAATGTACACTGTAGTAGGGTGTGCAGATTTGGGAAACTGGTCCCCATTTCTGTCACCCAGCCGGCTGCTTGCTTTTACCATATAATAAACTCTTATTCAAAAATTTATAGAAACTCGAGACTTTATTACACTCCCGAACAAAGGACTGTCCCTGCCCTGACGCAGGACGTTTCTCAGAAATGTCCTCTGCTGTGTCCCCCCATACAATGATGTCGTCAATGTGCTGCAGGAGTTCTGGAGCCTCACCCTTCTCTAGTGTAGCCTGGATCAGTCCGTGGCAGATGGTGGGACTGTGTTTCCACCCCTGGGGGCACAGGGGTACTGCACACCCCTCCAGGTGAAAGCAAACTGCGGTCTACACTCTGCTGCTAAGGGGATGGAGAAGAACGCATTTACAATGTCAGTAGTGGCATACCACCTCGCTGCCTTGGACTCCAGCTCGTACTGAAGCTCCAACATGTCTGGAACGGCAGCACTCAGCAGCGGGGTGACTTCATTCAGGCCACGATAGTCCACAGTCAATCTCCATTCTCCATCAGACTCACACACAGGCCAGATGGGGCTGTTGAAGGGTGAGTGGGTCTTGCTGATCACCCCTTGGCTCTCCAGCTCATGGATCATCTTATGGATGGGGGTAACAGAGTCTCAGTTCATTTGGTATTGCCAACAATGCACAGTTGTAGTGGCAATTGGCACTCGTTGTTCCTCAACCTTCAACAATCCCACAGCGGAAGGGTTCTCCGAGAGACCAGGTAATGAATTCAACTGCTTAGCCACCTCTGTCTCCACAGAAGTTCTTCCAAAAACCCATTTATGTCTCTTTGGGGTCTTTGAAATACCTGTTCCTGAGATAGTCAATGCCCAGGATACATGGGGCATCTGGACCGGTCACAATGAGGTGATTTGTCAGTCCTTCCCAGTTAAGCTCACCTCAGCTTCCAACACGGTCAACTTTTGAGACTCTCCTGTCATCCCAGAAATGGAAATAGTCTCTGGTCCTACATGTCCTGATGGCATTAATGTACACTGAGCGCCAGTGTCAACTAAAGCCTGGTATTCTTGTGGGTCTGACGTGCCAGGCCATCAGATCCACACAGTCCAACAAACATGGTTGTCCCATGCCTCTACCTGGCTAGAGGCAGGGCCCCTCTAACACTAGTCTTGGTTGGGGCCATTACAGCTCTTTCCCTGTGAATACATTCAGGAGGAACCTTCTAGCGGGTCAGGTCCTTGTCCATGAGATACCTTGCTTCATTGCCATCAAGTAGCAAGCCTTCACCCATAAGGTTCCACACTCGAATCAGACAGGTCAAAATGGGCTCATCTTGGTATCGAGTAACGTCGTTCCGCATATTGCGGAGCTGGTCATATGACAGGGATTCGGTAATGATCTCAGGCTCTGGTTCCTCCACTGGTTGTGAAGGCCTTGGTTCCCCATCCTCGTTAACTGGGTGTATTGACTTGGCTTTATACTTCTTCCTCTGCACTGGGACCACTTCCTCTGGCTGTGACTTCCCTTCTGGCGTAACTGGGGACTGAGCACTTGTGATGTCTATTGGTTTCTCTGCTCCACTATCTTTCCCTTCTGACTGTAGGTGGTGTTGCCCAGTCCATACCATGGTGCGGTAAGCATGGGCTAAGGTCCAGCGCATTGCTATAAGCTGTCCATCTCTGGAATTTATGGACCGATGTTCTTTCAGGCACTCATCAGCCTTACAGGGGATCTGTGTTTGGTCAGGGGAGAGCTTCCAAACAATCACGGGAAAGTATTCCATTAGCACCGGGCCTATCTCTGCCCATGCTCCCATCCAATCAGAGTGATTTATGTCTATGGCAGGCTGTTGGGCCATGGCAGGTGATTGGACAGTGACAGGTGGTTGGACAGTGGCAGGTTGTTGGACCGTGGCAGGCTGTTGGACCGTGGCAGGCTGTAGCACAGTGGCAGGCTGTTGGGCAGGTTCCTGGGTAGGGTCCCCATTGTCTGGGATAGGTCTTGGGGCAGTTACCAAAGACAACCTCATCCTGTCTCTAAATGCTGGGTAGGCCACACTGAACAAACACAGCAAAAACATAATCAAAAATAGAATATCTTTAATGTCCAGGGGAAAAATCAACCCTTCAGAAGCTACCATGGTAGGGCCATTTGAGAAGTGGGTGAAGGGTTGGGAAAAAGCATTTGCCTGCGTTCCTCCCCCAAAATAGGTACCATTATCAGTAAAACTCCAAAAATAGAAACCTGGGTTGTGGTAGTAATGCATCCATGTTAAAACAAGAAGCTAGGCCCAAAAGAGTTAACTGAGAAATCTGTGTCTGCTAAGAAACCCCCCTAACATCTAATCAGTCTATGCTACTAAAGACTCGTTCTGTTCTGCCTACTGGACCAAAACTTAGAAGAATGGTAGAAGTAGTATACAATAGGCCTAGAGGTAATAAATCAGGATGAAGTAAGATAAGGTAGACATTTGAATAGGAGAAATAGACCTGGAGCCAGGGCTTTCTCCAAGCTTCAGTGAGTGGGTCGAGAACAATGGAAAGGTAGAAAGGTCAGGCTGATGAAGATGAGAAAAGACCCCAGACTCATGGGAGGAAGAGTGGATTTACCACCAAAACTGAGGGCCAAGAGAAGCACCGCCCTAAGCTCCACCTGAGCTCTGCCTATACTCCGCCTGTTATTAATATGTATAGATAGATGTTGTAATCATATGAATATGCATTTAATCATATAGGAAAATTGTATAACAACCACTGATTTTGTGTGAAACCTTTGAACAAGTTTTCTGTGGTGGGAACCACGCTTGCTCCTGACGTCGAAATAAATACCTTTGCTGCTCAAAAGATCCAAAGTCTCCGAGCAGTTCCTTATACCGGATTTTTCGGATTCAATGTATATATATTCCAAAAGAGAACTATGGGGCCAGAATTTTTCAGCCACTGGTACCAATTTACAAACTTAATTGCAGCCGCAACTGTTGCAGCCATGGTGTCCATCTTTAAGAAGTGATCCATAAATGGAAAGACCATATACACTGCCAAATGCCAAAAGAAGTTGGACCACATGATTGCTAATGGTGTGTCTATATGCAATACACAGGTGATTAAACAAGAGGGTTTATTCCTTTTCCACCTTTCCTCTAGTCAAGCCCCATGATTTGGGTGCCAATTAATGTCTTAGTTTAACAAGATTACAACTTAGAGATTAAGAAACTTCAGGTGGAAGTGTGGAAAAGGAAAAGAAACAGCTTTTTATTAAAAAAATCTGAATAAACAACAAATGGTGCAATCAAAAACATTCAGAAGAAACAAAACAAAGTCTCACTTCCCCAGGTGAGGGAGGGGAGAAACCTGTGGCAACCCGGGGGGGGGGGTGGGGGAAAGGCAGGAGTGTCCCTCCCGGCAGTTCAAAAGTTGCTCACAGCCAAGTGTGCTCGCAGCCAGCAATGAAAAAAAAAACAAGTCCTTTTCCCACAGGCAGTCTTGAAAGCAGAATACCTCGCTCTGAGATGGGTTGGTCTGTCTCTCTCTCAGTCGTCCTCTGTGAGGTGTCCCGTGAAGAAAAAAAACTTCCTCTCAGGAAAATAGAACGAGGCAGCCAAAAACCAGGCTCCTGCTCTGTCCGTTCACAGACCAAACCCCAAAAGCCCCTGAACAAAGGACTCTCCTCGCCCTCCCCGCAGTCACTGTGGTTTCCCGGAGTGCCTGCCCCCCACTCCCGCGCTACCCAGCGTGTGCGGCTTTGCTCCGCCCCCACCCCCATCCCACAAGAAACAGACGGGAGGGGAGAATGGGGGGAGGGGACGACATTGGGAAAAAATTCCAACATCTCTTTTCAAACCTTTGACACTTCCCCAAAGGCAGGGAGGCCTTGAAGAGAGACCTCAACAAATTAGAGGACTGGGCAATCACTAACCATATGAAGTTCTACAAGGGAAAGTGCCGGATTCTGCACCGCGGATGGGGCAACCCTGGATGTACGTACAAACTGAGGAGTGAAATGCTTGAAAGCAGTGCTGTGGAAAGGGACATGAGGGTCCTGGTTGATGGCAAGTTGAATATGAGTCAGCAGTGCCCTGGCAGCCAGGAGGGCCAACTGTGTCCACGGGTGCATCAGGCACAGCATGGCCAGCTGGTTGAGGGAGGTGATTGTCCCGCTCTACTCTGAACTGGTGCAGCCTCACCTTGAATATTGTGTGCAGTTTTGGTCACCGCAATGTAAGAAAGATATTAAGCTATTAGAGAGTGTCCAAAAGAGGGCAACAAAGATGGTGAAAGGCTTTGAGGGGAAGGTGTATGAGGAGCGGCTGAGGTCACTTGGTCTGTTCAGCCTGGAGGACACTGAGGAGAGACCACATAGCAGTCTACAACTTCCTTGTGAGGGGAAGAGGAGGGACAGGCACTGATCTCTTCTCTGTGGTGACCAGTGACAAGATCTGAGGTAAGGGCCTGAAGTTGTGTCAGGGGAGGTTTAGGTTAGATATTAGAAAGAGGTTCTTCACCCAGAGGGTAGTTGGGCACTGGAACAGGCTCCTGAGGGAAGTGGTCACAGCACCAAGCCTGACAGAGTTCAAGAAGCTTTTGGATGATGTTATGCCAATTTGTGCCCCAAAGAAGGCGTGGAGGAACTGCTCAGAGACAGAATTTTCAGTCTATAAGCAGGAGGTATTTATTTATGGCCGGGGAGCGGCCGGGGAGCAGCCAGGTCGCCCTGGACAGCCTGCTCCTCTCGAGTAACTTACAACTGAGCTTTTTATACACTTTTTGGCAAGCAATTACATCACATTTTATGAATATTCATTATATTGCAACATTTACTTTTAATATTCATAACAGGCGGAGTTGAGGCAGAGTTTGAGGCGTGGTCTCTAATTTGGGGAGAACTTCGGTGGTCGATCCTGTTCTTCATCGTCATGAACTCAGCGTCCTTTCACCATCATCTTCATAAACTTTTGAACCTTCCCTAATTTGGATAGTTTCCTTGTGCCTTTGGCAGGGATTTCCAGTGTCTGGCAGAAGTTCCTGATTTCTTGGCTCATCTCTTTTCTTATCTCCTTTTGTTTCTCTTCTATGTGTCCTTTTTGTGTGTGCTAGCATTTTTAGTTCTTTCTGTCCATGCTTATGTTCTTTTATGTCAGAGTGTCCTGTATTCTAGTGAATTTATTGCCTCCGCTATTTCTTAATACTAAGTTCTCTATGCCTTTGTTTAAGGCCTGCATTTGGTGTTTAACTCTCTAATTCTTGTAGTGCTCTACTAAATTCACTTGCCAGGTTTTACCTGGCTTCAGATGCTCTCAGGCACATGGTGTGACTCTTGGTCATGGTCCTGTGCAGGGCTAAGGGTTGGACTTGATGATCCTTATGGGTCTGTTCCAACTCATCATATTCTGTGAATCTGTGATTCTGTGAAACTTGCCAACCATCCATTTCAACTGAGCCTCTTGGCATTACTTTGATATTTGCCTTTTTATTGTCTAATTCATTCTTTCTACCTTCTCATGAGACTGTGGTATCCATGGGGTGTGATTCCCAATTAATCTGCAAAAACTTAAACACTTCCTGCACTATTTCTTCTATGAAGTGGGGTTTATTATCTAAAGATTCCTTTGGTCATACCAAATCTGGTTATTATTTTTTTTAACAAAGCTATTTACTTCTCTACTTTTGTTGGTACCACAGGGGAAAGCCTCTGGCAAAGCAGAAAAAATATCTACTAATAGATAGTTTTACTGTTTGGTAATTCTGTAAAATTTATTTGCCAATATTCCCTGGGTATTATTCCTTGCTTTACACTTCCTCCCTGTATTTTCTCTCCTATTTTTTATTTTAGCACTGCTAATTACACATTTCTTTAAACTATTATGCCTGCAAAACTTTGTATTTTGAGTCCAAAGAAGTTGTTCTTTTCTAAAAGCAACAATGCATCTGCTCCCGCATGTGTCTCTGGATGCATCCTTTCAAGTAGGGTTTCCATCATCTTCTCAGAGATCAATATCTGGTTTTCAGGTGTTTTCCACCATCCTTCTTTATTTGTAGTACTGTCCAACTGTTCTGTGAATTGGTCCCCTTCTTTTGTAAAATTTGGCAGAGCACAGACTACGCCAAATACATATTTTGAGTCAGTATGAATATTGACTTTCTTTCCTCAGCTCAATTTCAGGGCCTGAGTGAGGGCTACCAATTCAGCTTTCTGGGCAGAGGTTCGCCAGGCAGTTGTTAGCTTTAACTGCTCCCCTCAGTAAAAAGTTCCATCTCTGCTTCAGGTGACAAGTTGACTCTATTCATCCACAGATATACAAAAGAAGATGTCTTTCAAATCTAACACAGCTGGACTCCTGATTTCAGTTCAGCTTTTACCCAGCTGACATTTTTTGCTCAAACCCAAACCAATGGTATAACTGCATCTAAAACTTCATTGGAGATTCCCTCTTCTGCAGGTTTTCCCTCGGTAAGTAGGAAGATCCATATATTTTCCAGAGGAATATGCAACTGGACAGAGTCTTCGGAAAAGTTAATTCTGCATTTAACTTGCATAGCAAATCCCATCTGAGCAGTGGCAAAGGACTCCTGCATATAGAGAAACTGGTATGTTCATTTTGTGTTTCCAGTTGTGAATTCCATTGGTTGTAAAAATGGTCTGAGGGATTTCCTCCCCATCGCACCAACATCTACTTTCATTTTACTTAAAGGTCCCTTACAGCTAGTAACTACAGAATAAGTTGCTCCAGTATCCACTAGAAAATCTATTGTTTTGATGTCTCAGAGCTTTTTTTGGATTTTTTAACTTTTATAGATTTTAGAAGTAGCTGCGTAATAAACGTAGATTTTAATGTAGCTGCATTATATCCCTTACCCTTTATCAATCCCTCTAAAATTCTGTTAGCGTGTTTAGTCTTCTTTTCAAGGTAGAATTGTAGAAAAACACCCTAAGGCCTGGACCAGAAGATATCACACAGACACAGTGACCTTCAAGCCCAGAACTTTGGAGGAACTCCAAGGACTGTACATGATTTGAAGAAGATGAAGATGAGGAAAAAGGGGTCCCAAACACCCCTAGACCCAATTCCTGAAGGGGGGTGTTGGGGGGCAGAGCGGGGCAAAACCAGGGGTGGACAGATCTGAGATTGGATGGACCTTATTATAAAATCACAGAGCCACTGTCTGGGCATGTGCACGCAGTATGTATTCCTCTAGGCCTACGGTCTCATTAAAGGACCTGCTCTCTTTATCTTATACACTAAATTGTCCTGGAGTCTTTTTCTCCATGTTTTTCTAGGGAAGAGTTTCATTCCCCAGTTTAATTGGAACCAGAGGATCGACTGGGGAATCAGCAAGAGATGCCTCTGGTCCCCTTCAGTCCAACTCAATTTCTGCCATAATTCCTGCCTCTTTTTGGTTTTCCTTTTGTTCATTTGTGAGGCGGGGGCACTCCTTTTTCCAGCGTCCTTCCTATCTACAATAGGAACAGTGATTTTTTTTGGAGGGGTGTTAAACCACACCTTGCACGGGTGTCCGCGAGCCGCCCCCAGGGGACCCTGGAAGCCTGCACAGGCATCCACGGGCCGGCCTGGAGGACCCCGGAAGCCACCAGGCGTCCACGGCTGGCCCCCCGAGGGTGTCCGCAGAGGGGGAAAGGAGAGGGGGAGCCTCGCCAGCTGGTGCTAAGCCCTCGTGGGAGAAGAGAGGGGACCTTCGGAGTACACAGAGGTTTGCCGTTCCAGTTTGGGGGAGGGGAGGGGTGTCGAGTGGGCCATGGGAGTCCTCGGACTGGTGGGAGGGTGGGCGAGGCAACCCTGTATGAAATGCCGAATATTTGTGGTAACACAGTGGGGGGAGGATAAGGTCAGGGTGGATAGTGGGCTCTTTTAAAGTGATGGGGGTCCTGACTGGGTTGGGGCCTTGAAAGGTACGGGGGCCAGAACGGTTTGTTTCTTTGTTTGTTTTTGGCTCACCTGCGACTACTGCCCAGGTTCGGTATGTACTGGATATATTTGTTTTGTTGCATCCTGAAAGGGTGGTTAGGACAAAGGGTTGTTCCTGGGTATTTCCTTGGGATTGAATATAGATAGCTGACAGAAAAGTAGGAAGTGAAAGACTTGCCCTAATCGTTTTAATAGGAATGAAACCTGTGTACCCCTATGTGGTTGCGAGCTATGCTGGCGATGGTACATGCCTTCCGTAGGGTCGCCCATGCCAGACAGGTCAAAACCATAGGGCCAGATACAATACATCCTTGGGAAGGATGAGCTCGTTAGCCTTCTGGCAGTCATCCTAGGAAAAGGACAACTCTAATCTCAAACCAGGGCAGATGGAGCTTGCTTAGCCCTGTAAGGTCATCCATCTAAGAGAAGGTCACTCTATTTAAACCTACATCCTGAGGACCTCGCTGCCACTGCCCAAGCTCACTCGGCCCTGGCAGATGAACCTTTCGGATTAAAGGGTGGGTTCAGTTCCACGCACACCTAAAAAATCCATTGCGCAGGCTCAAAGGCCTTACCCACATTTGCAAAGCCCTGTAGCAACGGGCGAGGGTCAAAACGGCAGGTGAAAGGTACACTGGAAGCCGCAGACCCAACCCTGCATGCAGGCGGTTCAGCATATTGGTCATTAGAGACTGACAGGAGATGACAGTCTCTTGGGGCAGCACCCTGAATGTCCAAGCAACCTTTTCAAGGACAGCACTGCTTGCTCCACTCGGAGAGGGGCCTAGAAAAGGTGGCCTAACCAAAGGTCATCACCCCCTTCATGCGGTTGGTTAACCGCAGCCAACGGGCATCTTCTACTAATGCAGTCATACAAAGATCAAAAGACAAAGGCATACAGCTGCCTCCAAAGGTGTACACAAATTATCTCTAGCATGCTGCAACATCAAAACCATGCTTGACTCTGCAGATAGCGGACGTCCTGAGAGTCATTCTGCCCTAATTGCCCATGAACTGTCACGTCTCAACATCGACATTGCTGCTCTCAGTGAAGTTCACCTTCACAAAGAAGGCAGCCTTAGAGAACATGGTGCCAGTTACACACTCTTTTGGTCAGGTAAACCCAGAACTGAAAGGCATCTCTTAGGAGTTGGCTTCCTGATTAAAAACTCGATTGTTCATTATCCTTGGTGATTTCAATGGCAGAGTAGGAAAGAATTTTGAAGCCTGGAAAGGAATATTAGGCAAGCATGGTGTTGGAAACTGCAACGATAATGGTCGACTTCTGCTAGAATTCTGTGCGGAGCAACAGCTCACCATCACTAATACTATCGTTCAGCAGAAAAATAGTCTGAAAACAACCTGGATGCATCCTAGATCTAAGCATTGGCACCTCATCGATTATGTCTTGGTGCGACGGAGAGATGTCCGCGATGTCCACCATACCCGTGTGATGCCTAGTGCAGAATGCCAAACAGACCATTGGCTTGTGCGCTGTAAACTCAACTTCAATCTCAAATTCAAACCTAAAAGGGGCAGTACTCCAAGGAGGATACTCCAAGTTAACAGTCTCCAATCAGACACAGTGAGAGACAGATTCCAGGCAAACCTTCAAACTAGGCTTGAAAACCATTCCATAGATTCGACAGATTCCTCTCCTGAAACACTTTGGCACCATATTAGAAACAGCATCCTGCAGTCCTCTGAAGAATCCTTAGGGTTCTCCTTCAAGAAGAACAAGGACTGGTTTGATGAAAACAATCAAAAGATCCAGGAATTGTTGAGGAAGAAGAGAACTGCTCACCAAGCACACCTTGCACTGCCATCCTGTCGCGCAAGAAAAGCAGCCTTTCGTCTTGCATGCAGCAAGCTCCAACAGAAACTCCGTGGCATACAGAACAAGAGGTGGATCAATCTAGCTGAAAAATCTCAGTTATGCGCAGACACGGGTGATCACAGAGGATTCTATGAGGCCCTGAAAACAGCATATGGGCCTACATTCCAAGTCCAAAGCCCTCTACATAGCGCTGATAGTCAAATGCTTTTGACACATAAAACCTCCATTCTGAATTGATGGTCTGAACACTTTCAGACTCTTTTCAGTACTAGCCCTGTAGTCCAAGACTCAGCAATTCAGTCCATCACACAGCAACCGGTGAAATACAAATAGGATACTGCCCCCACTTTAGGAGAAACCCTTAAGGCCATACAGCAGGTGAAAATTGGCAAGGCAGCTGGGGTTGATGGAATTCCACCTGAAGTCTGGAAACATGGATGCCATGCACTCCATGCTAAATTTCATGAGTTTGTGGTGCGCTGTTGGGAACTAGGTGAACTATCATCAGACCTTCGTGATGCAGTCATCATCACTTTGTATAAGAAGAAAGGAATTAAATCAGACTGTTCAAATTACTGTGGTATTACTCTGCTTTCCATTGCTGGCAAAATCCTGGCAAGAATACTCTTGAACAGACTAATACCCGCTATTGCAGAAGGAATTCTACCTTAAAGCCAATGTGGTTTCAGAGCCAACAGGAGTACCATAGACATGGTATTCGTTCTCAGACAACTGCAAGAGAAGTGTAGGGAACAGAACAAAGGTCTCTATGTAACCTTTGTCGACCTCACCATGGCTTTCAATACTGTGAGCAGAAAAGGTCTATGGAAGATTTTGGAACGCTTAGGTTGTCCCCCCAAATTCCTTAAAATGATCATCTCACTTCATGAGGATCAGCATGGCCAAGTCAGATATGGCAATGCACTTTCTGAGCCCTTTCTAATAACTAATGGTGTGAAACAAGGCTGTGTTCTCCCACCAACCCTATTCACAGTCTTTTTCAGCATGATGCTCCAAAGGGCCACGACAGACCTCAATGATCAGGATAGTATCTACATTCGATACCATACTGATGGAAGCCTTTTCAATCTAAGGCGACTGAAGGCCCACACTAAGACCTTAAATCATCTTGTCCGGGAGCTGCTTTATGCTGATGACACCGCCCTTGTCGCTCACACAGAAGCAGCTCTGCAGCATTTAACATCCTGCTTTGCAGATGCTGCTGAGCTCTTTGGGCTGAAAGTCAGCTTAAAAACGACAGAAGTTCTCTATCAGCCGGCACCTCAGGAAGTCTTCCATCATCCCCATATCACCATTGGCCAATCAGAGCTCAAATCAGTCCAGCAGTTTAATTACCTAGGTAGCCTCATCTCCTCCGATGGTAAGATTGATGGAGAGATAGACAACAGGTTAGCAAAGGCGTATAGTGACTTTGGAAAGCTTCATAGAAGAGTTTGGCGAAATAAACACTTGAAGAAAAGTACCAAGGTCAGTGTTTACAGAGCCATAGTGCTGTCTACTCTCTTATATGGATCTGAATCATGGGTCATCTACCGCCACCACCTGCGACTCCCAGAACACTTCTATCAGCGCTGCCTCTGTAAAATCCTTATCATTCACTGGTCAGATTATGTGACCAATACATCTGTTCTTGAGCAAGCAGCAATCACAGGTATTGAGGCCATGTTGCTGAGAACACAGCTGCATTGGGCAGGACACATCTCAAGGATGAAGGACCACTGCCTCCCTAAGATCTTGCTTTATGGTGAACTTGCCGCATGAGAGGAGCCCCAAAGAGAAGATACAAGGACTCCCTGAAACAACATCTCACCCTTGGCCATATTCATCAACATAACTGGTCTACTCTGGCCTCCAATCGGGAGGTCGCAGGATCACCCTTGAGGAGAAAAAACAACACAGAAAGAATCCTGCCTACAGAATATACCACCTAAGGAGTCTTTCTGCTGTGCCTTTTGCAATCAGATGTGCCTATCTCGTATTGGCCTTTTTAGCCACCAATATGCTTGTAACAAATGGGGGTAGAGCCCTTCCCAAATCTTTGTTCGCAAAGCCTAGCCATGATCACCCACACCTTTACCCTCTGCCTCTTCCCTGCCCTTGCACGTCAGTCAGGGCGGCTACCAATGAATTCTGTAATTTAGCTCTTTTTCCCCCTCTCTTCTGCCTCTTTTCTGTTGTTATATACTTTATATGCAATAGACATCAACTGTGAAATAACCATCCCCTCTGCTCCTTCTGTCTTTAGGAGTTGCTTTCTAATGTCTGGTGCAGACTGCCCAATAAAAAGCATGTTAAACAGCATCCTGTTTCTTTCACTTTCTGGATCTAAATCAGTCCTTTAACAAGCTGCTTCACACAATCTTTCATAAAAGACTCTTTTTTTCCCTGCTTCACTTCATTCAACTTGGCAAGGTTTTTTGGTTTCTCCACTCCCTTCTGGATTCCATACAAAATCAATTTCTCAAATAATTTTAACTAATCTGATTGGGATCCCACTTTGAGTCCTCCTTAGGGAGAAATTCATCATGATTTGGAATGCTCTGAACCTTTTTATCTGATCTTTTTATTTTCCTAACTACTCCTTCCTGAGCCTTTTCTAAAACTGCCTGCCATTCCTTGTGGGTAAAAAAATATTCCAGGAGAGCCTGGATGTCCCCCAAGTTTGGATTATGAGTTAACATCACAGTTTTAATCATACTATACATTCCTTTGGGATTACTACAATACGATCCTGCTTGCTGTTTCCAGTTCAGCAAGTCATAAGTGGTGAATGGCACATGCACATACACTGCCTTCCCCTCAGGTCTGACTGCCTGCCTTAAAGGTGCTTGTAACACTGACTTATCTTTTCCTCTGGTCCTACTAGAAACAGGGGTTGCATCAAAAACAACTTCTTTATTGCTAGATTCACTGTCGACCTCCTGCTTTGATCCTTACTTTGGAGGAGCTGCCAATAATTGGACTTCCTCTTCTGAATTTTTGTCTTTTTTATCTTTTCATCTCACACAAGAATGTTTGCCCTCATCTTTTTTCTTTTTTCATTAACCAGAGAATATAATCCATTTTGATACTTTCAGTCTAGTAAACCACATTTTTTATTACATCCCAATAATTTCTTTAAGCAAAAAAAAAACTCTATAAGGGATTTCATCCCATTTGTTCTGCCTCCTACAAAATAACATCAACTGTAAAATTGAATTATATTTAAAAGACCCATTTTTCACCATCATCTAATTCATATTGAGACCACCATTGATTACAATAGCTTTTCGATTTATCTTGAGTCATAGGGTCACCCCCAAATTTATTCCAATTCTTTAGGATGCATCCAAGGGGAGAGTAAAGGGGAATTTTTATAGAAGCAGAGGAACCCATTTCGGTACAAAAATTTCCAATGTTTCATACACTATCCAAATGCGCACACCTTAAAACCAGGTTTTCACACTACAAAAATCCAAATGCGCACACCTTAAACCCAAGTTTTCACACTACCAACTCTGAGTGTGAAAACATATGTGTTAAATACATTGTGTGAAAATGTGTGAGCCAAATATCAAAAATCCAAGATGCATATCACCAAAGTGTAGAAACAACACATTTGCTCCTGCAGCTTATGCAGAGCCCAAACCCAAAATCCTTCTGCTTCTTTGTCAATCATCAGTCACCCCCTTTACCAATGAAACACCTCTATAAAGCATTGCACAGCTGAGTCGCTGGTCATCCTGGCTTTGGGGCTGGTCATCCAGACTCCCCTATCAAAAGGTTGGTGTGCACTGGAATTCATGCAACTGAGCCCCTTTGCTTGGAACATCCAGTTGATCTGGACAAGGTACTACGGCAGTCCTATCTGGGTCGCCAAAAACTGTTGTCCCGAATGCAGGCTTGTTACCTGGTGTGCAGCGCCAATTCACACACTGAGGTGAGGTATTTCTATGTTTTATTCTAGTTTGCGCAAAGAAGGGAGATGGATGGTAACCCACAAAAGGCTGGCTCCCTGATCATCAAAACTATACTTTTTAACAAACAAAGGCATAATTTTTCATTGCTAATAAATTACATAACCTTTTCATTAATTAGTACTCAATCCCCTATTTGCTAGTTTTATCTCTCTCTTCTCATGCTGACTAGTCCACAGGCTCAGTTTTTCCCTCCATTTGAGGCAGGGGTCCGTTTTGAGTCGGTGGCCAATGAGTTGGTGGTTGCAATCTCCCACTGCTAGAATTACCTTTCCCCCAGGTACTGCTCAGTCCTGCTGACTTCACTCCTGGTGGCTTTCATTCAGACAACCCATTCATCTTGGGATTGTCTTCCCTTTTCCTTAAAACAAAAGATTAGCCAAACATACGGCATTCACAATGCAATTGCTTAATCATAACTGTCCAGCTATAGCTACTGATTAAGAACTAAAAAAAAAGTGCAAAGTTTGATTCAAATCTTGAGGGACTCAAATCTTGAGGGGCTTAATATCACTATCACTACATTCCCTTGTAAAAAGTCCCTCTCCAGCTTTCTTGTTGGCCCCCTTTAGGTACTGGAAGGCTGCTATAATGTCTCCCAGGAGCCTTCTCTACTCCAGGGTGAAAAAACCCAACTCCCTCAGCTTTTCTTCATAGGAGAGGTGCTCCAGCCCTGTAATCATCTTTGTGGCCCTCCTCTGGACTCAGTCCAGCAGGTCCATGTCCTTCTTATGTTGGGGGCCTGTTACGACCCGCCCCAGAAGGCAAGGGTAACCCAGGTTCTTGTTAATAGATCCCTTGGGGCAGATTAGAGTGAAACAACACAGTCTTGCTGAGGGTTCACTCAATCCCACTGTCCATGTCACTGACAAAGATGTTAAAAAGCACCGGTCCCAATACCGACCCCTGAGGAACACCACTCTTGCAGGAAGGAGCGGAAGTCTTAGACAAAATTTGCTAGTTGCAAGGTCCTGCCAGGATGGTTGACTAATCCAGGTATAAATAACCATGTTGTAATACTGGAAACCATATTCTGCAAACACAGAAAGATAAACCATTTAATGTTGTTCATTTCTAATTCCATTGCAGTTTTATCTGCAGCAGGTTTACTGTGGATTTACTGTTTACTGTACTGTTCTGTGTCTGGAGTTGTCTTTATTCACATATAGTGAGTCTAGGAGTCTCCACCCGTAGTTTTCACAACAGTACACATAATCACAAGAACTGGAAACAGTCCTTTCCACTTCTGTTAGAGTGGCTCATTATTTCCAGTCCAAAGTTGTACCCAAACTCCTAGCTGATGAAGATAAACTTGAACATTCAAGGTTATTAGCAAGGCTCAAACAGCGAAGTTATACAATGATAAATGACTTCTGCAATTCCATCTCTGACCACCAGTAGCAGGGGGACAGGGTCTATATTCACTAACCCCAGCAGGTGGTAGTGTAGAGGCAGTTTGCCAAAGCCTTACTGAGAACACAAGGGAACTGGATTTCCATTAATTCCCCTTAGAATTCACCCAGGTTTTTACCTTCAGGACATCCAACCCCATAATATTTGAAGGGAAAGGCTCTAATATCATCATGGCCTTGGTGGGGCAACCAACATATCACTTGAGCCGACCACAGCAGCTTGGAGTATCCAAACACATCTGCAACATATATCGATTTTTTGTCAGGGACTATCCTGTATCCTTTTGCAGTTTCCTCATTTAGGGCAGATATTTGGGACCCTGTGTTGACTGAAAAGGTGGCTGGGGACCACAAGGGACCAAGTAGAAAAATTGCCACCATATCTCCAGTGAGCCTTTGTAGTGGGTTGACCCTGGTCGGATGCCAGGTACCCACTAAAGCCACTTTCTCACTCTCCTGCAACTCGACAGAGGAGAGAAAAAAAAACAGCTAAGGATTCATGAGTTGAGATAACAGCTGGGAGAAGTCAGTGACTAATTACCTTAACAGGCAAAACAGACTCAAAGTGGGGATAGTACTTAAATTTATTACTAACAGGATAAGAGCCAAAGAGTGAGAAATAAAACAATCTTAAAAACACCTTCATCCCCTCCCCCCTTCCTTCAGTGTTCTCCCTCCTCCCCCCCAGCAGTGCAGGGCGATGGGGAATGGGGGTTACAGTCAGTCCTTCCCCTGCTCCTGTGGGGTCCCTCCCACAGGAGACAGTCCTTGATGGACCTCTCTGGCATGAGTCCATCCCTCGGGCAGCAGTCCTTCCCAAACTGCTGTCCCGTGGGTCACTCCTCCATGGGGTGCAGTCCTTCACGAATGAGCTGTATCAGCATGGGTCCCCCCACAGGGGCCACAATCAGGAAAAACCTGCTCCAGCATGGGCTTCCCTCTCCACAGGCTGCAGGTCTCTGACAGGACCCTGCTCCATCCTGGCCCTTCCATGGGGTCACAGCCTCCTTCATGCATCCACCTGTTCCAGCATGGGCTCCTCCATGGGCTGCAGGTGGGTCTCTGCACCCCGGTGGTCCTCCATGGGCTGCAGGGGGGCAGCCTGCTTCACCATGGTCCTCACCACGGGCTGCAGGGGCCTCAGCTCTGGTGCCTGGAGCACTCCTCCCCCTTCTTCTGCACTGACCTTGGTGTCTGTTGTTCCCATGTTCTCACTCCACTCTTCCCTGGCTGGAATTCTTTCTGCGCAACAACCTTCTGTTCTTAAATATGTTATCACAGAGGTGTTACTATTACTCCTGATTGGCTTGGCCTTGGCCAGCAGCAGGAAGTCCGTCCTGGAGCCGGCTGGCATTGGCTCCACGGGACAGGGGAAGCTTCTAGCAGCTTCTAACAGAAGCCACCCCTGTAGCCCCCCCCCCCCCCCGGCTACCAAAACCCAGCCATGGAAACCCACTACAGCCTTTTAAGATATTTCCATTTGCCAACTCCCATCTCACTGTTGAGGGAGGCACTGGGAGTTTACTTAGTCGGTTCTGGTCTTTGAACCAGGAAAGTTTTTCTCTCCAATCTGTCCTTCTGACAGCAATTTGGTTTTTCACTTTGTTCATAACAAATTCTACCCATTTGCCATAAGTTACTAACTCCTCTGCTATCTCCCCCCATGTAAGACCAGGTCTTGCCTGCGGTCTGCCCGCACAAGCAGCTCTAAGCTGATCTTGCAATTGGGTTTCCTTAATTAGGGGGATCATTCTATCTGGATTAGAAAACAAAAACATGGGAGAGAGCTGACAGAGTACAAGACGTCTTTTGTATATTAACTGGAGGCAAGTTGCCGCCTGCACCCCCTCAGCAAAATCAACTAATACCGGAAAGGGGGTAGAGATGGGCCCCTCCAGCTCCCCCTCCCCATGGTCAGCTTTTACAAGCAGGCAGAGTTCAGAGTTTGGCTTTACATCATGCCCAAGGGAGTCTGCTTCCCTCTCCATCTCCTGTGAGAGGCTGGAAAACTCCATCTCACACGCCGTTTCTCTTCCCGTCTCTCCCCTGAGATGGGCAGTTTGCAAATTTATTTAGCTTTCTCTTTTGAAAAACCTGTTGTTATAGATTTAAACTTTTCAGTGAATTTTCCACACCAACACACAGTTTTGAGGATGGGGGAGCGAGCCTTTCTGCTAGGAAGAGAGAAACATCAAAGTTCAGTTGTTTTCTAACTAGGATCTTAATGGCTCTCCGATTGAAAAGCTAATAGCTTTCTCAGCAGAGGTGGGATTCTTTTGTTTCTTTTGCCTATGCCCTAAGGCAGTGGTGGGAGAAGTGCGGTGAGTTTGGACTTAAAGGGAAGTAGACTCTTTTCCCTGCCTTGGCTGCCAGTCAAGAGGGGAGCTCTTGTGTGAAGCCCCCGTGGGAGTTAGAGGGCTATAAAACCCACTGGTGTCACATGAGCTACCTCTTTGTTCCCCACTCAGCTTTGGACTAGGAGCTGCCACCTCTCAGTTGCTGCCGGCCGACCCCGTGAGGCCCCGCTGTACCATCAGAGTTGGTCCCTCCTCCTTGGCCGCTGCATTCCACATGCGAACCCTGCACAGTTGCTGGCCGGGGGAAACCCCTTTTGTGTGTGAGTCACCGGCGCCTGAAGGAGAGCTCCCCCCGTCTGAACCCACTGACACTCTGAGGTCCTGGCTGTCATCTTGACACAGATACCCCGCCAGCACCCTCCTGCCGGCTGTGGTTATAACTGCACCGAAGGAAAAGTAGTATTTAGCAGGGTGAAAGTTTCTGTTATTGTGTTGTTGTTTGTTCTGTTTTGTTCTATACATTTTTAGTACAGAACTGTTATTCCTTTTTTCTACAGTTTGCCTGAAAGCCTCTTAATTTTGAATTTATTATAATTTGGAAGGAGGGGTGTTCTTTCTATTCCAGGAAGGTTCCTGACTTCCTTGGCAGACATTTGTCTTTAAACCAAGACACCTGTTGAACTGGTTTCTCAAGTTTTCAGCTAAAGATTTAGCCAGTCTAGACAAAGATTCAATTAACTCCTTATCTCCTTTCTCTATGACTTCAGTCGTAGCCTCTGGCAATCCAAGCTTGAAACCTTTTCCCTTACCAGGTTTTTTTCTTTTCCTTTTACTAGGTCCCTGGTTTTTTCAGCTATATTGTGCCTCAGTAAAAATTCTTTTAAGCTTTTTGTCTGTTTCTTAAAATTTGCCATCCTGCTGAATACACCAATTTGTTGTGGGTAGGAGTGGAAGGCTTAGACAAAATTTATTAAAGAAGTGCCTTTGAGTCACAAGGTGCAGAAAGGACTCCCTTGCTTTCTAAACTCCTTCTCAGAGAGGAGTTTAGTTGCAGTTGAATCCAGTCTTAGCCTCGCATTATATCAACAGTTTAAATTTAAGGAATTATAGAGGTGTGATTGAACCATTTTTGTCCCGCAGGTTTTAATGATTGGCAAAAGGAGAATATTTCTATAAAATTAATCATTTATTATTAAAGCAATTATTGAAACAATTATATTAAAGCTAGCAAAAAGGAAATAATTCTTAAGTAGAGATTTGATGTAACTCACCCATACCAATGCTCGTAGGGAGATCTCTTTCGCTCAACCTTGAGAAGTATCCCATTTATTAGTGTCACTGGCAAAGTTTGTTTCTTGTCATTGTCTCCATGTTTGTTTTGTCAGTTCTGTGTCTCTCTATATTTTAGTTTTAGTTTCTTAAAAATAGTTTCCCCGGTAGATCAGGTGTCTGATCAGATAACCTTACTGGAATAGACATTCTCACACTCTCACATGCCCTCATCAATTAGTGTGACTCACTGGGTTTGGTTCTTCTCACTGTCTCTGTTGGGGTCGAGGGGACCCTGCGCAAGAAATAGGTGAGGAGGTAAAGTGATCTGGAAATTTTTCTTTGCTCAAGAAACCTATTGTGGCTAAAAGAAACGTATGTTGAGAGAATGCGTTGAGAACAACCACTTTTTGTCTTTCCCTCAGAGCTGCTTCCTTGCTAGACAAAACAGGCAACCCATTATCTGAGAAAGTGCAAAAGAAGCATTCCTTTCTCACAAGTGGGGGAAGGGAAAAGATCGAGGGAAAAGGAACAGCTCGAAGGCAGCACTGTGCATGTCAAAAGCCCCCTTTGATATGTGCAGCCAAGAGGCCCTGCAGTGTGTGTGTTTTGCCACCCAGGTGTGAGTTTGTGCAGTTGTGTAGCATCCTGGAAATAAACTTCCTTTCTTGCTTGAAAGTCCGTGGCTTAGCCTTCTGATTACCTATGTGAACATTGGAGCTTGCAGTCTCCTTTATCATTTATGTTCAGGTTTGTGTCCCCGTGTGTTCTTTTTTTATGGCTTTCTCCTCTTCTTATTGCCTTTTTTTTTTTTGATTGAAAACGTGTGTGACCAGATACCCTTAAAGGAGCAGACACTCTCCTTTCACATACCCTTACATCCATAGTCATTTCATCACAGAACATCAGCAGGTTGGTCAGGCATGATTTTCCTTTGGTAAGACCATCCTGGCTGTTTTCAGTCACTATTTTTTCTTTCATGTGATGAGAAATGGCTTCTGGGAGGATTTGTGTCATAACCTTCCCAAGGACTGAGGGAAGTCTGACCAACCTGTTCTTCCCCAGATCCTCCTTCTTGCCTTTCTTGAAGGTGAGTGTGATGCTTGCCTTTCCCCAGTCATCATGAAATTCCCCTGATAGACTTTTCAAAGATGATAGAAAGAAGCCTCACAGTGACATCAGCTAGCTCCTTTAGCACCCTTGTGTGCACCCTATCTGGTCCCATGGACTTGTGTATGTCCAGTTGTCTTAAGTGTTCCCTAACTTGACCTTTCCATACTGTGGGCAATGCTTCACTCACACACACTCTGCCACTAGGCCTAAGGGAAGACCTGACCAGCAAAAGCTGAGGCAAAGATGGCATGGAGTACCTTGGGCTTTTCCATATCCTTGGTCACTAGGTCTCCTGACAAGCATTGAAAAGATTTTTATCATCTGTAACTTCAAAATGTACCATTTATACAAATGCATAAGCGAAACCAATGGTTGTGACCCATTACTGGCTCTCGACGGGAGAAAAAGTTTGAAAAGCCCCACACCCCAACTGTAGTAGAGATGCAGGCAGTATCCACCCCTAGTATTAAGGCAAGTGCAAGCTCTGGAGAAGGCAAAAAATGGAAACTAGTGACTTTTGGCACAAAAAGAAGATTTTGTCCCACCTAAGGGCTTATGTCATGGTTTAACTCTGGTAGGCAGCTAAGCACCACACAATCACTCATTCACTCCCCCCACAATGGGATGGGGGAGAGAATCAGAAAGGTAAAAGTGTGAAAACTTATGGGTTGAGATTGTATGGGGTTTGCATGGTAAGGTTTTGCTGGAAATGAATGAATTCAAAACTCCACAAAAGTCTGGGCAGAAGATAATTTGGAACATGGAAAAATTAATTCTCAGGACCTCATAAAAGGTACAGGTCCACCACCACAAAGGCAATATAAGTATACAAAAGAAGCAGAGAAAGGGCTGCAACCCACAGTCAGGAGTATGAAAACATGGGGAAAATTGCCTCAAGACAATCAAGCTTCAGTTACAGTGGTGCCCTAGAAAGGCAAAGGAAGTAGGGATCAGGCAGCAGCACCTTGACAGCCAAAGGAAAGTCATGCCCAGGTTCTCACATATCCCAAACTCATTCTCACCGCTACATGATCTGTTCCTGCAGCACGTGTTCTTTCCTCACATAGCAATGACTGCCTGAGTAATGAGAACACCACAGCTATGGTGGATCGATTGTGAGGCACCAGACAATTGACAGAAGTGGTGCTATCAATTGTAGTACACTCCCTATACTGCTACTTCTCCATTCAAGGATTCTGTCTGCATGATGATCCATAATGTTGCATTGCTAGGCCACCTATAGAATCATAGAATCATAGAATCGATTGGGTTGGAAAAGACCTCCGAGATCATCGAGTCCAACCCTTGGTCCAAATCCAGTCCATTTACTAGATCATGGCACTCGGTGCCACGTCCAATCTGCGTTTAAAAATCTCCAGGGATGGTGAATCCCCCACCTCTCTGGGCAGCCCATTCCAATGCCTGATTACTCTCTCTGTAAAGAATTTTCTCCTGATATCCAACTTAAATTTCCCCTGGCGGAGCTTAAGCCCATGCCCCCTTGTCCTATTGCTGAGTGCCTGAGAGAAGAGACCAACACCCACCTGGCTAGAACTTCCCTTCAGGTAGTTATAGACGGTGATGAGGTCACCTCTGAGCTTCCTCTTCTCCAGGCTAAACAACCCCAGCTCCCTCAGCCTCTCCCCATAGGACTTATGCTCTAGTCCCTTCACCAGCCTTGTTGCTCTTCTCTGGACCCGCTCCAGCACCTCAATATCCTTTCTGAACTGAGGGGCCCAGAACTGAACACAATACTCAAGGTGTGGCCTCACCAACGCAGAGTACAGGGGAAGGATCACTTCCCTGCTCCTGCTGGCCACACTATTTTTGATACAGGACAAGATCCCATTGGCCTTCTTGGCCACCTGGGCACACTGCTGGCTCATGTTGAGCTTCCTGTCAATTAGTACCCCCAGGTCCCTTTCTGCCTGGCTGCTTTCCAGCCACTCTGTGCCCAGCCTGTAGCGCTGCATGGGGTTGTTGTGGCCAAAGTGCAGGACCCGGCACTTGGCTTTATTGAACTTCATCCCATTGGAATCAGCCCATCTCTCAAGTCTATCCAGATCCCTCTGCAGAGCCCTCCTGCCTTCCAGCAGGTCGACACTGCCTCCCAATTTGGTGTCATCAGCAAATTTGCTGATGATGGACTCAATCCCCTCATCTAAATCATCAATAAAGATGTTAAACAGGACTGGACCCAACACAGACCCCTGGGGAACACCACTAGTGACCGGCCGCCAGCTGGATGCAGCTCCATTCACCAGCACTCTCTGGGCCCGACCCTCCAGCCAGCTCCTAACCCAGGAGAGGATACACTTGTGCAAGCCATGGGCTACCAGCTTTTCCAGGAGTATATTATGGGAGACAGTGTCAAAGGCCTTGCTGAAGTCTAGATAGACCACATCCACAGCCTTCCCCTCATCCACCAGGTGGGTCACCTGATCGTAAAAAAAGATCAGGTTGGTCAGACAGGACCTGCCCCTCCTAAACCCATGCTGGCTGGGTCTAATCCCTTGTCCATCCTGAAGGTGCTGTGTGATTGCACTCAGGATGATCTGCTCCATAACCCTGCCAGGCACCGAGGTCAGGCTGACAGGCCTGTAGTTGCCAGGGTCCGGCTGCAGCCTTTTTTATGGATTGGGGTGACATTCGCCAACCTCCAATCATCTGGGACCTTCCCAGTGAGCCAGGATTGTTGGAAGATGATGGAGAGCGGTTTGGCAAGCTCTTCTGCCAGCTCCCTCATCACCCTGGGATGGATCCCATCTGGTCCCATAGACTTGTTAGGATCCAGCTGGCTCAGTAAGTCACTAACTACATCCTCCTGGAATACAGGAGGGCTATTCAGGTCTCTGTCTCTGTCTATCTGCTCTAGAGGCCAGTTGTCCTGAGGGTCACCTGTCTTACTGCTAAAAACTGAGGCAAAGTAGGTGTTAAGTACCTCAGCCTTCTCCTCCTCTTTGTTAACTATATTTCCCTCCAAGTCCAACAGAGAATAGAGGTTTTCCTTGCCCCTCCTTTTGCTATTAAAACCCCTGAATCCGCTAACACATATTCCTTATTTCTATAAGGAAAATACCTTGTTTCCTGTGTATTTGGATGTACTACAGTGCTTGTTGGGAAAATGAAATCAGTTTATAGTGCGAAGCATCTATAAAATCTCATCTGGAATCCTGCATACAGTTTGCATCTGCTATATTAAAGGAAGGTGAACTCTGATGGGAAAAGGTTCAGAGAATAGAGGTCTAAAACAACTAGGCAAGAATAGTAGAACAAGGCTGAGAGGGATGTAACTGCTGTCTATAAATGCTCTGAGGGAGAGCAAAACAGATATTTTTGAGGGATAACATTAGCCCAAAGGAAAAATTGCTACAAGACATTCCAAAACAAATGTAAGCTGAAAACTACAGTATTTCTAACAATCAGTGCCACAGACTTCTGGGAACAACCTTCCAGTTAGACCTGCAAGGATGGAAAGAAACAAGAAGGAAACACAAGCTTTCCTAGGCCTTGTGGGGTTCTGGAGAATGCATATTCCCAGTTATAGTCGGCTTGTGAGCCCCCTTTATTGAGTGACCTGGAAGAAGAACCATTTTGAGTGGAGCCTTGAGCAACAACAGACCACTGAGCAGATCAAACAGGAGATAGCTCATGTGGTAGCTCTTGGGCCTGTTCAATCAGGACCAGCTGTGCAAAATATCCTCTTCACTGCAGTTGGGAAGCATGGTCTCACCTGGAGCCTCTGGCAAAGAACATCAGGAGAAACCTGAGGTTGACCATGAGGATTTTGGAGCCGGGGTTATCAAGGAGCAATAGCCCGCTACACTCCAACTGAAAAGGACATATTAGCAGTGTATGAGGGAGTTTGAGCCACCTCAGAAGTTGTTGGTACAAAAGCATGTCTCCTGGCACCGCGATTGCCCATGCTGCACTGGATGTTCAAAGGGAACATCCCCTCAACGCATCATGTTGCACTCCAGTGCTACATGGAGTAAGTGGGTAGCACTGATTACACAACGAGCCCAAATGGGAAAACCCAATTTCCCAGGAATTCTGGAAGAGACTATGGACTGGTCAGAAGGCAGAGATTTTGGAGCATTGCCTGAAGAGGTGACTTGTGCCCAAGAAGCACCACCGTATAATGAGTTACCAGGAAATGAAAGAAACTATGCTCTATTTACTGATGGATCTTGCCGTGTGGTAGGAAATCATCAGAGTTAGAAAGCTGCTGTGTGGAGTCCCACACGACAAGTCGTTGAGGCTGCTGAAGGAGAGGGCGAGTCAAGCCAGTTTGCAGAAGTGAGAGCCATCCAACTAGCCCTAAAGATTGCTGAATGAGAAAAATGGCCTGTACTGTATATCTATACTGACTCCTGGATGGTGGCTAATGCCCCGTGGGGGTGGCTGCAGCAGTGGAAGAAGACCAATTGGCAACGCAGGGGTAAACCTGTCTGGGCTGCTGCATTGTGGCAGGACATCACTGCACAGGTGGAAAACATGACTCTGAAGGTGTGTCATGTAGATGCTCACATGCCCAAAAGTCACGCCACTGAAGAACATCGGAACAATGAACAGGTAAATAAGACTGCCAAGATTGGAATAGCTCAGGTAGACTTGGACTGGGAGCGGAAGGGTGAGCTATTTATAGCCTGATGGGCCCATGAAACATAAGGACATATAGGAAGAGACACGAGATACAGATGGGCTCATGATCGAGGGGTGGACCTGACCATGGAGGCCATCACACCGGTCACTCACAAATTTGAAACATGTGCAACAATCAAGAGAGCCATGGTATGAGAAACAAAAATAAGGTTTTTTTATATAGGCGTATCGCGAAGTTGTAAGATATCTAAGTTCCAAAAACTAGACTTGAGTATCAGCGTCTTTTTTGGTCGGATAAGGGAAATACAAAAGTTCTTAAAAATTAAAATCTTTTGGGGCCATTTTGTACACAGGGATTCTTTTCTCTCTTTGGGCTAAGAACAAAGGAAGATCCATCATCTTTGACTGGGGACACCTTTCAGCCAACTGGAAGGAAGGGAAAGCCCCTTTTCAGAGAAAAGAAACCTTTTTAGGCAAAAATGAATATATTAAACTTATCTGAAGAAGGGTGGGATTTTGTGAAACTATAAAATGTATAAGATGTAAACACAAAGGGTCTTTTTCCTTGGAAATTCGGTGAAAGACACGGTGCGTCGAATAAATTCTTCCTTGTTTCTTTGTTCCCTGAGTTTATGCCGTCTTTCTAAATTTAAAAGAGGGCTTTTTCTCACAATGGGAGTAAAACCTTCTTGGAATAGAGGGCAGTTGCTGGGTTTCCGATATGGTGAGGCCTGGCAAATTAACTACATTGGACCACTGCCATGAACATGCCAAGGCAAGAGCTACATACTCACCATGGTGGAGGCAATGACTGGCTGGCTGGAAACATACCCTGTAAACCAGGCCACTCCCAGAAACACCATCTTAGGCCTCGAGAGGAACATTCTGTGGGACATGGGACCCCAGAGAGAATTGAATCAGATAATGGGACTCACTTTCGGAATAACCTTATAAACTCTTGGACCAAGAAACATGGCATTAAGTGGATATATCACATCCCTTATCACCCACAAGCCTCTGGAAAGATTGAGAGGTATAATGGACTGCTAAAGACTATGCTAAAAGCATTAGGCAATAGGACATGGAAGCATTGGGAGGCAAATTTAGCTGAAGCCACTTGGTTGGTCAACACTATGGGATCTACCCAAAGAAAACCCCTACACACTGTAGAAGGAGAGAAGGTCCCCATACTACACATAGGGAAGTGGCTGGGGAAGTTGGTGTGGGTTTCTTCTCCCATGGGAAAAGGCAAACCCATCCATGGGATTGTCTTTGCTCAGGGACCAGGGTGTTTTTGGTGGGTAATGCAGAAGGATAAGGAGACCTGTAGTGTGCCTCAAGGATATTTAACCTTGGTGGAAAGATAATCTGTGGTGTTGATTCAGAGAAATCCTTAAACAATATATATAAAGCGCACTTTTATTATGGCCGGGGAGATGCAAGGGGATTTCGCCCCCCCATGCATGTACGCTGAGAAAAGAAACACACAGCTTTTTATACAGTGAGTTTCAAAATTATCTATCATTGTCCTAGTTAGAACAGCTGGGACCAGTTCATTACTGTGTGGGTGTAACCCCAAACTGTGTATTCTATAGCCCTCCATGCCATTTCCCAGAAACTGTTATCAATAGACCATTGACACCATCTGCCCAGACCACGCCTGACTCCTCAGGCTATAAACTGGGTGTTAAGAGGCCTGCGAGATAGGAGGGTGCTCCCGTCCTCACACCCATTGTGGAACTCCCCGCCCTGAGGGAGGTACTGGGCATTCTGGCCTGATATATAATCTTGGGGCCTTGGGACTTTTTTAACCACTCGTGGGATCCAGAGAAGGACTGAGACAATCACAACCAGACTGAGACCACCACTCTCAACCACACTGCAACCACCACTCTCGACCGGACTGCAGTCACCACTCTTGACCAGACTGCAACAGCACTCTCACCAACAGGTTTTTTCCCTCTCCTTTTACTTTGGACTCAGAGGGGCCAAAGAACACCACTCTGTTCATGCCCCAGGGTGCTGGGTTATACATTTGGGTTTTGTGGGTTAAAACCAATCGTTTGTCTGTATAATCATACTTATTGTATTATTTTATTAAATTGTTATTCTGACTTATAATCTCTCTTTTGAGTTGGGTTCATTTCCCCTGCCGGTTTACCTTTAAACCAGCACATTTTTGGTGCCCAGCATGGGGCAGAGAGAGAAGTCAGAATCACAATTTCATTTTAAGCATTTGTCTATTTGGATACAGAAACTCCCTGATCACCATGTTGTTTGATGTATTCACGTGGATGTTGTATCTGAGCCTGTTCATATTTCCACAGATGGGGAACTATTTGCCTATTTTGATGCTCTCTTTAAGACCAGGGAGAGGGATCCAAATTGCTTTATTAATATACTATGTTTATGTCATCGTAACATCAGAAGCAGTGAGTTTCATTGTGAATGTGTATTCAGTCTTGTTTGCCTGTCCTGGTGTGGGTTGCTACCTCTGGGGCCTCATTAAAAATTGCACCCAGCCCTTTGGGGGAACAGGAGGGAATGGTTGTTTCCAGCCTTTAGACAGCATAATGTTATTGTTAGTGTTGCTTTGTCTGCTCTGTACTGTGTACACCATATTTTGGGTCAGAACAGGGCCTTCTAGGGAGGTTGCCTGGACGCCTGCTCTGGGAGTGGATAATGTTGAGTGGCACGGGAAGTGGGAGGACATCGGCCAGTATTTGGAGAAGTTTTCTCCTCCAATGATCTGGAAATTCACCCCTGAACAACTGCAGGGTCCTGTTAGCATGATAAGACTGGTGAAGGAAAAATGCTCTGGCAGCTCCAGAGATGGCCAGCTCACAGCAACCTGCTGGGCCCTGGCCACTGCCTACCGGACACTACTTGACATGGTACAGCACTGTCAGGGGGAGGAGAGAAGGAGTAAATCTACAGACACCATGTCCACCCAAACCACAGCTGAGTCAGAGGGAGAAAGAAATAAATCAACCGGCACTGTGTCCACACAAACCATCGAGGGAGCCAGGAGAACAACCGAAACCAATAGCAGTTGCCCCTGTCCAGAAAAGGAAATCAAAGACTAAATCAGTTCGTATAGCAAATGATGACGAAGAGGCAGGACCTTCACATCCACTGGAGGAGACAGAGCCAGAAATAATCACTCGGTCTCTATCCCTGGTGAGCTACGTGAGCTCCGGAGAGAGTTCACCCGACAGGTGAATGAGTCCAATCTGACCTGGCTGCTCCGAATCTGGGATGCCGTGGCTAACAATACAATTCTAGATGGGAGTGAAGCAAGGCAACTGGGATCCCTGTCTCGAGATGTAGTCATTGATCAGAGGATTGGAAAGAGGCAGGAAACTCTCAGCCTCTGGTGGTGACTGCTGTCCAGTGTGAGGGAGAGATACCTTTGTAAGGAGGACCTCCACGTACAGCAAGGACAGTGGAACACGATGGAACAAGGCATCCGGTGCTTAAGAGAATTAGCTGTACTGGAGATAATCTTTTCAGAGGACAAAAGATTCCCTAAAAGTCCAGATAGCGTACAGTGCACATCCCGGATGTGGTTAAAGTTTGAACTGCTTGGGCCAGAAATGTATTCCCGCTACTTAGCAACGCTGCAATGGAGGGAGGGAGAGGACAAGATGGGTGCGTTGGTTAGTAAACTCAGAATTTATGAAGACACTGTCATCGCCCCATTACGAGCCCACGTCTCATCTATGGAAACCAAACTGACTGAACATGTCCGAAGCCTGGAAGAGAAGATTGAGGAGGGCCACCAGAAGCTAAGAGAGGAAATTAAGGAAGGGATCTTCCATATCTCGCCAGGACAAACAAGAGTTTCTGCTATCAGGAGCCAGCGTCCCCCAGCAAAGGAGAGAGGGTACACTCCACATAACAATCTATGGTTTTACCTCCATGAGCACGGAGAAGATATGAGGAAGTGGGATGGAAAACCCACCTCTTCCTTAGCAGCCTGGGTACGTGAACTGAAAAGAGGAACAAGTACCACAAGGAACCCTTCAAGGATAAATGTTGCTCCAATCTCTCGTGGGCAAGACTCCAGACGGTACAGGAATGATCATAGAATCATAGAATCAGCTGGGTTGGAAGGGACGTCTGAGATCATCAAGTCCAACCCTTGATCCACTACTGCTGCAGTTACTAGACCATGGCACTAAGTGCCACATCCAGTCTCTTTTTAAAAATCTCCAGGCATGGAGAATACACTACTTCCCTGGGCGTCCCATTCCAATGTCTGACCACTCTCTCTGTAAAGAAATTCTTTCTAATATCTAACCTAAACCTCCCCTGGCACAACTTGAGACCATGCTCTCTTGTCTTGCTGATAGTTGCCTGGGAAAAGAGACCAACCCCCACCTGGCTACAACCTCCTTTCAGGGAGTTGTAGAGAGTGATGAGGTCTCCCCTGAGCCTCCTCTTCTCCAGGCTGAACAGCCCCAGCTCCCTCAGTCTCTCCTCATAGGACTTATGCTCCAGTCCCTTCACCAGCCTAGTTGCCCTCCTCTGGACCTGCTCCAGCACCTCAATATCCTTCCTGAACTGAGGGGCCCAGAACTGGACACAGTAATAGAGGTGTGGCCTCACCAGCGCTGAGTACAGGGGAAGAATCACTTCCTTGGACCTGCTGGCCACACTGTTCCTGATACAGGCCATGATGCCATTGGCCTTCTTGGCCACCTGGGCACACTGCTGGCTCATGTTCAGCTTCTTGTCAATTAGTACCCCCAGGTCCCTTTCTGCCTGGCTGCTCTCCAGCCACTCTGTCTCCAGCCTGTAGCGCTGCATGGGGTTGTTGTGACCAAAGTGAAGGACCCGGCACTTGGCCTTGTTGAACCTCATCCTGTTGGAATCAGCCCAACTCTCCAACCTATCTAGGTCCCTCTGCAGAGCCCTCCTGCCTTCCAGCTGATCAAAACTCCCCCCCAGCTTAGTGTCATCTGCAAATTTGCTGATGATGGACTCAATCCCCTCATCTAAATCATCAGTGAAGATATTAAACAGAACTGGGTCCAACACTGATCCCTGGGGGACACCACTAGTCACCGGCCACCAACTGGATGCAGCACCATTCACCACCACTCTCTGGGCCCGGCCCTCCAGCCAGTTCCTAACCCAGCACAGTGCCCCTGTCCAAGCCGTGGGCTGCCAGCTTTTTCAGGAGAATGCTGTGGGAGACAGTGTCAAAGGCCTTGCTGAAGTCCAGGTAGACCACATCCACAGCCTTCCCCTCATCAACCAGGCGGGTCACCTGATCATAAAAGGAGATCATGTTGGTCAGACAGGACCTGCCCTTCCTAAACCCATGCTGGCTGGGTCTGATCCCTTGTCCATCCTGTAGGTGCTGTGTGATTGCACTTAGGATGATCTGCTCCATAACCTTGCCAGGCACTGAGGTCAGGCTGACGGGCCTATAGTTGCCAGGGTCCTGCTGCAGCCTTTTTTGTGGATTGGCATGACATTTGCCAACTTCCAATCATGTGGGACCTCCCCAGTGAGCCAGGACTGTTGGTAGATGATGGAGAGAGGCTTGGCGAGCTCTTCTGCCAGCTCTCTCATCACCCTTGGGTGGATCTCATCTGGTCTTATAGACTTGTGGGGATCCAAGCAGCTCAGTAGGTCCCTAACTGTTTCCTTCTGGATTACAGGGGGGCTGTTCAGATTCTTGTCTCTTTCTACAAGTTCCAGAGGCCAGTTGTTTTAAGGACAACCTGTCTTACTGTTGAAAACTGAGGCAAAGAAGATGTTAAGTACCACAGCCTTTTCCTCATCTTTGGTGACTCTGTTCCCCCAAATGTCCAACAAAGAATGGAGGTTTTCCGTGCCCCTCCTTTGGCTACCAAAGCATTTGTAGAAGCACTTCTTGTTATCTCTAACAGAAGTGGCTAGTTTGAGTTCAAAGTGTGCCTTTGTCTCTCTAATTTTCTTTCTACATGACCTAACTATATTCCTAAACTCTTCCTGAGTAGCCAGCCCTTTTTTCCATAGTCAGTAAGCTCTCTTTTCTACCCTAATTTCTTTCAAAATCTCCCTGTTTAGCCAGACCGGTCGTCTTCCCCGCCGGCTCGCCTTTTCACACAGTGGGACAGCCTGCTCCTGTGCTTTCAAAACTTGCTTCTTGAAGTACGTCCATCCCTCCTGGACCCCTTTGTTTTCAAGGGTTGTTTCCCAGGGTATGCTCTGAACTAGTCTTCTGAATAGGCCGAAATCTGCCCTCCGGAAGTCCAACGTAGAGGTTTTATTGATGACCCTTCTTGCATCCGTGAGTATTGAAAACTCTATTATTTCATGATCACTGTGTCCCAGACGTCCACCGACCACCACATCTCCCACCAGCCACTCTCTGTTTGTGAACAGGAGGTCTAGCGGGGCTCCATCCCTGGTAGGCTCATTTACCAGCTGGAGCAGGAAATTATCCTCTATACACTCTAGGAATCTCCTAGACTGCCTCTTCTCTGCTGTGTGGAGTTCCCAGCAGACATCCGTCAGGTTAAAGTCACCCACGAGAACAAAGGCTGGCGATTTTGAGACATCTGTCAGCTGCTTGTAGAATAATTCATATACCTCATCACCCTGGTTGGGTGGTCTGTAACAGACTCCCACCAGGATATCAGCCTTGTTGGCCTTCCCCCTAATTCTGATCCACAGGCACTCAACCTTATTGTTACTGACTTCAACTTCTACAGTCAAGAGACTCTCTAACATATAGAGCCACCCCTCCACCTCTCCTACCTTGCCTGTCCCTTCTGAAGAGCTTGTAGCCACCCACAGCAACACTCCAGTCATGCGAGTCATCCCACCACGTTTCCGTGATAGCGACTACATCATAGCTTTGCTGTTATGATGATATGTCTGATCCTCTTGAAGGGACCTCCAGGTCATACTTACAAGAAGAGCACAATGAGTACCATGACCAGGACTAGGGGTGCCCTGCCTCTAGCCAGGTAGAGGAGAGGGACAATCGGCTCTATTGGACAGTGCGGATTCGGTGGCCTAGCACATCAGAGCCACAAAGATATAAGGCCTTAGTGGACACCGGCGCACAATGTACTTTAATGCCATGAAGATACGTAGGGGCAGAATCCATGTCCATTTCTGGGGTGATAGGGGGATCCCAACAGCTGACTGTACTGGAAGCTGAACTGAGCCTGACTGGGAAGGAATGGCACAGACACCCCATTGTGACTGGCCCAGAAGCTCCGAGTATCCTTGGCAAAGATTACCTGAGGAGTGGGTATTTCAAAGACCCAAAAGGACTTTGTTGGGCTTTTGGCATAGCTACTGTAGAGACCGAGGAAATTAGACAGTTGAACACCTTGCCTGGTGTGCAAGTTTGGAGTTGGCTTCCTGCCAAATCTCCGAAACTCGACAACAGGGTCTCCTTCCCAGAGAGGGAAGGAAAAAAACGAAAAAACCAGGCAGCCAAAGTTTTAGCCAAAATATATATATATTATGTATAAACCAGAGATATACAATGAGAATTATATATATATAAATCTATGACCCCAAATAGCTTCCCGAAGTCGAAGGGAAGAGGGGAAAGGGAGAAGGGAAAAGGATAAAATAGGGTGAAAAGGGACAAATAATAAAACAGATCTACACAATCTAAAAACCCAGCAAAGCTGAAGAATTGGCAAGAGCTCACCACTTCCCTTGAAAGAAAGCAGTACGTCTGGACACGGCCCAGCACTCCCCCCTCACGCGTGGCCGATAACAGCAGTTACTGTAGGCCTCAGCTCCAGATAAGCCAGGCCCAGACAGGGACCACCGTTCTCCAACCTCGCCGGAAGAGAAGAGAGCGAACTCTCTTATCAATGCCTTATTTATACCCTAGGTTACGTAAAGGAATAGCATGGAATACTTCCTTGGTCACCTTCCTAGTTCCTTCCTGGTTACAAGCTGGTTTCCAGGAAGGCCTAGACTGAAACCATCACACCTGGTCTCTCAGAGGACCCTTCTGCTGTGGGACTGCTGAAGGTTGAAGAACAATTGGTACCGATAACCACAGCAACAGTGCACCGTCAGAAATACCGCACTGACCAAGACTCTGTGACTCCTATACATAAGATGATCTGTGACCTGGAGACCCAGGGGGTGGTCAGCAAGACTCGCTCACCCTTTAATAGCCCTATATGGCAAGTGCGTAAGTCCAGCGGAGAGTGGAGGCTGACGGTGGATTACCGTGGACTCAATGAAGTCACACTGCCCCTGAGTGCTGCTGTGCCGGACATGCTGGAGCTCCAGTATGAGTTGGAGTCCAAGGCAACCAAGTGGCAAGCCACCACTGACATTGCCAATGCCTTTTTCTCCATTCCTTTGGCAGAGGAGTGCAGGCCACTGTCATAGGGTACCTGTCGGAGGCCTTGGTCTCTGGGGGAAGACACGCGACACACACACACTGGGATGATCAGACACTAGGATGAGCCAGAGAGATGTCTGCCTGCTCAGCGCAGCAGGCAGCTTTTTATTAAGTTCTCTAACTTCTACTTTCCCACACACACACCATAAACACATTCCTACAACAACACCCAGGAATGCAGCACCTGCACTTCAGCCAAACAGATTCAACCTTGTACTCTTTATAACTCAAGACTGTGTCCATGGGAACTATCTAATTAGCTCCACTGCTCCCATGGAAAATGGCCCAACACTTTGTAACATTCCAAACGCCTCAAACTTCAGTTGTGGGGCTGTGACTTCATCCCACAATTCCCCCCCTATTCTGCAGTTGTGCAACAAAGACTGCCCGTATGGTATCCTGCAGGGCCCTTTGCAGGAACGACACTAGATAAGGCAGCATCAGCAACACAACTACAACCACCAACTTTTTAGATGTACAAGGCTCCCCTATTGGCTGTGCAGGGATTCCTGGCCAGTTTCTATCTCCACACAGAAGAAACACTCCCGTAGGGAGTTGACAAGGTGCACTCTTTGCTGGAGTACTCCAAGTCCGATTCTTACCGACACCAGAAGGAACTATTTTTATAGAAAGATGATTCAGAGAACACATCCCGTACCATAGACTCACCATGTGCTCGTTCCATATCATAATCTACACAATGATTAAAATACACACAGTCTTTTACAAACAGTGACCCTAAAATATCTAACTTTTGAAGTGGAGTGCTAACAGACAACACATCATCCCAGCTATCAACATGGTCAAGACACCTGCGCACAGTATGACAGTCCCGTTTCAGTAAGTCACGCCGTCGGAAGACATCCTGCACCAGGAGAGATGCTTCTGTGTCACCCAGAGGAACACCAACAAGACAGGTGTGAAATGGCTGCTCTGGATATGCCAGTGATGCACAAAAGGTCGTGTGATTCAGTTTCTTCATTAGAGTCACCCAGACGTTTCGACTATGCCATGGAGTGAACTTTGACAGGTCAGGAACTGCACTGATGACTTCCAGGACCAACAGCAGGACGTACATACCGCGCAGGTATTCAGCGAGGGCCATTATCTGTAGAGACAAACATATCCCTTTCCCCAAGTTATCAAGTCATGTGGATCAGACTATTGACCAGAGACAAGTTCTGCATCTGCATGCTGTGCTCTGTCCTCAGCTCTCACAGGGATCACAAGATTATCAGTTTGGAGGAGGCTTTTTGCCAAGCACAGCATATTTTTCCTGAAACTCTAAAAGAAGGTAAATAAAGACAATCGCCAGAGAAGGTCAAAAGGTTTGAGACATACAGAGCTTTGTCTAGCTGTCATGGTTTGAGATAGCCCCAAAATCCAATTCCCTAGCTCCATCCCCCCTCCCACATCTCAACCTAATGTGAGATGGATTTTTCCAGACAAAACACACCAGACTCAAAGTGGGGGAAAGGGAAATATATTACAATGACTGTACAAATAAATACCATATCACATTATACACACGATCACAACTATCTCTACCATGACATATGTATTTACAATGATCAGATCTCTTCTCCCCCCCAAATAAAAGTCCAGGAGGGAAAGAAGGACAGATCCCTTCCAGTCTCTGAGCAGCAGCATCTTCTGAGGCAGCAGTCTGTCTGTCTTCTCCACATGCAGCAGCTGATAGCTGGCTTTCTGCCAGCACTCAACGAGGGAGATATCCAACCTCCCTCGGCCCCATCGCCTCAACCGAGGGGTCTTCCGTGGGCTTCGTAACCCCAGACAAGGTCGTATCACCACGTCATATCACGAAGACACAGGGGAGTCTTCGTGACGGTCTGGTATCTTCAGGAGACTCAGCTCCTTGCTTGCAGGGCCTCTGTGCCCTGCCTCTCAGGCTGCCACTGTGGCAGTAGTGCGAGGGGGGGAAGCCAAGGTCAACTCCCCCTGCATTCCATCTGGCCGTCCCGGTCCAGCTCCGGGACGTCTTTTGAGCTTCTCAGCTCCTCTCTCTCTCCGGTGCTGCATGTCCAAAACTACTCTCCAAAATAGGAGTCCATGTCCCTCTTCTCCAAGAGGGTCTCAAGGGAGTTTTGGGGATATGGTATCAGTCTTACCCCCAAGAACTCTGTCTCAGCTGCTGGCTCTCTTTCTCCTCCCTTTCCAGGAGTCTTCTCTCCGGTGCTGCATGTTGTTTCTGCTGTTTCTTCAGTTCAGGTTCTTATCTCTGGCTCTCTGCCACCGTTTCTCTGATCAGTCCCGGCTGCTGCTGTGTGCCCATGGAGAAAAAACATCTCCCGGCATAACTACAGGCACCTAGCCCAGCTTTATGCTGTTCCAGGTCCCTGCAGCCCCCCAGCCGGGGCTGGGAGGCCCCAGAGGGCCCAAGGGGCTTAGAGCCCCTTCCTCGTGGCTCATAACATGGCCACCTCTCCTCCACAACCACCAAACTACAACTCATCTCTTCCGGACTGGTTGTGATATGTTTACATTTCTGCAGGAGCGCCCATTGGGCAAAACTTCAAAACTTCTAGGGGTTTCCACCCCTTGGGGTCTACCACTTTTCTCAGCCTCTGGGGGAAAAACAAGGTCCAAACCACGACACTAGCCTAGAGACTGAGGGGGTTATCCCCTCATTCCCCCTTTCTGTTTTTGAAGCAAGTGCTTCAGGGCACCATACACTCTCTCCACAATAACGTGTCCTGTAGAAGAATGTGAAATAGCCGTAACATGAGTGATCCTCCACAACGCAAAGAAAATTTGGACAGATTTACAGACATAAGACAGATTATTGTTCATCCGCACTTGAGCGGGTGCTCCAGATGTAGCAAAAGCACAACGGAAGTGTTAATGACATCATGGCTTTTTTGTCTAGTATGTGCCTTAGCAACCACCACATGGGAAGACATGTCAGTGGACACATGGACATGCTTTAAATTACCAAATTCATTGACATGAGTGTCATCTGATTGCCACATCTGTAAGGCCTTAAGGCCTCGAGGGTTAGTACCAAAAGAGATAGGAGTATAGGCATTATGACAATCGGGACAAGAGTATAGGCATCATGACAGTCTGGACAGAAGTATAGGCATTACGACAGTCTGGACGAGAGGCAACATTTAAGCGCGCAATAGAATGAGTCAAGCCAAATCAACGTCTGAAAGCTTCTGCACCTTGATAAAAGAAAAAAACTAATGAGACAAGACAGCTTGCTGGTGAATGTTAGGAACGAGTCTCAAAGCGACAGCAAAAACAAGAGCATCTGCCCGGACATTCCCCTCTGTGAAGAAATCTGGCAAAGAGGTATGACTACGAACATGTAGCACAAAAGAAGGAACAGGCCACTGCAAAAAAGTGCTCTAGAGCTCAAACAAAACTTGAAAAATAAGACCTGGAGATGGACAATACAACACCGCCTGATAGAGTTGCTGTAATAAATTAACAACATATGCAGAATCAGTAATAACATTTAAAGACTGAATAGGAAATAACTGAAAGGCAAGAGTTACAGCTTGACGTTCCACAATTTGAGGAGAACCCTCTTGATGAACAATTTGATGTTGTCATCCACATTCTGTTTTCCACGCTACCGCAGCTTCACCCGTCTTCCTCGAGCCGTCCGCAAAGACTGTAAGGCCATCAAGGGGCTCTGCGCTGCGTAGTGTTTTTGTCCAATTGGAATTTCCCTAAAAAAAATCTTAAGAAGGGGATGTAAAGGTAAATGATAAGAAATTTGGCCGTGGAACCCAGCTAAAGCAGCTTGCAATTCATGTTTGTCTCCCAGGCACCATTCAAAGTAACGAGATTGTACAGGTACAACAATATGAGGTGGATTTCTGCCAGTACATTCTACGCGCCTTTTTCTAGCCTCAATGATGATTTGAGCTATGAGCTCAAGCAATCCAGAAGCAGTTTTTTGAGCCCGATAAGGAAAAAATAGCCACTCTATGATGTGCAGTGGATGAGACCAATGGTCAAACCACTGTACCAATGCCCCAAAAGGAACACTGTGATCTGCAAAAATGAAAAAATGAAAAATTGGACAATTTGACAATGATCAATTCACGAAACAAATTTAGAAAGTCTGCTCTACTTGCTGGATGGTTTGAACTGCTCTTTTAGTCAGTTCCCTTGGTTCCTGAGGATTGTCAGAATGTTTGAGCAGGTCAAATAGAGGTGCCAGCTGGGTGTTTGCCAATTCCAAATAGGACCTAATCCAATTCAAAGACCCTCATAGCTTTTGTACGTCAGTAAGAGTTTTGACATCAATATCCAATTGAACTGGCTGAGGAATAACTGCTTTCCGTGTAATTTTTGAACCCTAAATACTTCCAGGGTTCCTCTCGCTGCACCTTCTCAGGAGCAACTACTAGGCCAAATCATAGAATCATAGAATCGATTGGGTTGGAAAAGACCTCCGAGATCATCGAGTCCAACCCTTGGTCCAAATCCAGTCCATTTATTAGATCATGGCACTCAGTGCCACATCCAAAGGATTGTAGACTCTTTCTGGTTTCAGCTTCCAACACATCCAACTGATCCTCAGTGGCCACATCCAGCAGAAATATTACCTATATAATGACAACAAAAGACAGTCAGAAAATTACAGGAGATAATGTTGGAATCATAAATCTCTGACAAATTATAGGAATATTTTCATTTCCTGGGAGAGGGTTTTCTATGTATAACACTCGTAAGGTTCTGCATGATTAATAGATGGAACTGAAAATGCGATTCTTTCTTCTCTATAACTGGGGTCTAACTGGATTGTGAAAAAACAACCTGTCAAATTAATAATAACAATGGGTTATTCAGCAGGAAGCATAGAAGGGGTCAATAAACCAGTGCTGACATGGTAACCATGACCGCACCACCTGTCTGAGACCATGCAACAGTCTTCATTTCACAGATTTTTTCTTTATCACAAAGACAGGGGTGATTAAAGGATTCTGGTTCAATGTAATCAGCATCAAGCTGCTCTTTAACAAGCTGTTGCAGAGCCAACAGCTGTTCTGTAGGTATGAGCCACTGCTGAAGTCACACAGTATCTGTACGTTGTAAAAAAATTCTGAGCAGTACCTCCTAGTCTCACAACCCAAACCCCTGGCATGACCACAGGCCAGGAGGCTGGCCAGGATGTCCGTACAATGATAGTTACATCAGGTCCCGAATGCAGAAGTTCGTTCGCCTGGACAACTGACAGCAAGCTTCAAGTATCGTAGAGAGTGCAGGTCAGCTGTGGACGTTGTGCAGAGATCGGCACTGACCAAAAGACTTGTGGTGCATCAGTAGAACCAAATCCTCCATCCCGATGCACATGAGGCTCTGCTTGGGGAACACAACTTAGAAAAGGTACAAGTTGAGCTATTTGTGTCCCTTTAGGAATTGTCACTGGAGGATAAGGTGTGGAGACCATAGCACAGATCTGTCTTGTATAGTTAGCATCAATGACTGCAACATGAACAAGAAATCCCAAAATCCCGCAATTGTGCTACTAGAATGGCTGATTAACAAGGCACTTAACCCACACTGCCTTCGTACAATGCTAAACATCCACCAGTCAGATTATGTGATCACTATGTCTGGTATAGAACAAGCAGCAGTCACAAGCATTGAAGACTTTTTTCTGAGAACACAGCTGCCATAGTCAGGGCACATCCCAAGGATGAAGGACTAGCTGTTTCACGATGAATATTGCCACCAGCTGCCACATGAGAGGAGTCCCGAAGAGAAGACACAAGGACTCCCTGAAACGACATCGCAGCCCTGGTCACACTGATCAACATAACTGGTGTACTCTGGTCTCCAATCAGGAGGCCCTGAGACACACTATATATAAAGCTGTTGATGCTTCTGAGAAAGGATGCAGGATGGCCCTGACAGTCTGCAGGGCCCCCCTGCAACAAGCTGATCAAGCAGGGCAGCAACATCGACAACCCTTGATTTAAACCCTGGAAAACACAGAAAAGCTCAAACGACCCTGCCTCCTGCACAACCCACACAGTTACAGCCCATGGGCAGCACGACACATGAAAAAAGAACAGTACCAGTGGAAAGGCTCCACCTGAGATTTAACCTCTATAAACCTCTGAAACAAGGCTGAAATAGAACACCAAATTTGTGTAAGAAGCTCTTATTTAACTTCAGTCCTGATCAAATGGCTAGCCAGACAGGGCTAGTCTTGAAATAACTAAAACCTCACCAGTTTTCATAAGAGTGGAATTACTCATGGTGGGAATTTGAAGAGTTCATATACCATCCAGAATGAGTCACTATGGTTCAACAGAATCATGTTATACATCTCTGTAAAATTTTGACACCGGCAGAAAGTATTTTTAAGTTTACACAGTTACACATTCATGTAGCTTTTCTCTTTCACACAATCTTTTTCCAGTCATACATAGGTGGCCACTTCAGTCATCCATCATTCACACACACAGCGTAAGTTGTTATTGGCTGTGTAGTTCTCATCAGTCTCATAACTTAAAGGGAATTTAAGGCATATTTGCTAATATTTACTTGTAAATCTTGTACAACTCTCCATGCAAAAGACAAATACGATAGGAACGGACAGGATATTACCTTGGAAATTTTCAACCTTTTTCATAGAGCAAGGACACTATTTGTCATAACGGCAACAGAACCACTTCTGCAATAGGCAGAACTACCTCCTTTTGTCTTCCCTTCTTCACCTTTTCCCGCCCTTTGCCCCCCCTGCGTCTCCTGTTTCTCTTGAGCACTTGGCCCCCCTGGAAGCAAAAGGGAGCTCCCTTCGTTAAGGGAGCTTTCACTAGCACTTGTCGGAGGACTAGGGAGAGGGAGGGAGGGAGGGGGAGGAGGGGGAATAGAGGTTGGGTCTTTCGGAGAAAAATCAGGAAGAGAAGTCAAATTGCCCTTGCTCTCCTTATGTCGCAAGCTAGCTACACGGTCCGCTGAGAAAGAACGATACATAGGAGGGAAGGAACAGCTGCAGATGGACACGTTCTGGGGAGGGGGGGGGGGCTTGGGGGGGGTGTAAAACAGTGGAGAACACAGACAGTCCCCCCACTGCACCGCCTGACACCGCGGCCGCCGCTACTAGCCCGCTACCCCCCCGGGGTCAGCACTGCTGCAGGCATGCTGCGAGGGAGAGGAGGGTTGCCAGGGGAAACACCCGCCGCGGAGTAGAATTACTGAATAAGGGGGAGGGATACCACCCCCCCGCAACACTGATCGGGACCACGGCTGTCGGCAGCGCGGGGGAAAACAAACCCCCCCACTGGCGCCGGGGCCCGCGGCCGCCGTTACCGGGGCTGCCGCCGGCGCATGCGTGGGCGTACCGCTCGGAGCCGGGGCCGCCGCAGCGATCCCAGCGGGCCCCGGCTGCGCGCCGGCTGGGGCCGGGCCTGGCACCGCAATCACGCACGGAGCTGCTGCTGCCACCGCCCGCCGCACCAGGACCGGGGCCGGGGCCGGCGCCTGGTACCGCAGCTGCTACCAGTCCGCCGGCACCCAGGGCCACGGCCACTGCCGCCGGGTCCGCACCACGGCTGCCGCTGCCCGCGCGGGCACAGATGGACTCAGCGGCGCCGGAGCCGGACCCGGCGCCGCCCCGCAGCAACCCGCAGCGGGCGGACCAAACACGGCTGCACAGGCACCCGGCGCTGGGTACACAGGCACGGCACCGTCCGGAGGAGACGTAGAAAGCTCCTTAAGGTGAAAATCAATCACTAAGTTCACAGGACCGTGTCCTGGTCCATCAGCAGCACATTCATGCCGTAGCTGTCCTTGATTATCTTGGACAAGTGCTGCCGAGTCGCTAGCAGCACATCCATCTTGGCGGGGCTGCTCGGCTGCTCCCGGTCCCGCTCCCCGATCTCCGATCCCGCTTCGGCTCCCTTCGGCTCCGCCCGGCCCCTCTTCTTTAGCACTCTAATGTCCTCCCAGGCAAAGCAGTCTGAAGACACAAAACTAACAAGCGACATAACTTAGCTTCGTCGATCTAACACCAAAATGCCGTAACAAAGCTTTCCAGGCAATAAACACAAGCCTTTCGTTTGCACACATGGTCTGCCCCCATGGTGACTATGTGATAAACAAAGTCTCGAGTTTTTATAAGTTTCGAATAATAGTTTATTATATGGTAAAAGCAAGCAGCCGGCTGGGTGACAGAAATGAGACCAGTTTCCCAAATCTGCACACCCCTACTACAGGGTACATTTAGTATTTATCTTAGCTACTTCATGCATATTAATTATATCATATACATATACATTCTACAGGTTTTTGCTAAATATTTAATATATGGGTTTTCTTACAGCTAAAGCTAAAAGGGTTATCTCTACAACCAGTCATAATTCATGCATTCTTGGACGAACAGGCGCCTAAAGATTTAAAGTTCTACTATATTTTATCCTTAGGATAGTAAGGAGGTTTTAGGCCTCTTGACCTTGTGAGGGTCTGTTTTATTTCTTTATGGGGGTGTAATTAAGTTTTACAATCCGTTTGTTTTATTTTGATGTAATCACCCATTTGTTCCACGAATCACAATTATTTATATATCACAATTCCCTCCCCTTTTTTATTATTAACTTATTGATTCGTGACTTTTTGATTTTTATAACATTAACTTTGTATATTTTGTCTTATTTATTGTATACAGTAATAGAGTCAAAAGTTTAAAAAATGTCTTTAAGTTTCCATTTGTCGGTTTATGTCTTAATTTTATTTTAAATTTTCTGTTGGTGATGTTGTCTACGCAGATCTTGGCGTTTTCTTGACTTTGGTGTAATGTATTTAAGGAAGTTGCTTTTTTAATTTTGATTGCAGTTCGTGTAATTAGCATCACTTGATATAGATTTTTCACTGTGGCTCCAGGGATTCACCTGTAAAAGATCTTACATATATAATCTCTAGGTACAACATTATGAATTGGCCTCTCGAGGTTATAAGCTTGTTTCGAGGATTAGCTCTTTAACATTTCTAAGTTGTTTTTATAAATGTACAATATAATTTTTAATAGTACTTTTATCATGTTTCTGGCTACATTAGTTTGACAAGGATACGCCTCAGGTCAACCTGAAAAAGTGTCAGTGAGAACAAGTAAATATCTATACCCTCCTTTTTCTGGGTAGTTCTAAAAATCGATTTGCCATTTCTGTCTTGGATAATTATTTTTTCTATTTGTCTTAGTTGAATTTTGTTATGCGTCTCCTGTCTCACAATGGTATAGAGATTTCGTGTTACTATATTTTGGCTTAGATATCTGTATAGAGCTTCTGCTCCTAATGTGTTCTCTTACGTTCTGTTAAGTGTTCATGAAATAGAAGAGGATATTACTAACTTACCCTGTGGTGTCTTGACCCATTTGTTTTTCTTCTATTTTTCCTCTTAAATTCTGGATTAACTTTCAGTCTTCTTTAGAGTATCTAGGCTCTGTCTTTGACTACTGAATTTGAATTTTACTGTCAGGGATCAAATACTGGATTTTGCTTTCTTCTGCTTTTACTGCCCTTTTTACTTCCGATCATTCATGGCATTTCTTCTTTCAAGGCCAGTAACACCCTTTTTGGTAAGCCTTTCGATACATAATAGCAACTTTTCTGGCAACTGAAGTGTTATAATCTGGTTATTTTCCGAGTTAAGGTATTGACAAGGAGGGCTCTTGCCTTTATTACTTCATTTATCGTGGTTATTGCATATCTAGCTTTACGTCCCTTTTTGTAGAGGAAATTTTTCTGTGAACCAGAAGTCTTTAGCATCTTTCAGGGGTTCTTCTTTCAAGTCTGGTCAGCTTGAGTACGTTGCTCTTATTGTCTCTAAGCAGTCACGTGCAACTGTATTTTTGGTGGCTTCTTGAAGAAAAAGCTGGATTGATTATTTTGGTCAATCAGTGTGACTTGGTACTTCAGAAAGCGCTGAGGTGAAAGCCAATGATTTAAATCAAGGGCTGGAGCCCTCATTAGTTTTGTTTTAGCTTATGAAAAGCTTTTTCAGTTTCTTTACTCCAAGTGAGTGTGTTGGACTCACCTTTATGAGCTCACACAGGGGCTCCACCAGAAGTCCATAGCTGTAGATCTACAAACGACATTATTTGGTCCCTCGGAGCAATGTTTGGAGCTCTTCCTTCTCTGGTGGCCAAGGAGTCCGGCAGACAGCTTCTTTCTTTGCTGTTTTTAGGGTTCGTTGTCCTGCAGCGACCTTGCAATTGAGGTAGGAGACTTGTTGCACAGCTCTTAGTACTCAACCAATCTGAGAAAGTTTAGCATGTGAACAGTTCATTCAGTACATATTATTTTGGATTTTCTTTGTCCTGCAAGGATTTTCTCATTCAAAAGCGAACAGTGATTAACTTTTCAGGGCTCCAGGCCAGGCAGAAGAAAGCCTCCTTTAGATCCAGGACAGTAAACTATTTTAGCTCTGGTGTCAATTTAGTCAGCCGTGTACATGGATCTGCAACTATGAGGTGCAAGCTCCCAGCCATCTCATTTATTGCTCTAAGATCTTGCACTATTTTATACTTCCCATGAGGTTCCTTTACTGGTAAGATGGGAATATTATATTTTGATTTATATATTTTTTAATAACTCATGTTTAATAAACTTTTCTATATTGTGTTGAATCCTTTCCTGATTCTCTATTTTAGGGGATATTGTTTAATCTTTATTGGCTGTGCCCCTAATTTAACTTTTACTTCAATTGACAATGTTATTTTTGCTCTTCTTGAAGTTTTCGAAGCTCATACTTTGATCCGTTACTACTTCATGTATGCTGCTTGAACTTTGAGTCTCTATTAGGGCAAGATTTAAAATCTCAATCAATTGCTCCTTTTTACTTTGAATTTTATTTTGTTCTGTTCAAATTTAATTTCAGCTCTCAATGGCTCTAGTAAGTCTCTTCCCAGTAAACAAACTGGTGAGTTTGGCATATATAAGAATCTGTGGATTTCAAATTACTTTCCTAATTTGTATTTTAAAGGTTTCAAGAAATGAGCTTTTTCTGTTTGACCCATGGCTCCCCTTATCAATACAAAACTTACAGCATTGGGTACTAAAGTTTGATTAATACTTAAAATACAGCTCTTGTATTGATTAGAATTATGCTTCCTGATTTTTGTTCTTTTAGCCTTTTTGTATTGGGGATCTTGGGGCTATTTACAGCTTTTTAGGATTCAGCACAGCCCTTCAGGATTCGGTCTAGCCCCCCCTTTCCCCCACCCCCGGGTACAAAGGAGTTAATAAATTCTCTCCCTGCTCCCTTTCCCCAGGATAGCTGTAGTAATCAGGAAGTATAAAAGGTTGTTAAACTGCCAGGACAGAATATTTACAAATCAGAAGATAACAAAAGACGAATATAATAGTCATGGTATTATCTAGTGTTCTGACAGTATTATTCAAAATTGCACTTCAATTCTGTATATGCATCACTTTTTGGAGATTGGTATTTGTTCATTTTCGCACAAAAATCTTTTTCATCCATACCACCTCCAGTCCGAGTTTTGGTGTCTTTGCTTGGTTACCAGGTCTGTCTGCTGAAATGAACTTTTTATAAAGACTTAATTTCCAATATTATTGCTAACCCATATCAAGAGTAAAGCAGTGGTTCCTCTTCTTATTTCACTATAGCCCTCCCTTTTCTCATGTTAGCTTGTTTAATGGGTGAGGATCTCTAAAAGTGCCAAACTTGAGACACAGGTAAGCAAAGTAATCCATTTTATCACTTGCAAACACATATCAGCTCCTCTAAAATCAAATTTTTAACAGTAAAAACCTCACAACGCTTTCTTCTACTACCTTGACAAACACAACCACAGACTCACTACAGCAGGGTTTCCAACACAGCATAAATCAATCACTTTCTCTCCTCCTCTCTCCTTATCACTGTTCAAAATCTTCTCCAAATTTAATTGCAAATATGGGTGAAGACATTCAACTGCATACATATACATACTTTTAGGACCTGGTGTTTGTTGTTCTAAAGGACAAAATATATTACAGAAATAACTTTCCTCTTCTCAAGTCACCAAAATTAAAGTTATAGACTCTCTTGTCCTGCTCCTGCAGGACACCTCTTCAGTTTTCCTCCTTCCCCCCCTCCTCCCGCTCGGGGAAGACAGAGAAGCAGCAGCCAAGAGCCGAAGCTGACAGTTCACTCCGCGGTGTCTCCGGGGTGTGTGTCGGGAGGGGACGCCGACTCTGCGATGGCACACAGTGTCCCCAGCTCGTGTGCCAGGGCAAGGTAGATGACTCAGCACGGGCAGGCCGCCGGCAGCCGGGCTGAGGAAGGATCTGGCGTTGGTGAGCTCGGGGGGTCCCGGCAGTGTGAGCCCGCTCCTTACAGAGATCTGTCTGTTTATCACAGGGTTTGGGGCACTGCTCGGACGGTTGCTGGGCTGATCCCAGCGTGTTTTACGTGGGTTGGTAGTGCAAAAGGGAAGGTCTAGTCATTCTCTCCAGTATCTGAAATAAACTGCTAAATTTAAACTTGTTTTTTTTTTTGAGAGGTATTGTGAATTATTTTTTTTTCTTCTTTGTTTTAATCACTTTGATTGTAGTTTTACTGGCTTTATAATTTTGGGGAACTTTGGTTATATCTTTTCGATTAGATTCAGTCTTTACTATAAATTTATATTTTTCACCTTGAGGTTTCAATTCAGTTTTGTCAAGAGCTGGTTACAGTGTGTTATTCTTGCAAAATAGAGCTCTTGACACTTTTAATCTCATTTATTTTATTCAAATAGTTTCAAGTCCCTCTGTCTTTTCAGACAATTTCTTTTTAGATGACCTTTTCTTTTACAATAAAAACATTTTACTGCCTGGACTCTTGAAACAATTTGTTGGGGTCTGCTTATATATACTTTTTGGGCTTCTCTCAGTAAGTCTTTGAGCTCCCCTTTCTCCCATCCATCTAATTTCTTTAGTTCTCTTTTAATATCACTCCAGGCATAATTTATAAAGTGGACTTTCAACAATATTAGGCCAGCTGGTGTATCAGGACTAATGCCTAAATATTGCTGTAAATTTTTCTTTAGTCTTTCTAACCAGGTAATAGGGGTTTTATTTTTTTTCTTGCTGATCTTTAAATGCCTTTTTGACATTTTTCTCATGGGGAACAGCCTTTCTAGTTCTTTCGGGCAAGGGAGTACAATACTCAGTCAGGGCTGAGTTACATTCCCAATCGAGTCCTAAGAATTTGTTTAATTGTTCAGCTACTCCCAAGAGGTCTTCCATCAGTTTCCCTACTTCTTTTGTTGTTTTTAAACTTTTGTCTTCTTCACCAGAGCTTTCCTGATCTACTAAAAAGGTTCTGACGTTTCTTAGGGCTGTCTGTTTTTTTCTTTGGGCTTTAGTTCTTTTGGGACTTCCATACCCTTGATTTAACAGGGCTGTGAGGTTTACAGCTGAGGGGAGTTGTGGAGAGGGAGGGGGAGTATTTCTTGGGGCTGTGGGAACTACAACCGAGGGAGTTTGTAAACAATAAGAAGGGTTATAGGGGAGAGGTAAGTTACCTAGTAGTTCCCATTTCACTTCTTTTGATCTCTTTTCTATTGGCCTTTCTTGGGTTAACTTACTAATATTCTCAATATCTTCCCAATTTGATATCATTACCCCCAGAGGACTGGTAGGGGTAATATCCAGCAATGCCTGCTTGGCAATGCCTGCTTGCTCCCTTTTCTCCTGGGACTGCCTTTCTTACTGAATCCTTGCCCCATACTTTTCCGAGGTCCCTTCTAGAATCTCTCCACCGACTCTCTGGGATCCCTTCTAAACTCTCCCCACTGACACAAAGGTCTCTCCTTAAGACTTTCCACCGACCCCAGAGGTCCAATCAGCAATTCTCTCGCTTCGCCCGGTCACTGGCTGTTCGTTCGCACGGGGACAGAAGCGCAGTTCAAGGGGCTGCCGCAGTCCCTTGGCAGCAAAGCTGCGTCTCATCCACTCATCCACCCCGACCTCTTACCCGCCCAACCAGGGAATACTCACAGTCCGTTGTTCTTCCCTGGGTCTTCGTGCACGAGAATTATGGGCCCTTTTTGCTGCAGCAATCCGGGAGCAATCCTTGCTTTTACCATATAACCATAGAACGTGTTACTCCAGTCCTGTGGAAAATTAGACCCGAAATAGGCCGCTGAATTCAGCAGGGGCCCCCCTGTTTCGAGTACTAATTAACCCAGCAGGGATCGGAGAACATCACGTCGGGAAAGTCACCAATTGTGATAAACAAAGTCTCGAGTTTTTATAAGTTTCGAATAATAGTTTATTATATGGTAAAAGCAAGCAGCCGGCTGGGTGACAGAAATGAGACCAGTTTCCCAAATCTGCACACCCCTACTACAGGGTACATTTAGTATTTATCTTAGCTACTTCATGCATATTAATTATATCATATACATATACATTCTACAGGTTTTTGCTAAATATTTAATATATGGGTTTTCTTACAGCTAAAGCTAAAAGGGTTATCTCTACAACCAGTCATAATTCATGCATTCTTGGACGAACAGGCGCCTAAAGATTTAAAGTTCTACTATATTTTATCCTTAGGATAGTAAGGAGGTTTTAGGCCTCTTGACCTTGTGAGGGTCTGTTTTATTTCTTTATGGGGGTGTAATTAAGTTTTACAATCCGTTTGTTTTATTTTGATGTAATCACCCATTTGTTCCACGAATCACAATTATTTATATATCACAACTAGGAAAAAGTTCTCAGGAGCTCACCTGCGCCTTACCAAGTGCCAGATGCACCCAGGCTCTCCAGGCAACTTGTGCCTTCCAAGTGGGGCAGAAACACTTGCCTGCAAGTGTAGAGAACGACCGGACCCAGGTCCTGCAGTGCCACGCTGCTTTAACAGCTCCTGAGCACCAAGACCTTGCTGCGTCTCGCCCCGCAGCTCAACTGCCTCCGGTCGCGATACCCCAGACGACCCGGGCAATACTCGACAGTCTTTTTCTCGTCCACACGGGGCACCATTGTTGTAGGGTACCTGTCGGAGGCCTTGGTCTCTGGGGGAAGACACGCGACACACACACACTGGGATGATCAGACACTAGGATGAGCCAGAGAGATGTCTGCCTGCTCAGCGCAGCAGGCAGCTTTTTATTAAGTTCTCTAACTTCTACTTTCCCACACACACACCATAAACACATTCCTACAACAACACCCAGGAATGCAGCACCTGCACTTCAGCCAAACAGATTCAACCTTGTACTCTTTATAACTCAAGACTGTGTCCATGGGAACTATCTAATTAGCTCCACTGCTCCCATGGAAAATGGCCCAACACTTTGTAACATTCCAAACGCCTCAAACTTCAGTTGTGGGGCTGTGACTTCACCCCACAGGCCACAATTTGCTTTCACTTGGAGTAGTGTGTAGTATACCTGGAATCAACTGCCTCAGGGGTGGAAACACTGTCCCAGCATTTGCCATGGACTGATCCAGACTGCACTGGAAAAGGGTGAGGCTCCAGAACATCTACAGTACATTGATGACATCATTGTATGGGAGAACACAGCGGGGGAAGTCTTCAAGAAAGGACAGAAGATAATCCAGATTCTCCTAAGAGCTGGTTTTGCCATTAAACAAAGTAAGGTCAAGGGATCCGCTCAGGAAATTCAGTTTCTAGGAGTGAAGTGGCAAGACGGATGCCACCTAATTCCAACGGAGGTGATTAACAAAATAGCAGCCATGTCCCCACCAACCAGCAAGAAGGAAACAGGCTTTCTTAGGTGCTGTGGGCTTTTGGAGGATGCATATCCCCGAGTACAGTCAGATTGTAAGCCCTCTCTACCTTGTGACACGGAAGAAAAATGATTTCCAGTGGGGCCCTGAACAACAACAAGCCTTTGAACAGATTAAACAGGAGATTGCCCATGCGATAGCCCTTGGGCCAGTAAGGACAGGACAGGATGTGAAGAACGTGCTCTACACTGCAGCCAGGGAGAATGTCCCTTCCTGGAGCCTCTGGCAGAAAGTGCCTGGGGAGACCCGAGGATGACCGCTGGGATTCTGGAGCTGGGGATACAAAGGATCTGAAGCCAGCTATAGACCAACTGAGAAAGAGATCCTGGCTGCTTATGAAGGAGTTCGAGCTGGCACAGAAGTGATGGGCACCGAAGCGCAGCTCCTCCTGGCACCCCGACTACCAGTGCTGGGCTGAATGTTCAAGGGAAGAGCTCCTTCTACACATCACACCACCGATGCCACATGGAGTAAGTGGATCGCTCTGATCACACAACGAACCCGGATAGGGAATCCTAATCGCTCTGGGATTCTGGAAATTATCACCAATTGGCCCGAAGGTGAGAGTTTTTTACTATGCTCTGAAGAAGAAGAAGAGCAAGTGACACGGGCTGAGGAGGCTCCACCATATGAAAAGCTACCAGAAGATGAAAAGTGATATGCTCTCTTCACGAATGGCTCCTGCCACATTGTGAGGACAAACTGAAAATGGAAGGCAGCCATATGGAGTCCCACACAGCAAGTTGCAGAAGCAACTGAAGGACAAGGTGGGTCAAGTGAGGTTGCAGAGCTTAAAGCCGTTCAGTTGGCTTTGGATATAGCTGAACGAGAGAAGTTGCCAAGACTCTATCTCTACACTGACTCATGGATGGTGGCCAATGCTTTGTGGGGATGGCTGGAGCAATGGAGAAAGGCCAACTGGCAGCACAAAGGGAAACCCATCTGGGCGGCGGCGATGTGGTAGGACATCGCTGGCCGGGTAGAGAAGCTGAGAGTGAAAGTCCGTCACGTAGATGCTCATGTAGGCAAGAAATGGGCTAATGAGGAGCATCGTAACAACGAGCAGGTGGACTGAGCTGCTAGGATTAAAGTCTCTCAGGTAGATCTGGATTGGCAACACAAAGGAGAATTATTTCTGGCTTGCTGGGCCCATGATGCCTCCGGTCACCAGGGGAGAGATGCAACATACAGATGGGCTAGTGACCGAGGGGTGGACCTAACTATGGGCAGTGTCTCACAGGTCATCCATGACTGTGAGACATGTGCTACCATCAAGCAGGCCAAGCAGGTGAAGCCTTTATGGTATGGTGGACGGTGGTCGAAGAACAGGTATGGAGAAGCCTGGCAAGTTGACTACATCATGCTCCCCAAAACCCACCAAGGCAAGCGCTACATGCTGACCATGGTAGAAGGAAGTACTGGATGGCTGGAGACATACCCTGTGCCTCATGCCACTGCCCAGAATACCATCCTGGGCCTTGAAAAACAAGTCCTATGGCGACACGGCACCCCAGAGAGAATCGAGTCTGATAATGGGACCCATTTCAAAAATGGCCTCGTAGATACCTGGGCCAAAGAGCATGGCATTGAGTGGGTGTATCATATCCCCTACCATGCACCAGCTGCTGGAAAAGTTGAGTGGTACCATGGACTGCTGAAAACCACCCTGAAGGCACTGTGTGGGGAGACTTTCAAACACTGGGAGATGCGTTTAGCAAAGGCCACCTGGTTGGTCAACACCCAAGGCTCCATCAATCGAGCTGGCCCTGCCCAATCAGAACCTTTGCATACTGTAGATGGAGATAAAGTCCCCGTGGTGCATATGAGAGGTATGTTAGGAAAGACTGTTTGGATTAGTCCCACCTCAAGCAAAGGCAAACCCATCCGAGGGATTGTTTTTGCTCAAGGGTGCCACGGTCTGAGGGGGGAGGGGAATGGGGCCGTGACACAGCACAGACAGGTCCGGAGTCAAGGTAGAGGTGCAAATGGAATGCTTTATTGAGGTGTGCTGGGGTTTTATGAGTTCAGGTGGGAAGAACCGGGGAAGGAAAGGGCGAATGGTAACTGTCTCTGCAGCTTCTTCAGCCTATCAGAGAGGGAAGCAGGGAAACGGGCATGCCTGGGCATGCCCAGGAAATACAAATCCTGGGGAAACGTACAATGTGTATATTTATAAACACATAAGAACTCTAAAGTCCATATCATAAAGTCCTTTCAATCGCTGTATATCTTTTGATGCCAATTTTTATGCCCCCAAAAAGGCACGGACGGAGAAACTGCTCAAAGTTTTCAGTCTATAAGCAGGAGGTATCTTTATTAATTACGGTGCTGGGAAGCAGCCAGGTCATCCTGGACAAAACTGCTTCATTCCAGCAATTCACAGCTGGTCCTTTTATACTATTTTTGTCAGGCAATTGCATCATACAATATGAATATTCATAATATTGCAACATACAATTTTAATATTCATAACAGGTGGAGTTTAGGTGGAGTTAGAGGTGTGGTCTTCAATTTGGGGACAATCTGGGAGGGTCGTTCTGGTTCTTCAGCCTCACGAGCCCCTGGTCCTCTTTCCATCATCATCATGAACTTTGTGAACTTTCCTACTTTGGCTACCTTCCTAGCATATTTGGCAGAAGTTCCTGATATCTTGGCAAGGACACCTAGGTTTTGGCTCATCTTCTTTCCTTATCAGCCTTTGTTTTCCTTCTATATACTTATTTTAGCATCAGTTCCTTCTGTTTTCCTGAGTACATATGCTTCTGTTCTTCTGTGTCAATGTGTCCTGCATTCTTTAATGAGTTATGGCCTCCGCTGTCTCTAAGATCACATTCTTCATGCTTTTGCTTAAAGCCTATATCCTGACTTTAACTCTCTACTTTTCTTATTGCTATATTACATTTGCTCTCTAGACCTTGCCTGGCTTCACTTTTTCCATTCCTGAAATCGTTCCCATTCTGATTCCTGGTCCTCCACATCTCCCCCTCTGTTGTTTGAATCATGCACTGCTAGGGAAATATTTTTTGTGATGGTCTTCTTGCAGCATGCTGCGACACAGGAAATGGTTAATAACAACACAAACAGAAAAAGCAAAATCTCAAAGCAAGTTAACAGGAGTTGCTTAAGCCAATTAGGTAGACTGGGTAAACTCAGCTTGTCAAATAAATCATCGGCGGAGAACTTTGGTGACATTCGTATGTCGCTAAACAGATCTTGTAATTCTTTGATGCTTTTGAACACGGATTGGGAGTGGTCAGAGAAATTGAGACAGCACATGCCTTCAAACTCCTGACACCCATGGCCATGCATTAAAAGGAGAAAGTCTATTGTGGCCCTGTTTTGGAGGGATACCTCTTTTAGTTTTAGGGTGTCCAGGGCAACGATGGTGGCATTAACCTCTTTTGCCATACAGCATCCCAGGCATGTTAGGAGACCAAGGGCATGCGCTGTGCCAATCCCTGGGAACACCGCAAAGGCGCTCCAAAAATTCATGGTTTTTGACCATAAGGGTATACGAGGTTCACAGTCTTCTGGGATTGGCTGAATAATATTGCTCACTGATTTATGAGGGGAGGATCTTTTGGATCGAATTGGTGCTGATGGAATTTGCCTTGAGAAGAGGAATTTTCCGGGGTTAAAGAGGGAGAGCTGCCCTATAGTACCGAGGCCTCCTACCGGGTAAGAGGGGACAGCTGCCCAGGCCCTCTCACCACAGATTAAAAACTTTCCCTCTGGCAATACCATTGGTTTTGTGCCAACAACCTCAGTGATTATTTTTTTGAGCATGGTGTTGTTGCACTAGAGGGAGATGTTTTGATAAATTTCTTTATAGGGAGTTACCTTGTGGTTGTGAACTTTGACAGTGGTACTTGGTGTAAAGAGAAAACAACGGTTTGTAATTATTGATTCTATAATTTCAGTTTCCATGGGCTCCTCAGTCCCATATGAGGGGGATTCAAAGTGTACCTTTGAACCTTTATTTGTGGGTATTCCAATTAGACATGTTTGAAACAGGTTATTAATGTTAGACAGGGACAGACAGGTGGCCTCATTTCCTGTCTCCTGAGCTAATTTTACCCAGATGTTCTCTGAATTGGCATAAGCCCAGTTTGGAAGAGCAGCTGCAGTTTCTGATGTTCTTTGCTCAGTTCCTATATCAAGGAGGATGATGAGGAGGCAGGCACAGGTGTAACGCATGGTGGATCCTGGTAGATCTTGACTCTCTTTGCTGGAACTCACTTCAGGCCTGTCTCAGTGGAAACACAGGCGTGTCCTTTCCCCCACGTGATGAGAGGAAAAGGACCCGTCCATTTGTCAGTTAAAATATCTTTATATAACACTTTGACCTTCCTTGTATCCTGATTTGATGCTGATTGGAAGTGCCTTTCAATGGGACTTCTACTCATGGGCATGTCAGGTTCTTCCAATTTATTTAAAAAATTTAAAACGGACGTGACTTTGTCCAATCTTTCTTGGGGAATCATACCTATACTCCCCCTGTTTTGTTTTCTGATTAAATTTTTGATGTTTTGGTGAGCCCTTTCCACAATACCTTGTCCCGTAGGGTTATGTGGGATCCCAGTGATATGGTGGATACCCCAGCTATTAAAGAATGCCTTAGTTTCTTTTGATACATATGAGGGGGCATTGTCAGTTTGGGCCTGTTTTGGGACCCCCATCCTCTCAAATGCAGATAGAAAATGCCTCTTGACATCTCGATTTTTCTTACCTGTTGCCACTATCATTTTGGAAAAGGTGTCAATTGAGACGTACATATTTTAATGTTCCAAATTCTGGTACATGTGTTACGTCTGACTGCCAAATCTCCAGTGGTTCCAGCCCTCTGGGATTAGTCCCCTCAGGTCTAAGCGGGGTCACTGCCTGGCAGTCAGGATTTCTTTTGCCTGGTTTAATTTTAATCCGAATTGTTTTTGCAGTGATCGGGCATTCTGGTGGAAAAATTCATGTGAGAGTGGCTTGCTGGTATAAATTTGGTGCCGCCACCATACCTGCTAGCTGATCTGGTATCTGGTTCCCCTACGCTACGGGACCTGGTAGAGCTGTGTGGGATCGGGTATGCACTACGTAATACTTGAATTTCCTGTTTTGGATGAAAAACAACAATCTGGTTAGCAAACCAAATAGGAGCTGATTAGAAACATGCCTCAAATATGCGTTTTCAATTCTTTTTACTATGCCCACCACATAAGCCGAATCAGAAACAATGTTTATTGCCTCATTTTTGAAATATGTCAAAGGCATGCACAACTGCTGATAGCTTTACAGTCTGGGATGAACCCTGCACTTTATGAATGTCTTGTTGCCAATTGTCGTCTTGCTTCCAAACAATGACTGCTTTTCCGGTTTTTCCTGAGCCATCCATAAAAATTGTTTTTGCTTCTTTAATTGGAATTTCGGACTGCAGAATTTCCAGTCTAAGTGGAATTTGAACCAATCTCTGTATAAATTGACAAGCTGGGAGATGAAACTTCACCTCTCCTGGGTATCCACTGATGGCAATTTGCAAATCAGTTGAGGACTTCAGCAGTTGTTCAAGCTGCTCTGAGATCATTGGGAGGTAAACACAATCTGGTTCCCTCCCACTGAGCTCCAAACACCTCATATGGCCCTTACAAATTAACTCACCAATCATTTCCACTAAAGTGACAATTGTTTTTGAAAATTCGTGAGGAAGAAATAACCATTCCCTCCTTGGTCATTAGAGAACTGGCCTAGAATAGCCAGAGGTTGTTTGGTCTCTTGCAGGATTATTAGGGAAGAGGGTAGTCCCTCCATCTTCCTAAACACCTGTGGTTCTGATATTTTCCTTTCCATCACCTGAAGGGCCCTTTCAGCCTCTTCTGTGATGGACTTGGGGGAGGACAGATTTGCATCTCCTTTTAAAAGCTCAGAGAGGCTGTAAATCAGTGGTTGTGATCCCCAGTTGTGGTAGTTTGGCCTAGGCCTTCCTTGGTGACCAGTTTGTAACCAAGGAAGGGCCCAGATTTACCCAGTATTCCCTACGATTCTTACGTAAGCCCGGCTATAAGAAGAAAGGAGGAAAGGCCTTCTCTCTCTTTCCTTCTGGCGACCTGGAGGTGCAGGTTCCCTGCTGTTGAGTCTGTCATGTTGGGGAGCGAGGCCTGGTAAGGCCTTGTCGACCTTGGGAGATGGAGGTTGCTGGCGATCGTTCCAGCATGACTCTCCATTGTCCCAAGGAGAGTAGTAAGATAGTTTTTTGCCTATTCTTTTAGTTGCTAGATATTGGGCTACTAATCGGGATATATATATATATATATATATTATTTTGGTTTTGTTCCTTTTCCCTTCCCCCTTCCCTTTCCCTTGTGAAATTATATATATATTTCAATTGTATATAACTGTAACATAAGTGTAAATATATTTATATATATTGCTTTAGCTGTCTCTCTCTCATTTCGGTTTTCTTGGTTGTTTTTTTCCCTCTTCTCCCTGAGGTTTTGGGGGGGGGACTTCTTGTGGTAAGGTTTGGAAACTTGGCAGGGAGCCAGTTTCAAACCATATCACCAGTACAGGGTGTACCCAATTGATGGCTCCCAGCAGCTTCTAGAGGTCATTTAAATTTTGTACATTTTTATCAATTGTAATTGATTGTGGCCTGATAGTTTTTGAATTAATTTGGAGTCCGAGGTACCTCCAGGGTTCTTCCTTTTGTATTTTTTCAGGGGAGATTTCTAAGCCATGAGAATTTAGAGCCAAAACAACCAAATACAAAGTTTTTTCCACGGCCAATTCTGTATTTGCGCAGATCAGAACATCATCCATATAATGAAAGATGATGGATTTGTTAAATTTCCGCCTGATTGGTGATAGAATTTCTGCAACAAACATTTGACAAAGGGTTGGTGAATTTTTCATTCCCTGAGGAAGCACTCGCCACCGGAACCTGCAGTGAGGTTCACAAACATTAATTGCTGGGACAGAAAATGCAAATTTAGCCGAATCTTCCGAATTTAGAAAAATGTGAAAGAAACAGTTGTTGATATCAACAACAACCATGGGTCATTCAGCAGGTAGCATGGATGGGGATGGCATACCTTGTTGCAGGGCTCCCATGGGTTCCAGGACTTCGTTTACTTTGCGCAGGTTCTGGAGAAGCCTCCAGGATCCTGAGGATTTTTTGATGACAAACACTGGAGTGTTCCAGGGACTGGTAGAAGGCTCCAGGTTTCCTTTTGCCAATTCCTGATCAACCAATTTGTTTAAAATTTGCAGCTTTTGGCTAGGCAAGGGCCACTGACTTACCCAGACCGGAGCCTCAGTCTTCCAAGTCAGTTTGGGTAGTTGCAATCGCTCAGTGACCCTCCCTAAAAAATTGTTTGTAGTCCGATATGCCACTGCTCCATGGCATCCCGTCCCCATAAAGTTACCGGTACGTTCAGTATGAATGGTCAGAGAGATGCACATCTGCCCTCCGGCCCGTGGATGGTAACTACTTCTGAGCTTTGGGCTGGCTGTTGTGAGCTGCCCACACCACTAACTTTGATGTTAGTGCTGTGTGCTGGCCAGCTGGGAGGCCAGTCCCAGTAAGCGATTATGGTTATATCCGCTCCAGTATCTAAAAGCCCTGTGACAGTAGTCTTCTGTGGACTACGAGATCCTGAAAAGTAAACAGAACATGTTAGAAATGGTCTCTCTGCTTGTACAGCCATCGTCCAATTGACTTTTAGTCCATCGCTGACTGTGAGCTCCTCATCTCGTGACATGAGATTTGTTAGAGCAGTTATTGAAATCATCTTTGCCACTGGAAAACAGTTGACTTCTATAGGTGGGAGAGAGGCAAAAATACAAATAAAAATGTTATGTTCATTAAGTCCAGTTAGTAATGTTGTAATTCCTTTCTCGCGTGCTGCTAAGTGTGAGATGACTAAATAGGTCTCTTTGGGGTTCAACTCATGGTCAGGGTTGCAGATATTTCTGGGTACAACTTGCATAACTTGTTCATCATATATAAGTTGGACTGTAGGGAATGGTAGGCCTAATATAATCCATTCTAATTGCTGTGGTTTGCTGGCACGAGCGGAAAGGATGGGCTGTGAAGGATGGAACGCAGCTGTGGGGGTGTTTGTGTCACAGCGCCACCCCAGGCGCTGGTCCCCCTGTTTCCCGACAGCTCACAGTCGCACTGTCTAAGATCTGGCAGTGAATTAAAAGTCACTTTTCTCTTTAAGTCGGGTGACTTTTTCGGGGGTAGCAGTTCCCCATAGATGTTAGTGAGGGACCTGCAGTCCTTAGTCCAGTGTCTGCCCTTGCCACATCGTTTACACGGTGTCTTTGGAAGCTCAGGTTTTGTGGTTAGCTGAGGGCAGTGCTTTTTTATATGTCCTGTCTCGCCACAGGGAAAACAGGTTTGTGGACCAGCTAAGGCTTCAGCTATTAGCCTTGCTTTGTGAGAACCAGACCCCACATTCTTACAAGCTTCTATCATCTCCAGAAGTGTGGGATCTTTTAGCATTTTTAAAGCTTGCTGGCAATCCTCATTAGCTTTTTCAACCACAAGCTTATTAAACAGAATGTCCTGGCTTTCCTTCTGCTGGACTTGGTGTGCTATAGCCTCCTTTAGTCTGGTTATAAAGTCCACAAAAGGTTCTTTTGGACCCTGATGAATTAGGGTGAATGAAGGTGTTTGGACATATGCATCAGCAACCTTTTTAAGGGCTTCCACTGCCAGTTCTTTTGTAATGCCAAGATATTTTAAATCCACAAGAGCCTGATCTTGTCGGCTGGCATAATTGCCCTCTCCATACAGCATGTCAATAGCATTGCTTATTGGAATACCACGCCTTTCCATCTTTTCGTTAACATATTTAACTATAAGTCGCTTCCATTCCGCTTCAAAAACGGATGCTTGCACAGTCGATAACAGTCCATTAATTACCGCTTTGATATCATACGGTATTAAACGGTAGGCAAGGAAAAACGATTCAGAAAGCCCCACTGTAAAGGGTGTTCCTAAACCGTATTCCACAATTGCTTTTTTGATGTCTTTCAACAAAGGATATGATACCTCTGTCCAAAAAGCCTTCCAAATATTATTGCACAGAAGGGGGATATCTGCTGTCCGGCAGCTGCCGGGAGCCTTGGTAACAAAGGAAGAGGCCCTGGCCCTGCCCCTTAGTTCCCATCTACCCCGGACGGGCGATGATGTTGGGGTAGAGGCGGCGCTGGAGGGAGAGGGCGTTCTGGTGGGAGGGTCCGTGGGCATGCTGGGTGTGTAGGGGGGTGAACGCAGAGGTGGGCTGGGGCGTGTTGCTGACAGGGCTCGCGTGGGCGGGCTAGAGGGCGGAACCGACAGGGCGCATGCGAAATTTTTCCTCGCCATTTTTCCACGCAGCGTGTGTTCCCACGTTCGTCTCTTGCGTGCCTTGGCCCCGTGCACGCGCGAGCGCCCTCCCCCCCCACCGTCACCATGTTGCAAAGACTGTGTGTCCCTCGCACCGCTTTTCTCCCTCCCGCCATGCTGGTTTTTCCGGGGCTTGTCCTTTATCGGGGATTTTGAGTTGGATTTTTTAGATTTTTGCGGTGATTCTTGGAGGCTTTCATTGGAACTCGTCATCTGATGCTGTAGCATCATCAGAACCAGCCTCCAGGCAATTAATGCTTCAGTAGCAGTTTTGTCTCCCCTCTCTTTCGCTTTCCAGATATCGTATCCAATTTTCTCCCAGTCTTTTACAGATGTGCTGTTGGAGACTGTTTCTCCTCTGTTTTCAAGACATTTAGCAAGGGCTTTTGCAGGTTTTTTTTGTCTAAGGGGTGTCCCTTTTCCAAAGTAAAGTCTTTAAGCTTGCTCTATACCAGTTTTTGAGAGCTAGATAACCAGATGCCCATTGCGGAGTTACTTAGGCTTCTGGTAGTCTGCAGTTGGTTTTAAAGTTTTTTTTCTTTTGTGAGGGTAGTTTCCCCAGTGCTCACCTTTTCTGGTGCGAGGGCTGCCTGCAGCAGTCTGGAGTTCACCTGAGGAGGACCGGCGGGGGGAAAATGCTTCTCCCAGCATCACCTGAGCCCTTGTGGCATGCGCGAGGTCTCTTAATATAAAAGATCTCTACCTTGGCCATGCAGTGGGCGCCATATGCCATGGTCCGAGGGGAGAGGGGAATGGGGCCGTGACACAGCACGGACAGGTCCTTAGTCAAGGTAGAGGTGCAAATGGAATGCTTTATTGAGGTGTGCTGGGGTTTTATGAGTTCAGGCAGGGAAAGGGCTAGAACATGGGGTGGAGCATGAGACAGACAAACAAGGGAATAAATTGGGGTAGCTGCCGGGAGCCTCAGTAACAAAGGCTTCATGGGCGCAGCCATCTTTCCCGATGTTATTGTCGAAAGAGGTCCTGGCCCAGCCCCTTAGTTCCCGTCTACCCCGGATGGGCGATGACGCTGGGGTAGAGGCAGCACTGGAGGGAGAGGGGGTTCTGGTGGGAGGGTCCGTGGGCATGCCGGGTGCGTACGGGGGTGAACGCGGAGGCGGGCTGGGGCGTGGTGCTGACAGGGCTTGCGTGGGCGGGCTAGGGGGCGGAACCGACAGGGCGAGTGCAAAATTTTGAGCGCCGGTTTTCCACACGGCGTGCGTCCCCGCGTTCACCTCTCGCGTGCCTTGGCCCCGCGAGAGTGCCCTCTCCCCCCACCGTCACCATGTTGCAAAGACCGCGTGTCCCTCACGCTGCTTTTCTCCCTCCCGCCATGCTGGTTTTTCCGGGGCTTGTCCTTTATCGGGAATTTTGAGTTGGATTTTTTAGATTTTTGTGGTGATTCTTGGAGGCTTTCATTGGAACTTGTCATCTGATGCTGTAGCATCATCTAGTTCTTAACCAAGCATTCTATCCTTCAAGACTTTGGAGAATGAAGGGCTGACAATCTCCTTTTATAGAGGATATGTTTGTTTGGATTTCTGACAATTGTTTATTCAATGAGATCAGATATTCCCGTATATATCCTTCCCCAACTTGTATGAGGTCTTCTCCTTGATAATAATTCCCATAGGGTCTTCCATATAACATTTCAAAAGGGCTTAGCCCTTCTTTAATCTTAGGTTTGATCATTATTTGCAATAAGGCTAGAGGTAAGGCTTGGTACCAATGCAGATTTATTTCTTGACAGATTTTTCCAATTGTTGTTTTATCAAATGATTCATTTTCTCCACCTGACAACTTGCCTGTGGTCGATATGGAGTATGTAATTGCCAATCAATTTGCAGAATGCTGCTTATCTTTTAGTTATAAAAATGTAGCACTCTGACAACTTCTCGAGCCTTATTGCTTTGGGTCAGGAAAACTTCTAGCCAACTTGAGAAGGTATCTTTTAGGGCCAATAGGTATCAGTACCTCTTTTTCTTAGGTAGTTCTGAAAAATCTATCTGCCAGTGTTGCCCTGGGAGGTTACCCTTGCTAATTGTCCCTATTTCTATTTTATTAGTTGTGTGAGGATTATTGTGTAGTGTATTCTCTAGGTGTTTATGCAGTGCATTTGTCCCAAATGAGTTTTGTTATGTTCTGTCTGTACAACTTTCCATAGTACCCTTTCCGGTATTACTACTTATCCTGTTTTTAGGTGGTACATATTACCTTTCAGTTGACTTTGTTGCTTTTGAATATGATACATTAGAGCTTACCTCTATGATTTTGTCATCTGAGATTAAGGATGCAAATCCTACCTGGGCCTTTTCTGCTGCCTTTTTCCCACTCGATCTTCTAATCGATTGCCTTTTTCCTGGTGCATATTACCTTCTTGATGTCCTCTGCAATGCATAATGGCAAGTTGGTAATTGGACAGAGCTTAAAGATTTCTTCAGCGCGATTTATCTGTTTGCCTTGCGATGAGAGCTGCCCTCTTTTTTCCATATTGCTCCGTGGGCATTTACTACACTAAAAGCATATTTTGAGTCTGTCTATATGTTAATATCTTTTCCTTTTCTTAATTGCAATGCTCTGGTGAGTGCAATTATCTCTGCCTTTTGTGCAGAGGTCCCAGCAGCAAGTGCCTGTGCTTTGATGATATGATCTGTGGTTGTTATCGCATTTCTTGTTTTGCGGATTCTGTTTTTCACATAGCTGCTCCCGTCGGTAAACCACGTCGGTAAAACCGTGTACGCAGGCCCAGGGAAAGCCACGCATGCGCAGAAGAGATGCACTTACGTATCCAAGGAGGTGGGACTGAGGGCCTCTGGCTGGGCAGTGATGGCCACACCTGCGGAGGTTGTGGTCACTCAGTTAATTGTATAAAAGCAGATGGCTCTTTTTTGGAAAGGGGCTAGCTTTACCTCAAGGACAACATTGCCTTGGTGGGAATGCCTGCCAGTTTGTGAACTTACTGACTCTCCAAGGATGCCGCTTCTGCTATGGGTAATTATAGGCATGCTAGGTCGGTAATATAACTGTATGGGCAACAGCTGGGTAACTGGGGAGGTCATGCTGGGGGCTTATTTCTCTCCTCCTTCCTCCCTTTTGCGTTTGTTCGTTATGTTGGCCACCTCTTGGTAATAAATATAGGTTTTGTTGAACTTGCAATGGTGTCATGGTTTTCTAGCTTCAGTATGTTCGAACTCTTCCTAATACAGTTTTTTGGCGAAGAGAATGTCGTACTGAACACGAAATACACCGTTGCCAAGGACAAAGTAGAATGTGCACTTGGGATGCATAGCCTGTGGAGTGAACTGATGTTTTTTGTAGGAAATTGGGCTAGGGTGGCAGGTTGCACAATATAGCTGACTCCCTGTGCTTCTATTGATCTTCATCTTCTGTCTATCGTGTTGTTGTGATACACTTGGTTTTGACTGGGATAGAATTAAGCTACTTCCTGATAGCTGTTACAATGCTGTGTTTTGGATTCAGTGTGCGAATGACACTGATAGTCCTGTAACATTTCAGGCTCTGTAGAGAGCTGGTGCACATGAAAACTGAGAGGGAGCACAGCCAGGAAAGCTGGCTTGAACAGGCCAAAGGGATGTCCCATGCCGTGGAATATTATGCCCAGCATATATGCTGGGAAGAGACGTCAGAAGGGGCCAATCACTGCTTGGAGTGGCAGGGTTGGCTGGTTGCTGTCCAACAAGACTCTTTCTGAGTCAAGTGTTAGTGTTTGTGAGCATGTCAGGGAGCTGTGGGTGAAGGACATGGTGTTAAAATGTCGCGATGGGGGTTGTAGTGTTACCCCTTTCGTCAAAGTGTCCTGGGCAGACACAGGAGTTTTGATGTTCACTCAGGGATTGTACAGAAGTCAAGTCCAGTGCCAGGCTGCCACCCCTGGGGCTTCCATGGAAAGAGGTTTCCCTGGGTGGGGGGCTGCGTCGGGCTCTGTGTTATCTGTAGAAAAAAACGGGACTCGTCAGGGGAGGGGTTTTCTCTGGGGAGGCTGCGCCAGGCTGTATTATTTGTGTTTAAGTCCGGGACCCCGGGGGAATGGGCATTTTCCCCCCCTGGGGCCACGCTGGATGTGTTCTAAGCCCAGGACCCGGGGGGGGGGCAAGCATTTTCCCCCCCTGGGGCCATGCTGGGATGTGTTCTAAGCCTGGGACCCGGGAGAGGCAGGCATTTTTCCCCCCTGGGGCCACGCCGGGATGTGTTCTAAGCCCAGGACCCGGGGGGGTCAGCAGCTGAGGCAGCAGGGAGATAACTTTTGGTTTTGGTAACTCTAATAAGGGAAAAATTGTTTATATAGTGTGTTTTGTGTTTTAGGCCAGCAAGCACCAGGTGCTGGGTGCACATGGGCAATCGGATACCTTCGCACACGTTATAGTCAAACTTAGAGAAGAAGGTTAAGAATAGTATTGAATTTGACGAGGAGAGGAAAAAAGGTTGGAACTTGGAATTGATTGATTAATTGGTGCCTATGTTTGGGATCTGATTGTGTTGAAAGCCCTATCTAGGGGGTTTGTGGTTATGTTTGTCAAGTTGGCATGGCTAATAGCATCTAATTTATGGAATCCAACAGCCCCCAGGAGCTGGTTTCTCCTCTGAGGGTGCAGAGCAGCAGGGCCTCTTCCAGACCCAACTGTGCCTTCCAGAAAGGTTGGATTTTTAGGAGCCAACTTTGTACGGAGAAGTCAATTAGAGAATTAGCTGAAGCACTGCTTGGGATGCAGTCAAGGAGCTTTGTTTTCATGATGGTTGTGAAAAATTAGTTGCTGTGACTCTTCTGTATGTTGTGAATAACCCTGCATGGGGCCAGTGACACTTTGTCCTCTGAGGGTGCTAGTGGATATGGGGTTTTATGGCCCTGGTGGGGGCAGTGAGACAACAGCTGCCAGCCTCAAAGTCATTGTGGGTTTAGGTTCTTGGAAGTTTGGCATAAAATTGATAAGCCATGTTAATTTAGGTTCACGCGGTGGTAATTTTCAGTTCACACGGTGGGCACATGTGGGCTGGAGTCACAAACAGAAAAATGAAACGTGTCTCAAGATTTATGGTTCTTGAGAATCCTCACAAACCCAGAACACTGCCAGATTCCTTGAAAGTATAACTGTTAAAACCAAGGCAAAGAACACAAAAATAAGAGAAAGAACAAGAGCAGAACAAAACCTTAACTTGATAAAACCATACTTTTGTAACGAGGAGGGGTAATATGACACCTCAAGTAGATATTAAGTTGTTAGTATTGGGAAGGGGGGTTTGTTTGTGTTTTGTCTCCCACAGGACCCTGCTGGCTTCCAGCATGTTTGATGAAACCTTATCATGAGCGGCAAGAATTCTGGACAGAGATCAGTGAATGCTGAGCAGCGCAAGGCCAGGCCGAATATCACATGGAAGAAAACATATCCTAAATATAATTCATTGTGTCTACTAACTTTTACTAACTGGTGTAATGACTCAGTTATTGTGTACCTGTCTCTCGTGTGTCTTGTCCACACCTGATGTTGTTATTTGTGTAATGAACAATGCCTTTCAGGTGATCCTTATTTGTCATTTGTGGTTCTCAGTGAGCCTGGCCAGGGGCTGGGAGGATACAGCTACCACAACCATGACTACTCCTGCATTAGCCTATTCAGTGCAGGCCGTGTATCTTGAATAACAAAATGGATTGGTTATTCTTTTCTGCATAGCAGGTCTCGTGTCCCAACAGATCCCTGGATCTACTATTCCAGAGATAAGAAGGTCTATATTTCTTAGATGAGTTGCACCAACAATCTGTATGCTTTGTTTTGTATTACTGGTAAGCAACAATCAGAATTGGAATACTATTCCTGAACTGTGCGCTGCCAAGTTTTTCTGGCAGCGGTGTTAAAGGTAAAGGCTAGAGCTAAGCCCTGGCTTCAGGATGTGAAGGAAATATGTGATGCTGTGTGCAGAGTGTCTGCAATTGTGCTTGGTTTTGCCTCCTGGGATGGGGCAGACATGTCACTAAGGGAGGAAAGAAGACAATGGAAAACTATAGAACTTGTAACATCCTGAGGCCTAATGGTCATCGCTGTATAGAGCGATCCGTTTCTGTGCTGTTCATGTCACACCACTGATGTTTGTGAAGATCAGACAGAACAGTGTGGTTTGGGAATTCTAAATCAGACACTGATTGTTTTGCAGTGCTCATATTTGTATGTGTTTTGTCCCAGTAGTGTCACAGCAGGTGGCAAGAATTATTTGGAATCAGCATATGACAGAAATCTTTTGGCTTACGAGTCTACACAAGATTATATGTGATTGTGAAATAACAATATTTGAGGTGCTGGGCCTCACAGAAGAAAAGTCTTATGTTGAAAAGCTGGTTGGCAAGACTGCAAATGAAGAACTGATGTTTGTGGACCTCCCTATGGGCTCTGGCTCACATCATGCTTACAATTTTCTTGTGATGAACTGGTAACATTCTAGTGAAGTGCAGAAATGATTTCAGAATCAATGGTATAGTTAACGTGAAGATGGATAAAATTCTTTTATAGCATGGAGGCAAGAGATAACCTGTACTATCACTCCATGAGGTGGAGGAGGATTGACTGCAGTCAGGGGTAAACTGGGGCAGGACGATTTGCCCTCGATGAGGCCTGGAATCTGTACAGAGAGTGCAAGCTTTCTGTGGAAGTGGTTGGTGAGACCAGGATGTTGTCTGGTGTTGCATCAAACTCCAGATATACATTGCCTGTGATGGCTCCTAACAGGCCTATAAATGTGTGACTGGAAGTCAACCACGTCACGTCATGGCTAGGCTTTGCGAACAAAGATTTGGGAAGGCGCTACCCACGCTTGTTGCAAGCGCGTTGGTGGCTAAAAAGGCCAATACGAGATAGACATGTCCAGTTGCAAAAGGCACAGCAGAAAGACTCACCAGGTGGTATATTCTGCAAGGCACGATTCTTTCTGAGCTGTCTTTACTCCTCAAGAGTGATCCCGCGTGCTTTCTCAAAAGCATCAGCAGCGTTAAAGATAGTGTGTCTCCAGACCTCCCGATTGGAGGCCAGAGTAGACCAGTTATGTTGATGAATATGGCCAAGGGTGAGATGTTGTTTCAGGGAGTCCTTTGTCTTCTCTTTGGGGCTCCTCTCTTGCGGCAGCCGGTGGCAAGTTCACCATAAAGCAAGATCTTAGGGAGGCAGCGGTCCTTCATCCTTGACACCTGTCCTGCCCAATGCAGCTGTGTTCTCAGCAACATGGCCTCAACACTTGTGACTGTTGCTTGTTCTAGAACAGATGTATTGGTCACATAATCTGACCAGTGGATGTTTAGGATTTTACGGAGGCAGTGTTGATAGAAGCGTTCTGGGAGACGCAGGTGGTGGCGGTAGATGACCCATGATTCAGATCCATATAAGAGAGTCGACAGCACTATGGCTCTGTAAACACTGATCTTTGTACTTTTCTTCAAGTGTTTATTTCGCCAAACTCTTTTATGGAATCTTCCGAAAGCACTATACGCCTTTGCTAACCTGTTGTCTATCTCTCTGTCAATCTTACCATCCGAGGAGATGAGGCTACCTAGGTAATTAAACTGCTGGACTGATTTGAGCTCTGATTGGCCAATGGTGATGTGGGGATGATGGAAGACTTCCTGAGGTGCCGGCTGATAGAGAACTTCTGTCGTTTTTAAGCTGACTTTCAGCCCAAAGAGCTCAGCAGCATCTGCAAAGCAGGATGTTAAATGCTGCAGAGCTGCTTCTGTGTGAGCGACAAGGGCGGTGTCATCAGCATAAAGCAGCTCCCGGACAAGATGGTTTAAGGTCTTAGTGTGGGCCTTCAGACGCCTTAGATTGAATAGGCTTCCATCAGTATGGTATCGAATGTAGATACCATCCTGATCATTGAGGTCTGCCATGGCCCTTTCGAGCATCATGCTGAAAAAGACTGTGAATAGGGTTGGTGCGAGAACACAGCCTTGTTTCACACCATTAGTTATTAGAAAGGGCTCAGAAAGTACATTGCCATATTTGACTTGGCCGTGCTGATCCTCATGGAGTGAGATGATCATTTTAAGGAACTTGGGGGGACAACTTAAACGTTCCAAAATCTGCCACAGACCTTTTCTGCTCACAGTATCGAAAGACTTGGTGAGGTTGACAAAGGTTACATAGAGACCTTTGTTCTGTTCCCTACACTTCTCTTGCAGTTGTCTGAGAATGAATACCATGTCTGTGGTACTCCTGTTGGATCTGAAACCACATTGGCTTTCAGGTAGAATTCCTTCTGCTATGGTGGGTATTAGTCTGTTCAAGAGTATTCTTGCCAGGATTTTGCCAGCAATGGAGAGCAGAGTAATACCACAGTAATTTGAACAGTCTGATTTAATTCCTTTCTTCTTATACAAAGTGATGATGACTGCATCACAAAGGTCTGATGGGAGTTCGCCTAGTTCCCAACAGCAGACCACAAACTCATGAAATTTAGCATGGAGTGCATGGCATCCATGTTTCCAGACTTCAGGTGGAATTCCATCAACCCCAGCTGCCTTGCCAATTTTCACCTGCTGTATGGCCTTAAGGGTTTCTCCTAAAGTGGGGGCAGTATCCTATTCGTATTTCACCGGTTGCTGTGTGATGGACTGAATTGCTGAGTCTTGGACTACACGGTTGGTACTGAAAAGAGTCTGAAAGTGTTCAGACCATGGATTCAGAATGGAGGTTTTTTGTGTTAGAAGCATTTGACCATCTGTACTGAGTAGAGGGCTTTGGACTTGGTATGCTGTTTTCAGGGCCTCATAGAATCCTCTGTGATCACCCGTGTCTGCACATAACTGAGATTTTTCAGCTAGACTGATCCACCACTTGTTCTGGATGTCACAGAGTTTCTGTTGAAGCTTGCTGCATGCAAGACGAAAGGCTGCTTTTCTTGCGTTACAGGATGGCAGAGCAAGGTGAGCTTGGTGAGCGGTTCTCTTCTTCCTCAACAATTCCTGGATCTCTTGATTGTTTTCATCAAACCAGTCCTTGTTCTTCTTGAGGGAGAATCGTAAGGATTCTTCAGAGGACTGCAGGATGCTGTTTTTAATATGGTGCCAAATTGTTTCAGGAGAGGAATCTGTAGAATCTATGGAGTGGTTATCAAGCTTAGTTTGAAGGTTTGCCTGGAATCTGTCTCTTACTGTGGCTGATTGGAGATTGTTAACTTGGAGTCTTCTCCTTGGGATACTGCCCCTTTTAGGTTTGAATTTGAGATTGAAGTTGAGTTTACAGCGCACAAGCCGATGGTCTGTTTGGCATTCTGAGCTGGACATCACACGGGTATGGTGGACATCGCGGACATCTCTCCGTCTCACCAAGACATAATCGATGAGGTGCCAATGCTTAGATCTGGGGTGCATCCAGGTTGTCTTCAGACTATTTTTCTGCTGAACGATAGTATTAGTAATGGTGAGCTGTTGCTCCACACAGAATTCTAGCAGAAGTCGACCATTATCGTTGCAGTTTCCAACACCATGTTTGCCTAATATTCCTTTCCATGCTTCAGAATTCTTGCCTACTCTGGCATTGAAATCACCAAGGATAATGATCTTATCATCTGCAGGCACCTTTTGGGTAAGGCGACGCAGGTCAGTGTAAAATTTATCTTTTTCAGAAGGGTCAGCTTGGAGAGTTGGGACATAAATACTAAAGAGGACAACGTGTTGCTTGTTGTGTAGTGGAAGGCGTAGGGAGATAATGCTGTCAGATTGACCTGTCAGCAGATTTTCGAGTTTTGGAACAACAGAGTTTTTGATCATGAAGCCGACTTCTGAGAGATGTTTTTTGGTTCTGGGCTTGCCTGACCAAAAGAGTGTGTAACCGGCACCATGTTCTCTGAGGCTGCCTTCCTTGTGAAGGCGAACTTCACTGAGAGCGGCAATATCGATGTTGAGACGAGCCAGCTCATAGCTAATTAGGGCAGCGGGATGTGCTTTCTGTACTGGGGGACTCCCACTTGCTTTTCTTATGAAAGATGCAAGTTCATGTTTCAGGAAAAAAAAAGTGTTTGCAATTTTAATGGATTTTTAAATTGGATTGGTTTTTTTTCACTTCCTCTTGGTGTATATTTTGAAATGACGTCCATCCTCTCTTTGTTTTGGTAAAGCATTTGGAGGAATGCGGGGGGGGGTTGACCTTGGCCCCCCCTCCCTGCTGCTGACAAGCCTAGTAGCCTGAGACAGAGCACAGGAGCTCTGGTAGAACTCTTGAGGCAAAGGCTTTCAACTGAATGCTGCCCAAGATGTTCTGACTCAGGGGTGAACCCCCCTGAGGAAGGCACTTTCACGAAGATGCCCCTGCATTTTGTGATATGCCTGTGGTGAAGCGAGTTTTGTCCCTGCTAGCAGTCCACAGGTGAGACCTTCGCTTGGAGTCGAAGGAGAGCCAAGAGGGGTGAAAGGAGACCCCCTTGTGTCTTGAAGACCCTCATTTGGAGACGATGGGCCAAGGGGCTTGGAGACCCCCTTGTGTGTATTGAGAAGAGATCCAGCTACAACAATCCAGTTACGGCTGCTGCATAGAGACAGAGAGACCTGCTGCCTTAGAGATATTGCTGCTCTGAAGAAGGGATCTGTCCTTCTTCCCTCCTGGACTTTTATTTGGAGGGGAGAAGAGATCTGATCCATTGTAAATACTTATGTCATGGTAGAGATAGTTGAGATCGTGTGTATAATGTATTATAATATTTATTTGTATAGTCATTGTAATATATTCCCTTTCCCCCTATTTTGAGTCTTGTGTGTTTGTCTGGAAAACCCATCTCACATTAGGTTGAGATGTACCAGGGGCTTTGACTAGGGAATTAGATTTTTGAGGCTCTCAAACCATGACATATTTGGTCATATGAGCTCCGCACAGCATGTGTGGCGGCTTCTGGGCAGCCCGGAGCCCTGTGCAGCCCGTGCGGTGGCCTGGGGCCTCACGCAGCATGTGCCTCATACTATAAAAGATGAATACAAATTATAAAATTCTGAAATGAGAAGTTCTGTTGTACTAGACTTTATATTTTGCAGAAATTCCTGAGATTCATCGCATTGTCTGGGCCCATAGGATTGGACACACCTGTTCACCTGTCCAAACTTGGAAACTAGGTCTGCCAACCGGGAAAAGATTATCTCAAGTACTGTTGACTCCAAGTAAATGACCACTGTAACCCACTTGGATCTCTTCACTGGGGATGGACATGATTATATTATTGTCTGTACTTTTGCTGTTACTCAGTTGTTATGATAGTAATACAGCCCTGAAAACACATTTCAAAGGAGATGTACAAGCATTGAATTTACCACTCCACAGATCCAAGTTACGAACTGAAGAATAGTCACAGTTGCCTTGGTTATAGAACCCATTTTGAGATAACCACCTATAAGTGGAAAGTACGTATGCATGAATACATGATGAAAAAACAGGAATAAGTTGAACAACATGATGCCTGAGGGGTTCTATATCCAAAACACAAAGGGATTACTCAAAACTGTTATTCTTTGTCTACGTTTCCTCTAGTACCCCACACTGGGAAAGCTAAATTATTGTCTTGATTTAAAGACAATGTGAGCGAGGAGGTAAGACTCCTCCCTCCAAATTATTAAAATTTAAAATTATGAGATGTTAGTAAAATGTAGAAATGAATAATGGTTTTTACTTAAAATGGAGAACAAAACAGAACAAAACAAACAAAGCAGCAAAACGCAGTAACCACAGGGGTACAGGAAGAAAATGATCTGCCTCTCCACCTCCTCCCCTGAAGAGACTGAAGACCACTCAACCGTGTGACTCCCCCCTCCCCCCGGCAAACAAAGGGAATACAGGGAGGATGGCGGGGAGCTTTTCCCCGCTGATTCCACCCCCTTAAACTAAAACAAAACCTGGATAGTTATTTCTTTCCTGCTGGTTGCGTGAATTTGGCTCCGATGGTGAACTGTGTCCAATGCAGGGCTCCCCTCCGAGCGCTGGCAGCTTGCAGTGTGGGGGTGGTGATGGAGTGAGCTTTGACCTGGCACGGCTGCTGCAGAGGTGGTTTTCACCCCCTGGTGGCTTGCAGAGAGTGTAGATGGCCTGGGTCCAGCTAGTGCCACCTGGGAATGAGGCAGCAAAGGTTGAAAGGCAGCAGTGGTGCCAGTCAGAGCGGCGCGGAGCCGGAGCAGGGAGGGCTCCAGGAGTGCCGTATGTCGCACGGTCAGCAGCGAAAGCACGGGGAGCCGGCGTGGTCAGGGACCTCCTGGGTTCCGTCCCACAAGCGAGAGAGCACAAACCAGAACTGTTGGCCCCTTTCATTCCCCCAGTTCTTGCAGGACCCTCGTTCCAGGGATCCTGCCTCAGTTTTTGTGGGAACCTCCATCTTCCTTCCCCCTCCGCCCCCCCCCCCCCCCCCCCCCCCCCCCCCCCCCGCTCCTCCGCAGTCATCAGTGAAAGCATGGTAGTGCGCACCCCCCCTCCCCTTCCCCTAAACCGCAGGGTGGCATGGAAAAATTCAGCAAGAAAATCTAAACCAGAACAGTGAGATATTGTTAAGGTACTCTTGAGAGCTTCTCCCCCTGTCCAGCTATGATGTATCAGCATCTGCTCTGTTAGGTATGTACTATGAAGTAGTCACTGAAATGCTCTTTGCACTGAAGTTGCTTTTGTGTACTTACATCATAGGTTTTCAAACTGAAGGACATATTTTATCTCATCTATGAATGCAGTAAAATGCAGTTTGCAAATCAAGAATGATTCCTCTAAAGAGTGTTTGATGTCAGAACTGTGACTCACCACTGACACACACCAGTCGTAGAACAACATCTGCCAAAGTGGAGAAGGGAACCTGTAACTATGCATATCTATTTTTTGGCATATGGAAATAGTGCCTGCACAGACTCCAGTAGACCTGCAATTTACAGTAGACTTTGAAGGCTTTTCTGTGCCTGTGGAGAACCTTTGCCTTTTACACAGGCTCAGGATCTAGAATTTGGACCTTTGGAAGATTTTTAATGATCACAGAGCAAATAGTCAACTGATTTTATTTCTCTGCAATGAAGCTTGTCAGTGTACTTTAGTATGGAACCTGTCTCTGTGTGAACTGTACTTAAGACAGACTCTTATATTACTCTAAGTCAGGAAAAGTAGTACTCTTTGTATGGATGGATTCTAAAAGCCTTGCTTAATTCATGCATCCTCTCGTGCATGGCTCAACACTGAAATGGCACAGAATTTTTATAAGTTATATAGAAGTTACTGTAGATTAATTAAAAATTAACTTGGTGGTCAGACTGGATTTTGAGCTGCTCACACAGTTTCAGAACAGCACACGAAGCAGTGATATGACATGGCTACTGTTTGTAAGACTCTACTCCCCATTTCATTGTTCTTTGTACCAATCTTCCACTGAGTGTTAGCTCCTTGAAAAGGTGGCTGTGAAATGTGTTTGGATTGTTTTTAATGAAGACTATTTCTAGGGGCTTCACCTTTACTCTTGGACTTTAAATTAACCTATTGTTAGAGAGTACCTTTCACTTAAGCCCCATCATTATCTAACATTATCCTTTAAAATGGTACTCTACTCTCTGGGTTGTTTCATGAAATTATATTTCTGGCAGAACTGGCAGCAGGGACAGCAAAAAGAGTATCAATCTTACACTGTGGCTATGTCTGTACTAGCAAACTAAATAGCAAAGGTGCAATCTAAAGAATAAGCACATGACTAGCTATGCTATGAAGTTGTTAGCATGGTTTCTCAGCATGATTTTCATCTATGCCAACTAGAGATTTCACAGAAAATGCCTAGGCATGATTTGAGCATGGCAGAGGTCAGGGATCATTCCCAACAGGCACTTTGGACGCAGCTATAATATTAAGAGATGGGTGCAAGCTATGTTGGGCCATTTGGCCTCGGAGCCAAGAGCAGCCCTAACTACTTTTATTTACAGTCTATAGGTCCAAAAAGATATGGAGAGAGAAAACAGAGGTCATTTTGTTGAAATAAAGTACCATGAGAGGGTGTCTCAGTTTAACGAGACAGATATGTTTGTTGAGGAGGGCGAGTTATGAGGAAGACCAAGCTCCCTCCTCTAAGCAATTGTAAATCCCAAATTAAGGGGGTCCAGTTGAGGAAATGTGTAGAAAGAAAAAAATTAACAGCCCTTTATTAAAGAATATATATATATGTATAGGTAACCCAATAAAAGAACAAGTAAAAAAAATAAAAAAAAAAATATATCCTGCACCCAAATTCCCACCAAGAAAAAACACCATAGTTAAGTACTTTTCGTCTTTTGGCGCAATTCTAACTAGTGGCCGTCAGGAAGCGCTGTTGGATCTCTGGTGGAGGGGAGGCTGCAGTTGCTCTCCAACAATTGGCAGGGGGCGCTGTTGAATCTCTAGTGGAGCAGAGGCTGTAGTTGCTCCCTAGTGACCCCCGACGGGGGGGGGGGGGGGGGGGGGGGGGGGGGGAGGGGGGAGGAATGTTGAGACACAGGGCTGATGCTGAGCCAGCACTGCTCAGCATTAGCCAAAACACTGGTGTGTTTTCACCTTTCTGGTTACCAATGCAAAGCACAGCACTGTGAGGGCTGCTATGGGAAAATGAACTCCATCTCAGCCAGACCCACTGAAATCTCCACCCCTTATTCCATACAATTTTCATCCTACTCAGATACCACATAATTTATATATCTTCTGACTATTCTATTGTATTTTTTTCTTATTACTGAAATCCCTTCTTACCAACACAAAAAAATTAACTATATTCTTAACCCATCTTTAGACCCAAGAAACAGATTTATACATTTTCATTAACTACAATCCCCCATCCTTTCATAGATAGATATAATTTTACCATTTAATGGGTGTATTAGGGAGGGTTTGAGACATACTGAAGCTTGAAAACCATGACACAGTTGCAAGTTCAACAAAACCTATATTTATTACCAAGAGGTGGCCAACAAAAAGAACAAACACAAAAGGGAGGAAGGAGGAGAGAAATAAGCCCCCAGCACAACCTCCCCAGTTACCCAGCTGTTGCCCATAAAGTTATCTTACCGACCCAGCATACCTATAATTACCCATAGCAGAAGCTGCATCCTTGGAGAGTCAGTGAGTTCACAAACTGGCAGGCGTCCCCGCCAAAAGGCAACGTTGTCCTTGAAGTAAAGCTAGCACCCCTCCAAGAAAGCACTATCTGCTTCTTATACAATTAATTGAGTGACCACAACCTCCGCAGGTGTGGCCAGCACCGCCCAGCCAGAGACCCTCAGTCCCACCTCCTGGTTATGTAAGTGCATCTCTTCTGCGCATGCATGAGAACTTCGGAAATCCCCTAATGCACGCGCAGTATGCTTTGGGGGTCTTTTCTAATTGAGTTGGGGGTCGAGCCTTCCTCCCCTCCTCATCACTTTCTCCTTCAAGCTACCTTGGAGGACAACCAGCCAATCACAGAACACCAATTAAAACAGTTTATACAGAAGTTCTCCCTCCAAGGACGAATTCACTGTTTTATCAGTGAACTTGGGCAGGGAGAATATAAACTACTGCAGGTGGCTGGGGACAAACACAGACCAAAAGTATCAGCATAAAATCACCCTGGTACAATGGGTTTCTTCCACCCCTCCAGATCTTGGACTACATTCCATCAGGATGGGTACGCAAGACAGGAGATGCAGCACAGTCGATCGTTGGGCACCGACACCAGCCTGACTCTGGTCACTGTCGTACTCTCCTTGCTCCTCTCAAAATTCATTCTTCATAGGTTCATGTCATTCCTGCTACTTTAATTCTGGCAACATACAACTTACACTGAAATAAAGACAAGACAAAATAAAATAAAAATTTTGCTATGTTAGTAAATTTAGCTATGTTAGTGTGACTCTGCAAATTGTAAACTGCTTGAAAGAAGGTTGCTGCCTAAACTGTGGGCAATTAAGATAAAGCTAGCTTACGTAAACAAAAGGACTGTCAGGAAAGCGGAAAGACTTTTAGCACATAACATTGCAAGGGAGACAGAAGGAGGGGTGTGGGGAACCTAAGTTGTTTGAAATGATAAAACTTTATGTAACTACTCTATAATAGTAAGAATAGGAGTTAGGCAACCAAATGTCTATTTAGATAAAGCAGACTTCATAAAGAGTGTATATGATAGATAATTTTGAAACTCACTGTATAAAAAGCTGTGTGTTTCTTTTCTCAGCGGACATATATGAGTGGGCGAAATCCCCTTTGCATGTCCCCGGCCATAATAAAAGTGTGCTTTATATATATTGTTTAAGGATTTCTTTGAATCAATTTGGCGAGCCAGTCAGGAGTATTTCCGTGTCGCTGGGTATCTGTCAAAGGTCTCGGTCCTAGGGGGGGAAGAATGACAGACGACACACACGAGGATGGTGAGACAAAGAGATGTCTGCCTGCTCAGCGCAGCAGGCAGCCTTTTATTAGGTTCTCCTACTTCTACTTTCCCATACACACAACACAAACATATTTCCACAAAACCACTGAGGAATGCGCACCTGCACTTCAGCCACACAGCTCAAGGCTGTGTCCATGGGAACTATCTAGTTAGCTTCACTGCTCCCATGGAAAACGGCCCAACACCTTGTAACATTCCAAACTCCTCAAACTTCAGTTGTGGGGCTGTGACTTCACCCCACAATTCCCCCTGTCTGTAATTGTGCTACAAAGACTGCCCGCATCACATCCTGCAGGGCCCTTTGCAGGAGCGATACTAAACACGGCAGCATCAGTAACACAACCACAACCATCAATACTACCAAGCATCCCGTTTTGAAAAGTGAAGCTAACCAGCTAGGTATTCCTCATCTGCCAAACCAGTTCTCCAAGCCAAAAAACTCAGTGCTTTCTTTGATCTTCTGAGTTGCCACCTGCAACTCAGCAATGCCTCTATAAATAGACTTAGAATGATCTGACAGATTCATACAACACATCCCATTAAAGTCTTGACACCCGTGTCTGTGGACTAACAGTAGGAAATCCACGGCTGCTCTATTTTGTAACATTGCATGTCGGATAGAATTCACATCAGTGGCCAGTTGGTACAATACTGGTGAAGTTTTATTGACTTGCTTCGCTACCCAGCAAGCCATATGATTTAAAGTGCTTAAGGCCTTAGCTGCAGCTGCCCAAGGGAGAACTAAGGAAGCAGCCACTCTCTGTCCATAATTCCAGAGCAGTATGTTATCATTACACCGTTCATTAAGGTGTACTGCCCTGTGGCTTCGTTGATGGAGCAACGAGTGATTAAGTAGTAGTCTGTGAGCGGGTCAACAACCCCAACCTTCCAAATGTACAAGGTCCCCTATTGGCTGTGCAGGGATTCCTGGCTAGATTCTATCTTCACACAGAAGAAACACTCCCGTAGGGAGTCGACAAGGTGCACTCACTGCTGGAGTACTCCAAGTCAGATTCTCACCGACACCAGAAGGAACTATTTCTATAGAAAGACAGTTCAGGGAACACATCCCGTACCATAGACTCACCACGTGCTCGTTCTATGTCATAACCTACACGGTGATTAAAATACACACAGTCTTTTACAAACAGTGACTCTAAAATACCTAACTTTTGAAGTGGAGTGTTAACAGACAACACATCATCCCAACTATCAACACGATCACGACACCCGCACACAGTATGACAGTCCCGTTTCAATAAAGTCACGCCGTCGGATGACATCCTGCACCAGGAGAGGTGCTTCCGTGTCACCCAGAGGAACACCAACAAGACAGGTGTGAAATGGCTGCTCTGGATATGCCAGTGATGCACAAAAGGTTGTGTGGTTCAGTTCCTTCATTAGCGTCACCTGGATGTTTCGACTATGCCATGGAGTGAACTTTGACAGGTCAGGAACTGCACTGACGACTTCCAGGACCAACAGCAGGACGTACATACCGCACAGGTATTCAGAGAGGACTATTATCTGTAGAGACAAACATATCCCTTTCCCCAAGTTATCAAGTCATGTGGATCAGACTATTGACCAGAGACAAGTTCTGCATCTGCATGCTGAGCTCTGTCCTCAGTTCTCACAGGGATCACAAGATTATCAGTTTGGAGGAGGCTTTCTGAGAAGCACAGCATATTTTTCCTGAAACTCTAAAAGAAGGTAAATAAAGACAATCGCCAAAGAAGGTCAAAAGGTTTAAGACATACAGAGCTTTGTCTAGCTTAGAGACTGAGGGGGTTATCCCCTCATTCCCCCTTTCTGTTTTTGAAGCAAGTGCTTCAGGGCACCATACACTCTCTCCACAATAACGTGTCCTGTAGAAGAATGTGAAATAGCCGTAACATGAGTGACCCTCTACAAAACAAAGAAATTTTTGACAGACCTACAGACACAAGACAGCTTATTGTTCATCCACTCTTGAGCGGGGGGTCCAGATGTAGCAAAAGCACAATGGAAGTGTTTAATGACATCATGGCTTTTTTGTCTAGTATGTGCATTAGCAACCGCCACATGGGAAAACGTCAGTGGACACATGGACATGCTTTAAATTACCAAATTCATTGACATGAATGTCATCCGATTGCCACATCTGTGAGGCCTTAAGGCCTCGAGGGTTAGTACCAAAATAGACAGGAGTAAAGGCATTATGGCACTCTGGACAAGAGTATAGGCATCATGACAGTCTAGACAGGAGTATAGGCATTACGACAATCTGGACAAGAGTATAGGCATCATGACAGTCTGGACAGGAGGCAACAATTAAGCTAGCAATAGAATGAGTCAAGCCAAATCGACATCTGAAAGCTTCTGCACCTTGATAATAAAAGAAACTAATGAAACAAGACAGCTTGCTGGTGAATGTTAGGAACGAGTCTCAAAGCGACAGCAAAAACAAAAGCATCTGCCCGGACATTCCCCTCTGTGAAGAAACCTCGGAAAGAGGTATGACTACAAACATGTAGCACAAAAGAAGGAACAGGCCTCTGCAAAAGAGTTCTCTAGAGCTCGAACAAAACTTGAAAAATAAGACCTGGAGATGGACAATACAACAGCGCCTGATAGAGTTGCTGTAATAAATTAACAACATATGCAGAATCAGTAATAACATTTAAAGACTGAATAGGAAATAACTGAAAGGCAAGAGTTACAGCTTGACGTCCCATAATTTGAGGAGAACCCTCTTGATGAACAATTTGATGTTGTCATCCACATTCTGCTTTCCACGCTACCGCAGCTTCACTTGTCTTCCTTGAGCTGTCCGCAAAGACTGTAAGGCCATCGAGGGGTTCTGCACTGCGTAGTGTTTTTGTCCAATTGGAATTTTCCTAAAAAAAAAAAACTTAAGAAGGGAATGTGAAGGTACATGATAAGAAATTTGGCTGTGAAACCCAGCTAAAGCAGCTTGCAAGTCACATTTGTTTTCAAGGCACCACTGAAAGTAACGAGATTGTACAGGTACAACAATGCATGATGGATTTCTGCCAGAACACTCTACACACCTTTTTCTAACCTCAATGACGATTTGAGCTATGAGCTCAAGCAATCCAGGAGCAGTTTTTCGAGCCCGATAAGGCAAAAAATAGCCACTCTATGATGTGCAGTAGATCAGACCAATGGTCAAACCACTGTACCAATGCCCCAAAAGGAACACTGTGATCTGCAAAAATAAAAAAAAATTAGACAATTTAGCAATGATCAATTCATGAAACAAATTTAGACTATAAAGCCTGGTCTACTTGCTGGATGGTTTGAACTGCTCTTTTAGTCAGTTCCCTCGGTTCCCGAAGATTGTCAGAATGTTTGAGTAGGTCAAATAGAGGTGCCAGCTGGGTGTTTGCCAATTCCAAATAGGACCTAATCCAATTCAAAGACCCTCATAGCTTTTGTACGTCAGTAAGAATTCTTGACATCAATACCCAATTGAACTGGCTGAGGAATAACTGCTTTCCATGTAATTTTGAACCCTAAATACTTCCAGGGTTCCTCTCGCTGCACCTTCTCAGGAGCAACTACTAGGCCAAAGGATTGTAGACTCTTTCTGGTTTCAGCTTCCAACACACCCAACTGATCCTCAGTGGCCACAGCCAGCAGAAATATTACCTATATAATGACAACAAAAGACAGTCAGAAAATTACAGGAGACAATGTTGGAATCATAAACCACGGACAAATTATAGGAATATCTGCATTTCCTGGGAGAGGGTTTTCTATGTATAACACTTGTAAGGTTCTGCACGATCAATAGATGGAACTGAAAATGTGATTCTTTCTTCTCTATAACTGGGGTCTAACTGGATTGTGAAAAAACAACCTGTCAAATTAATAATAACAATGGGTTATTCAGCAGGAAGCATAGAAAGGGTCAATAAACCAGTGCTGACATGGTAACCATGACCGCACCACCCGTCTGAGATCATACAACAGTCTTCATTTCACAGATTTTTTCTTTATCACAAAGACAGGGGTGATTAAAGGATTCTGAGATGGTTCAATGTGATCAACATCAAGCTGGTCTTTAACAAGCTGTTGCAGAGCCAACAGCTGTTCTGTAGGTGCGAGCCACTGCTGAAATCACACAGGATCTGTATGTTCTAAAAGAAAATTCTGAGCAGTACCTCCTAGTCTCACAACCCAAACCCCTGGCGTGACCACAGGCCAGGAGGCTGGCCAGGATGTCCGTACAATGACAGTTACATCAGGTCCCGAATGCAGAAGTCCGTCCGCTTGGACAACTGACAGCAAGTTTCAAGTATCGTAGAGAGTGCAGGTCAGCTGTGGATGTTGTGCAGAGATTGGCACTGACCAAAAGACTTGTGGTGCATCAGTAGAACCAAATCCTCCATCCCAACGCTCACAAGGCTCTGCTTGGGGAACACAACTCAGAAAAGATACAAATTGAGCTATTTGTGTCCCTTTAGGAATTGTCACTGAAGGATAAGGTGTGGAGACCATAGCACAAATCTGCCTCGTACAGTTAGCATCAATGACTGCAACATGAACAAAAAATCCCCAAATCTCACAATTGTGCTACTAGAATGGCTGATTAACAAGGCACTTAACCCACGCCGCCTTCGTACAATGCTAAACATCCACCAGTCAGATTATGTGATCAATACGTCTGGTATAGAACAAGCAGTAGTCACAAGCATTGAGGACATTTTTCTGAAAACACAGCTGCCACAGGCAGGGCACATCCCAAGGATGAAGGACTAGCTGTTTCACGATGCATATTGCCACCAGCTGCCGCATGAAAGAAGCCCCAAAAAGAAGACACAAGGACTCCCTGAAATGATATCGCAGCCCTGGCCACACTGATCAACATAACTGGTGTACTCTGCTCTCCAATCAGGAGGCCTAGAGACACACTATCTGTAGCGCTGTAGATGGTTCTGAGAAAGGACGCAGGATGGTCCTGACAGTCTGCAGGCCCCCCCCGTAACTGGCTGATCAAGCAGGGCAGCAACATCGATAACCCTTGATTTAAACCCTGGAAAACACAGAAAAGCTCAAACGACCCTGCCTCCTGCACAACCCACACAGCTACAGCCCATGGGCAGCACGACACATGAAAAAAGAACAGTACCAGTGGAAAGGCTCCACCTGAGATTTAACCTCTATAAGCCTCTGAAACAAGGCTGAAATAGAACACCAAATTTGTGTAAGAAGCTCTTATTTAACTTCAGTCCTAATCATATGGCTAGTCAGACAGGGCTAGTCTTGAAATAACTAAAACCTCACCAGTTTTCATAAGAGTGGAATTACTCATGGTGGGAATTTGAAGAATTCATATACCATTCAGAATAAGGAGTCACTATGGTTCAACAGAATCATGTTACACAGCTCTAAAATCTTGACACCGGCAGAAAGTATTTGTAAGTTTACACAGTTACACATTCATGTAGCTTTTCTCTTTCACACAATCTTTTTCCACTCATGCATTCAGGTGGCCACCTCAAACACGCTCCTCAGTCACACACAGATTTCAAGCAGTTATTGGCTGTGTAGTTCTCATCAGTCTCGTAACTTAAAGGGAATTTAAGGCATATTTGCTAATATTAACTTGTAAATCTTATACAGCTCCCCATGCAAAAGACAAATACGACGGGAACAGACAGGATGTTACCTTGAAAATTTTCAACCTTTTTCATAGAGCAAGGACACTCTATTTGTCATAACGGCAACAGAACCACTGCTGCATTTTGTCCTCCCTTCTTCACCTCTTCCCACCCTCTGCCCCCCCTGCGTCTCCTGTTTCTCTTGAGTACTCGGCCCCCCTGGAAGCAAGTATTGCTTCGTTAAGGGAGCTTTCACTAGCACTTGTCGGAGGACGGGGGAGAGGGAGGGAGGGAGGGGGAGGAGGGGGAATAGAGGTTGGGTCTTTCGGAGAAAAATCAGGAAGAGAAGTCAAATTGCCTTTGCTCTCCTTATGTCGCAAGTTATCTACATGGTCTGCTGAGAAAGAACGATATACAGGAGGGAAGGAACAGCTGCAGATGGACACGTTCCGGGGAGGAGGAATTGGGGGGGGGGGGGGGCTCGGGGGGTGTGTAAAACAGGGGAGAACACAGACAGCCCCCCCACTGCACCGCCTGTCACCGCGGCCGCCACTACAGGCCCGCTACCCCCCCACAACACCGCTCGGGACCATGGCTGTCGGCAGCGCGAGGGAAAACAGACCCCCCCGCCGTCCGCCGCGCCGCGGCCCGCGGCCGAACGGCCGCCGCCGGCGCATGTGTGGGTGTACCGCTCCGAGCCGGGGCCGGCGCCTGGGCCGGGGACCGCAGCTGCTACCAGTCTGCCGGCACCCAGGGCCGCGGCCGCTGGGGCCGCGGCACGGCTGCCGCTGCCCGCGCGGGCATAGATGGACTCGGCGGCGCCGAAGCCGGACCCGGCGCCGCCCCGCAGGCACCCACAGCGGGCGGACCAGACACAGCTGCGCAGGCACCCGGCGCCGGGTACACAGGTGCGGTACCGTCCAGAGGAGACGTAGAAAGCTCCTTAAGGTGGAATTCAGCCACTATGTTCACAAGATCGTCTCCCGGGCCATCAGCAGCACATTCATGCCGTAGCTGTCCTTGGTTATCTTGGACAAGTGCTGCCGAGTCGCTAGCAGTGCGTCCATTCTGGCGGGGCCGCTCGGCTGCTCCCGGTCCCGCTCCGCAACCTCCGATCCCGCTTCGGCTCCGCCCGGCCCCTCTTCTTTAGCACTCTAATGTCCTCCCAGGCAAAGCAGCCTCCCTCTCAGTCCGAAGACACAAAAGTAACAAGCGACATAACTTAGCTTCGTCGGTCTAACTAACACCAAAACGCCGTAACAAAGCTTTCCAGGCGATAAACACACGCCTGTCGTTTGCACACATGGTCTGCCCCCATGGTGACTTAGAAAAAATTCTCAGGAGCTCACCTGCGCCTGAGAAGTGCCAAATGCACCCAGGCTCCCCAGGCAACTCGTGGCTTCCAAGTGCGGCAGAAACACTTGTGTTCAGGTGTAGAGAAAATCAGACCCGGGTCCTGCAGCGCACCCCGCTGCTATACAGGTCCTGAGTACCGAGACCCTGCTGCACCTCGCCCTGCAGCTCTCACCTGCCTCCGGCCGCGATACCCCTACGACCCAGGCAATAGTCGACAGTCTTTTTTTCTGTTCGCCTGGTCCACCGGGGCACCAACTGTCGCTGGGTATCTGTCGAAGGTCTCGGTCCTAGGGGGGGAAGAATGACAGACGACACACACGAGGATGGTGAGACAAAGAGATGTCTGCCTGCTCAGCGCAGCAGGCAGCCTTTTATTAGGTTCTCCTACTTCTACTTTCCCATACACACAACACAAACATATTTCCACAAAACCACTGAGGAATGCGCACCCGCACTTCAACCACAGAGCTCAAGGCTGTGTCCATGGGAACTATCTAGTTAGCTTCACTGCTCCCATGGAAAACGGCCCAACACCTTGTAACATTCCAAACTCCTCAAACTTCAGTTGTGGGGCTGTGACTTCACCCCACATTTCCGCTCGTCTGTGAAGACCCTCCGGAACCGGGGACCCTCAGCGCACCCCGGGATATTACTCCGGTGAGGCTCCCTGGGGTCCACTGGATCATCACGAGAGTGGACGAAGATCCTGTGTAAAGGTATACAAATTCTAAAGCACTCTTTTATTTTTCCCTAGGGTTTTGGGAAGGAAACCATAAGTCGTATGCTGGTTTTCTAGGGCTCTGGCTTGCTAGCAGCTAACAAGAGCAGCATCCTTCTAATTGTGAGTTCGAGTCCCACTAGAAGGTTGCATAGGCTTTGATTGTGAGTTAGTCTCACCAAAGCTATACCAAATTCCTCGGGCTAAGAGGATTTGGAAGAAAGGAACGAATGTTTTTGGGTTTACCTTTGTGGTTGGATTTTGGACTTGGACTCGGAATTGCGATCATTATAAGTCTGGTAATATGTTATCTTTGGGTTTGTTTTAAACCATCTGTGGGGATCCCTTGTGTGTGCTGATTATATTGTTTGCTTTTGTTTGTGAGTATTGTCTTTTATGTCATAAAATTGCTGTTGTGGGTTAAGTAAGCAAATATTGGGAATCATATTTGTTTTAAGTTTGTTACTGTTTTACTCCCAACCACGGCAAAGAGACTACCTTCATGTGTTTATGGGAGATAGTGGTTTCATGGTTTATAGAACTAATTGGAAAGGAAACTGACTCTAACACTTATTATTTGCAGGAATTAGACCCGGAAGTTTGCTGGCCACTTGTAAATGCCACAAACTCCAGGGCTGAAAGCCTCTCTGCTAACAGCAAATGAAAGTGCTAATCCTTATCTGTGCTCAATTTGTAATAGTTGTCCACCTCGTATATTCATCATCTGCATTAATTGTTGGCAATTTCAGCATGTTAACCTGTGGATAGGGATAGGATTGGCACGGGGGGATTTAGAACTAAAAGACTGAAGCACATGTGTTGGTGGAACGGTCTTACAAGGTTGGAGAATGCGTTGGCAGAGATTTATACATTGCACAAACAGAACTTTAGCAATAGAGTGGTTGAATTTAGATACTGTTCTTATACAGTGCCAGAGGGCATAACGAGATCTGTATATGAAATAAGACGAAAGAAATAGAGCTTGTTCTCCTTTTGTTAATATCCAGATTGTGGGAATTGCTACCCTGTGTTAGTGAATGGTTTGTGGGGAGTGTGGATATTTTGGGGCAGTAGGAGCACCCTAGAAAGGAGCTTTCATTTTTTCCCAATGTCAGGCTGAGGATTGCTGCGGGACAGCAGAACGGGAGGTGCTGGAATGGTTGACAGGGCTGGTTTAGAGCCTTCCTGCTTTGGGACTGGTGCTGTGTGGTGTGTGGTGTGTGCTAGAAGTGTGTGACTGAAACCACAGAGCAAGTAGGAGCCTGAATTTGCGTCTCTGTTATCTTGCAAAGAGCACAGCAAGAGGCAGGCAAAGCGAAAACTGAAAATGAGATGAAGTAATTTACGCCGATATATTCTTTGCTTCGAGGGAACACCCAGAGTAGCAGAGACTGTGTGGCATTAATCTGGTCTCATGAGATCCGTTTGTCCTAACTTTCGAACAAAAGAATCAAAGAGAGGGAATAGGAAAACTTAAACGATGTTGTTCAACATGTTTTATAGGACAAAGGTGTTTAAAATATAAAAACAGTGAACCAGAAAGTGGACTTGATGATTATGTAAGTCCCTTTGGAGAAAGGGCAAATGTCCTGTGGAAGATAAGGCTTCCATCCCCCCCTTCAGGGCTGGCAAAGGATAAGGAAAATTTATTGTCCTCATCCTCAAGACAGCAAGAGAGGGACAGAGAAAGGAGAAGAAAAAAAACCAAAACAAAACTTCTCTTTCCCCATCCTTATCTCCCCTGAGCAGGCGAACGTGCAACAAGATGAGAACAAGACCCGCCGACCTATAAGGCTTAAAGTTATTTTCTCTATGGGAAATCTAGAAAATTAGAAAATATTGCTTGTAAATATAGAGATGATCCGGTTGGGGTAGCAGAGAAGTTTAAAATATATATTAAAACTTTAGGTCTAGATTGAGAAAATATTGATTTGATGATAGATGGTTTTAACTGAAACCGAAAAGGAATTAGTATTAAAAGCAGCCAGAGCATAAGCCCAAACTATGTTAAAGCCTGATAACCATTACTAACTTCTTCAGACGTACCGGGGGGTTTGCACTCCAGAGACCCCTGGTTTTAATGGAACTAAGAAAGGACAAACATAAAATAGAGTCTTTGGTGGACACTAGTGCATCATGTTCTGTGTTAAGTTAGGAACTAAATGTTATGTATCTTTGAATGTTATAAATGAAACTAGTCAACATCAGAAGGTATCGTTTATGAAACATTTAAAGTATGCACAAATTCCTTTATATGCTTTATACACCTATATCACTTTCAAGACAAGATTTATTAGAAAAATTGAATGCAAAAAAATTTAAGTTAAAAATAGGGAGATAGAAATTAAAGTAAGAGAAAACAAACTAATCGAAATCTTAAGTCTTGCTTTAATTCAGCTACAAATACCAGGAGAAGTGCCATCATCAAGCTTTAATCAAGTTTTACCCTGGAGTTTGGGCCTACGGGACCCCAGAAAGAGCTAAAACTAAACAGTAAGGTTAAACCCAGAACAGCCCGTAAGAAACAAACAATATCCTCTATCTCCACCTAGTGGTAGTAAACCCATATACACTTTTGACCAAACTAAAAGTAAATATGTTTCTGTTCTAGACTTAAAAGATGCCTTTTTCTGCCTGCCTTTGGACCCTAAAAGTCAAAAATTGTTCGCCTTTGAGTGGGAAAACCTGGACACAAGTCACAGATCTCAGCTCACCTGGGCCGTATTATCTCAAAGATTTAAAAATAGTCCACAATCTTCAAAAATCAACTTGCAAAAGATCTTAAAGAATGGACTGCACCGTCAGACAGGGGAGTCCTCTTGCAGAATGTGGACAATTTGTTAACTGCCACCAGAACCCAAGATGAATGTGAAAGCTGGACTGTAATCTTATTAAACTTTCTGGAACTGAAAGGGTACAAGGTATCCAAAAATAAAGCCCACATTGTCAAGAAAGAAGTTATTTATCTAGGATATGAAATCTCAGGAAAACAATGTCAACTAGGACCAGAGAGAAAAGAAACCATCTGTAAAATACCTTTGCTCCAGACTCCAAAAGAACTTTGCACATTTTTAGGAATAACTGGCTGATGTAAGCTTTGGATCTACAAATATACTACTGATAGTCAAACCCTTATACCAGATTCTACAGGATGGAATTAAACAATTAGTGTGACCTGGAGAAGCTTGGTGAGCTTTCCATCAACTTAAGAAAGAACTGATGCAAGCACCTGCACTAGGCCTTCCAGATGTGACTAAACCTTTTGCTTTTCTCACATGAAAGGCAAGGGATTGCACTGGGAGTCGTAGTCCAACAGATAAGATCATACTTCTCTAAACAATTAGATGAAGTAAGCAAAAGATGGCCAAGATGCTTGCAATAGCAGTGCTAAACATACAAAAAGCACAAAAAGTTTACAATGACTGTCTAATATCACATATGGTTTCAGCAGTGCTAGAACAGAAAGAGAATCACTGGCTCTCGCCCTCCAGATTTAACATCAACAATCCAGTCACCTTTTTGTCCAGTTCAATGACTATGGAGGAACCAGTGCATCATGGTTGCATAGAAACAATTGAAGCAACATATTCCAGTCGACTGGACTTAAAAGATACACAGCTGCCTGAGGCAGAAACGTGATTTACCGACGGGAGCAGCTATGTGAAAAACAGAATCCGCAAAACAAGAAATGCGATAACAACCACAGATCATATCATCAAAGCACAGGCACTTGCTGCTGGGACCTCTGCACAAAAGGCAGAGATAATTGCACTCACCAGAGCATTGCAATTAAGAAAAGGAAAAGATATTAACATATAGACAGACTCAAAATATGCTTTTAGTGTAGTAAATGCCCACGGAGCAATATGGAAAAAAGAGGGCAGCTCTCATCGCAAGGCAAACAGATAAATCGCGCTGAAGAAATCTTTAAGCTCTGTCCAATTACCAACTTGCCATTATGCATTGCAGAGGACATCAAGAAGGTAATATGCACCAGGAAAAAGGCAATCGATTAGAAGATCGAGTGGGAAAAAGGCAGCAGAAAAGGCCCAGGTAGGATTTGCATCCTTAATCCCAGATGACAAAATCATAGAGGTAAGCTCTAATGTATCATATTCAAAAGCAACAAAGTCAACTGAAAGGTAATATGTACCACCTAAAAACAGGATAAGTAGTAATACCGGAAAGGGTACTATGGAAAGTTGTACAGACAGAACATAACAAAACTCATTTGGGACAAATGCACTGCATAAACACCTAGAGAATACACTACACAATAATCCTCACACAACTAATAAAATAGAAATAGGGACAATTAGCAAGGGTAACCTCCCAGGGCAACACTGGCAGATAGATTTTTCAGAACTACCTAAGAAAAAGAGGTACTGATACCTATTGGCCCTAAAAGATACCTTCTCAAGTTGGCTAGAAGTTTTCCTGACCCAAAGCAATAAGGCTCGAGAAGTTGTCAGAGTGCTACATTTTTATAACTAAAAGATAAGCAGCATTCTGCAAATTGATTGGCAATTTCATACTCCATATCGACCACAGGCAAGTTGTCAGGTGGAGAAAATGAATCATTTGATAAAACAACAATTGGAAAAATCTGTCAAGAAATAAATCTGCATTGGTACCAAGCCTTACCTCTAGCCTTATTGCAAATAATGATCAAACCTAAGATTAAAGAAGGGCTAAGCCCTTTTGAAATGTTATATGGAAGACCCTATGGGAATTATTATCAAGGAGAAGACCTCATACAAGTTGGGGAAGGATATATACGGGAATATCTGATCTCATTGAATAAATTGTCAGAAATCCAAACAAACATATCCTCTATAAAAGGAGATTGTCAGCCCTTCATTCTCCAAAGTCTTGAAGGATAGAATGCTTAGTTAAGAACTAGATGATGCTACAGCATCAGATGACGAGTTCCAATGAAAGCCTCCAAGAATCACCACAAAAATCTAAAAAATCCAACTCAAAATTCCCGATAAAGGACAAGCCCCGGAAAAACCAGCATGGCGGGAGGGAGAAAAGCGGCACGAGGGACACGCGGTCTTTGCAACATGGTGACAGTGGGGGGGGCGGGCGCTCTCGTGCGCACGGGGCCAAGGCACGCAAGAGGCGAACGCGGGAATGCCCGCCTGCGCGTGCCCTGTCAGCACCACGCCCCAGCCCACCTCCACGTTCACCCCCCTACACACCCAGCATGCCCACTGACCCTCCCACCAGAACGCCCTCTACCTCCAGCGCCGCCTCTACCCCAACATCATCGCCCATCCGGGGTAGATGGGAACTAAGGGGCAGGGCCAGGGCCTCTTCCTTTGTTACCGAGGCTCCCGGCAGCTGCCGGACAGCAGATATCCCCCTTCCATGCAATGATATTTGGAAGGCTTTTCAGACAGAGGTTGCCCAGGCTAAGGACACCGAGTTTTTAAAGGCTTTTCCGATTTATCTGGAGGAAGGCCGCGCTCCAGAGTGGCGTCCCGTATCATATCCTATGTTGAAAGACATCAAAAAAGCAATTGTGGGATACGGTTTAGGAACACCCTTTACAGTGGGGCTTTTTGAATCGTTTTTCCTTGCCTACCGTTTAATACCGTATGATATCAAAACGGTAATTAATGGACTGTTATGGACTGTGCAAGCATCCATTTTTGAAGCGGAATGGAAGCGACTTATAGTTAAATATGTTAACGAAAAGATGGAAAGGCGTGGTATTCCAATAAGCAATACTATTGACATGCTGTATGGAGAAGGCAATTATGCCAGCCGACAAGATCAGGCTCTTGTGGATTTAAAATATCTTGGCATTACAAAAGAACTGGCAGTGGAAGCCCTTAAAAAGGTTGCTGATGCATATGTCCAAACACCTTCATTCACCCTAATTCATCAGGGCCCAAAAGAACCTTTTGTGGACTTTATAACCAGACTAAAGGAGGCTATAGCACACCAAGTCCAGCAGAAGGAAAGCCAGGACATTCTGTTTAATAAGCTTGTGGTTGAAAAAGCTAATGAGGATTGCCAGCAAGCTTTAAAAATGCTAAAAGATCCCACACTTCTGGAGATGATAGAAGCTTGTAAGAACGTGGGGTCTGGTTCTCACAAAGCAAGGCTAATAGCTGAAGCCTTAGCCAGTCTAATGTATCATATTCAAAAGAAAATTTAAAATTAATACAAATCAACAAGGTCGACCCAAAGGTAATATATACCACTTAAAAACAAGATAAGTAGTAATACCTAAAAAGGTACTATAGAAAGTTGTACAGACAGAACATAACAAAACTCATTTGGGGACAAATGCACCACATAAACACCTAAAGACACTACACAATAATCCTCACACAACACATAAAATAGAAATAGGGACAACTGGGAAAGGTAACCTCCCAGAGCAACACTGGCAAATAGATTTTTCAGAATTACCTAAGAAAAGGAGATACCGATACCTATTGATCTTAAAAGATACCTTCTCAAGTTGGCTAGAAGTTTTTCTGACCCAAAGCAATAAGGCTTGAGAAGTTGTCAGAGTACTACTTAATGAAATTATCCCCAGATTCAGAGTACCTGGCATCATCTCCTCGAACTGAGGACCACATTTTATAACTAAAAGATAAGCAGCATTCTGCAAATTGATTGGCAATTACATACTACATATTGACCACAGGCAAGTGGTCAAGTAGAGAAAATGAATCATTTCATAAAACAATAATTAAAAAAGTCTGTCAAGAAGTAAATTTGCATTGGTACCAAGCCTTACCTCTAGCCTTATTGTGAATAAGGGTCAAACATAAGACTAAAGAAGGGCTAAGCCCTTTTGAAATGTTATATGGGAGACCCTATGGGAATTATTATCAAGGAAAAGACCTCATACATGTTGAGGAAGGATATATATGGGAATAACTGATCTCATTGAGTAAACAGTTGTCAGAAATTAACAAACAAGTAATGAGTACTTGCTCACAAGGAAATAGACCAGCCCTTATGTACCAGGGTGAATTTATGCTGATACTTTTGGTCTGTGTTTGGCCCTGCCACCTCTGAAAACTTTGCTCTTTCCCTGCCAAGTTATGGGAAAACAAGCACTGATAAACAGGAAAGTTGTCCTTGAAGAGAGTTTCTTGTATAAACTGTTTTAATTGGTGTCCTGTGATTGGTTACTTGTCCGTCAAGGGCATTTGGAGGAGAAAGTGATGATGAAGTGAGGAAGGCTCTGCCCCAGACTCAATTAAGATAGACTCCCAAAACACACTGCGCATGCATGCGGGGATTTCCGAAGTTCTCACGCATGCGCAGAAGAGGTGCACTTACATAACCAGGAGGTGGGACTGAGGGTCTCTGGCTGGGCAGTGCTGGCCACACCTGGGAGGTTGTGGTCTCTCAATTAATTGTTTAAAAAAGCAGATAGTGCCTTCTTGGGGAGCTAGCTTACTTCAAGGACAACGTTGCCTTTTGGCAGGGACGCTTGCCAGCTTGTTAACTTACTGACTCTCCGAGGATGCCACTTCTGCTATGGGTAATTATAGATATGCTAGGTCGGTAAGATAACTTTATAGGCAACAGCTAAGTAACTGGGTAGATCTCGCTGGGAGCTTATTCCTCTCCTCATTCCTCCCTTTTAGGTTTGTTCATTTTCTTGGCCACCTTTTATAATAAATATTGGGGGTTTTTTTTGTTGAGCTAGCAACGGTGTCTGTTTTTTTCGTGTCTGTATATCTCGGACCTTTCCCTGATACAGTAACCCTCCCCGATACACCTTACATAACATTTCCCCTGGAGAGTGGGTGTATCTTAAAACTTTTTCAGGCCAACCACTACATGAGAAGTGGAAAGGACCATACCAAGTGCTTCTGACGACCTACATAGCAATCAAAATGAAAGAACAACCCACCTGGATTCATTATTCACGAGTGAAGAAGTCACTTAAAGAAACATGGATGTCAGAACCTGTAGGACCAACAATCCACAAGTTTACTCGACACTAGCCATTGGAACTCTGATAAGTATAATAACTCTGGCTCAAGCCATTACCTTAGACTGGCCATGGTCTCAAGCTTATATTGGATATTCTGGTATGTGTGGAAGAGACATTTCTAATTTAAACCTGACCACTGTAGTCATGCACAAAAATGAACCATATTTAGAACACGATTGGGAGAAAAGGAATGGGCTTAGTATCTTAACTGGAATAATTGGGGAAACACAGATAGGATGTAGAGGAATTAATATACCTGACCATGAGAAACAAATGTCCCAAATCAATGTAAGAGAACCCATAGAATATCACAATGCAAAACTGATTGGTAAGTCCGCCTGTGCGTCTGATCAGTGTTAACACAACTTTGTCTTTGGGCTACTTTGAAAGGAGACAAGGCACTATCAAAGAAATTTATAATAGACACCACAACAACAGCTAAACTGACTCCTTCCTCATATACACCCTCAGAAAATACAGAAAGAAGTCATAATCTTTCTCTTGTAGGACCTTATGTAATTAGACAATCTAACAAGCAGAAGTTACTCCTGGACCCTACATATTCACTAAAAAAGGTCCAGGTAAAAATCTAAACAAACATATCCACTATAAAAGGGGATTGTCAGCCCTTCATTTTCCAAAGTCTTAAAGGATGGATTGCTTCCTTAAGAACTAGATCCCACCACGAAAAAAACCACAGAAAGATCTAACAGGATGGTTTGGATCAGGACTAGGTGTATTAAATTCCATAGATCAGGAAATACTTATTACTAAACTCGACACTTGCAACTTCTGATTTGGGAAAATTGGAAGTACCACTAAAATCATCATTAATGACTATAGCTGAAACATAATCTCTTACTACAGACTTGATGATCTTGTTAGCTAAATACACATCTGAAGATTTTCATGTTGTGACCAATGTTTTTGGAAATTTACAAGAAAATGTCACAATAGCAATATAGTGTATCCAAACCCAGCAATGGATACAATCCATAGCTGCAGGAGTTATAAGAGAAGGAACATCAGGAATTTTATCTCAGGAAATGAGAGATCATATCCAGAGATGACATCACAACCAAATTTGAGAAAGAACATCATGCATGGTGGCAATTAGTAAACTTCACATATAACTCAGAGCAGGAGCATATGTTCTTACCATCCGTGAGGCAAAAGAACAGACCATATTTCCTGTCTTAGCATTAGGAACAATACACCAGGACATAGTAATTAGACCCATGGGACATAATGTCTGGGCAAGCTATGACAGGGACATAGGGAAATGGCAAACTATCAGCACAGAAGCCTGTATACCCAGAGAACAATTAGGATATATATGTGAAAATGCTGTAGCAGAAAAGGAGGATTTATGTTTAGATACAGAAGATAGTACATGTACTTTTGAAATGTTCCCAAATACACAGGCACAGTCTCAAGCATACTATGTAGGCAAAGGATGTGCATGCATCAGGACACCTTGCACAAGTATAACTATTGATGATTGTAAAGAATTAACTAATGGTACTAACTTCTGTGTTTGCAATTTTACTAAAATAATAGGATGTGACTTTAGTTACACTGCTCCTGTGAGCACTATACAACTGATCTCGGATAAATAAATATATGTTATATCATGAAGTGCCTGAACTACAAATAGGTATGGACATTAATATCCTCCAGAAAATGCTCTATCATCCTGATGTGGAACAAATGATGGAAAAGGTAAAGGCTACTTCACGTCGCATGCTGTGGCAAGTGAAACATGACACGGCAGAGATTAAAAACATCATTACCAAAGTGGCAAAGACTGGAGAACATCATTGGTGGAACATATTCCTGGGAACAACCAATATACAACTACCCACTGCAGCCCAGATGTTTAACTTCCTGATTCACCCGGTCTTGGTTTTGATGCTGGCAGAGAGGAACCGACATGCTGACCTCTTAGCTGGACCAGTAATAGTCCCTCAGAGTTTAGAACAAGCTAAACTGTCGCATGACTTTTTTCACCAAAATGCCAAAGCTCTGAAAAAACGATTTGATCTCACAATGGAACAAGCCCGAGCAATTATAGCTTCTTACCCAGATTGCCAGATGATCACACCCTTGACCTCAGAAGGAGTAAATCCCAGAGGTTTAGAGTCTCTCCAGCTCTGGCAAACGGATGTTACACATGTACCATCATTCGGTATATTAAAATACGTTCATGTTTCTATTGACACATTTTCAGGATTTATGACAGACACAGAGCACTCTGGTGAGAAAAGTCAAGATGTCCAAAAACATTTTTAACTGCATTCGCACATATGGGTGTGCCAAAACAAGTCAAAACGGACAATGCACCTTCCTATGTGTCAAAACAGACCAAAGATTTCTTTGCATTATGGGGAATTGAACACATAGCAGGAATCCCTCACTCCCCAACAGGCCAAGCAATAATAGAACGAGCTCATCGCACTCTCAAAGACATGTTAAAGAAACAGAAAAGGGGGAGCACAGGGTTAGCTCCTCAAGATTGCTTAAACAAAGCTTTGTATGTACTTAATTTTTTAAACAGAATGACAGAAAATTCTACTCCAGTACAGCGACATTTTATACCTGAAAATTCAAAACCCAAAGTAATGTTTAAAGATCCATTTTCAGGCCAGTGGCAAGGTCCTTGTCCTTTGATAACATGGGGAAAAGGGTATGGTTGTGTTTTAACAGAACGTGGACCGAGATGGATCCCCTCACGTTTTATACGACCATCTCTTGCATCGTCCTCATGACCACCAGAATGCCTGCGAGAATGCCACCTCCTGCTCCAGTCCCACCTAAATGGCTAACCTCCAGCAGAAAAAACATTTGGACTACCTTAGCAAAAGCCACTGGAACTGACACACTGTGCCTGTCAGTTGCTACCCTGACAAACCCATTGCAGACCTGTCTGGTAGGAATTCCACTCTCCAGTGGAGAATGGACTACTTTTCTGAGAAAGCATTACCTCCCGCGTGCACACCCAGAAACTCATAATGTGCCAATAGATGATTGCTTCGAAAAATATAGCACAGACCATGGACAGCCCAAAGGGCCATATCAAAATTATCTTACAAATTTAACTGTAGAGCCTCAAGAATTAGATGTCATGGGCAGTTTAACTGCCCCCCTGTGCTTCTATTTTTACCCTGAAAATCCACATACACATGATCCAATGCTTTTAGATGTGTCTCCCACAAGTGCATACCACAATGAAAGTTTTTGGTGTAAGCACCACCTTAATGTGATAAACATCAAATCAAAACCTTTTCCAATCGGACTTCCTGATGACTTATTTCTAATTTGTGGAGAAAGAGTGTGGAAAGGTATTCCTAGTAAAGCTGAAGGAGGACCATGTACTCTGGGTAAACTTGCTCTGTTTAATCCAGTAAAAACCCCCTTGCCTTCTAAGAACCCTTCACTCAGTAAACGCCTTAAACACTCCTTTAACAAGCAAGATTTTAATACACCTGGGTTTAAGGCAGACTGTGATTCTGAAATCGTATTTTGGAACCACGCACAGAGATTTTTTGGAAGTTTTTTAATTCCAGGCATAGGAGCTGGTCACACGTTAAGTGCACTTGACAAGATGGGATGTTGGCTAGCAAAGGAAGCAAATGCCACCAGTTCCGCCCTGGAAGACTTGCTTACAGATGTTAGTTCTGTGAGACAAGCTACCCTGCAAAATAGGGCAGCCACAGATTTTCTGTTACTAGCTCATGGTCACGGCTGCAAAGATTTTGAGGGATTGTGTTGCATGAATTTGAGTGACCATTCAGAATCTATTCACAGGAGTATTGATAAGTTGAAAAATTTAGCAAATCAGCTAAAGGAAAATAAGGAAAGCAAAATTAATAGTTAGTTTGATTGATTGGATGCCTTTAATATTGGTGCAGGGTTTAAGAAAATACTTATTGTAGCATTTTTTGGAATTTTTGTGTTTCTTTGTATTTTGTTATGTGCTCCTTGTTTACTCTCTTGTATTCAGTGAATGATCAATCAAAGTTTTTCCTGAGCTTTTCTTTTTTAGTTAGAAAATAAAAAAGCTGGAGATGAAGGGGCCAAAAACCTACTCTCAGCAAAAGGAAGCTTGGTAAATTTGAATCACAAACCTTGGAAAACAAGGCTGACAAACATCTCATGATCTGAAGAAACTGGACCCTTGTTCTAAGACCTGTTGATGTACAACCCTGGAATTTAAACTTGGCTCCAAGCAGAATTAAGAAAGGACTTTTTGAGACGATTGTTAAAACCATGCCTAAACCCCTGTAATCCCTCCATCCTCCATGTAATCCTGCTTGAAGAAAAATTAACTATTTGGAAATTGCAGTAGAAACTTGTGTAACTCCTTAATTAACATAGGTTGTCCCCTTCATTAACGTGTCCAGCCCTCTAAGCCTTTAAAATTGTGTTCTCGCGTTCAATAAACCATTCCAGTTTTACCCCATGCTGGAATCGTGTTTAGCTTTGTTTTTCAGACTGCCACAAGAAACCCCTTCTGTTTTAGGACTCTTGAAGGTGGAAGAACTGCAGGTGCCAATTGCCACCACAACAGTGCATTGCTGGCAGTACCGAACAAATCGAGACTCTGTGATTCCCATCCACAAGATGATTAGTGAACTGAAGAGCCAAGGAGTGGTCAGCAAGACTCACTCATCCTTCAACAGACCCATTTGGCTCGTGCGTATGTCTAATGGAGAATGGAGATTGACAGTGGACTATTGTGGCTTGAATGAAGTTACCCCATCGAGTGCTTCTGTGCCAGACATGCTGGAGCTTTAGTATGAACTGGAGTCCAAGGCAGCAAAGTTGTGCCACCATTGACATTACCGTTTTTCTCCATCCCTTTAGCAGCAGAGTGTAGGTCACAGTTTGATTTCACCTGGAGGGGTGTGCAGTACACCTGGAACCGACTGCCCCAGGGGTGGAAACACAGTCCCACCATCTGTCGTGGGCTAATCCAGGCTGCACTAGAGAAGGGTGAGGCTCTAGAACATCTGCAGTACATGGATGACATCATTGTATGGGGGAACACAGCAGAAGAAGTCTTTGAGAAAGAAAAGATCATCCAGATTCTCCTGAAAGTCAGGTTTGCTATCAGAGTAAGGTCAAGGGACCTGCCCGAGAAATACAGTTCCTGGGAGTGAAGTGGCAAGATGGACGCAGTCAGATCCCAAAAGAGGTAATCAACAAGATAAGAGCAATGTCCCCACCGACCAGCAAGAATGAAATGCAAGCTTTCATAGGCACCGTAGGTTTCTGGAGGATGCACAATCCAGAATACAGACAGATTGTAAGTCCTCTCTACTTGGTAACATGCAAGAAGAACAATTTCCAATGGGGCCCCAAACAGCAACAAGCCTTTGAATAGATCAAACAGGAGATCGTTCACGCTGTAACCCTTGGGCCAGTCGGGACAGGACCAGAGGTGAAGAATATGCTCTACTCTGCAGCTGGGTATAATGGTCCTTCTTGGAGCCTCTGGCAGAAGATGCCTGGGGAGACTCGAGGCTGACCACTTGGATTCTGGAGTCAAGGCTACTGAGGGCCTGAGGCCAACTACACCCCAACAGAGAAGGAGATTCTAGCAGCCTATGAAGGGGTTCAAGCTGCCTCAGAAGTGATTTGCACAGAAACACAGCTTCTCCTGGCACCTCAACTACCAGTGTTGTGGTAGATGTTTAAAGGAAAGGTTCCTTCCACACATCATGCCACTGATGCTACATGGAGTAAGTGGATTGCCTTGATCATGCAGCATGCCTGAATAGGGAACCCTAATCACCCTGTGATCTTGGAGATAATCACAAATTGGCCTGAGGGTAAGAACTTTGGTCTAGCAGATGAAGAAGAACCGGTGGCACGTGCTGAGGAAGCTCCAACATTCAATCAACTGCCAGAAGATGAAAAGTGTTACATTCTTTTCACTGATGGTTCCTGTTGCACTGTAGGGACAAACCAAAAATGGAAAGCAGCCATATGGAGCCCCACACAAGTTGCAGAAGCCACTGAAGGAGAAGGTGGATTGAGTCAACTTGCAGAGCTCAGAGCCATCCAACTGGCCTTGGACATTGCTGAACAAGAGAAGTGACCAAGGCTTTACCTCTACACTGACTCATGGATGTTGGCAAACGCTCTGTGGAGATGGCTAGACAGATGGAAGAAGGCCAATTGGCAACGCAAAGGAAAACCCATCTGGGCTGCCAAAATGTGGCAAGACATCACCGCCTGAGTAGAGAAGCTGATTGTGAGAGTCCACCATGTAGACACATGTGCTTAAGCGTCGAGCCAATGAGGAACATCATAACAACGAACAGGCAGACCAAGCTGTCCAAGTCAAAGTGTCGCAGGTAGATCTAGACTGGCAGCACAAGGGAGACTTGTTCCTAGCTCAATGGTCCCATGATGCCTCAGGTCATCAGGTGGGCACAAGACCAAGGGGTGGATTTAACCATGGAGACTATCTCCTGGGTGTATTGGGTCTGGCTGAGCTGGAGTTCATTTCCCCACAGTAGCCCTCACAGTGCTGTGCTTTGCATTGGCAACTAGAAGGGTGTTGATAACGCACCAGCGTTTTGGCTACTGCTGAGCACAGCACCAACACTGTAACATTCCTTCCTTAGTTGAGGGCAAGATCCTGGGAGGTGACCCGAGTAGGCCAGCTGACCCAAACTGACCAAAGGGATATTCCCTACCATATGACCGTCAACTCAGATATAAAAGCTAAGGCACAGAGCAGGGGGGTGGGCATTCATTGTCTCCAATGGCTGCCTGCTGAGAAACCATCACGCATGCTGAAGCCCTGCTTCTCGGGAATGGCCAACCATTGCTGCTCATGGGAAGTAGAGAATAAACCCTGCTATCTTTTGCTTCTGCGCACACAAGCTTCACTTTATTTTTTTGCTTTAAATAAACGGCCTTATCCCAACCCACGAGTTGTTTTTTTTCCCACCTTACTCTCTCCCCTGTCCCGCTGGGGAGTGATAGAGTGGCTGGGTGGGCACCTGGCATCCAGTCAAGGTCAACCCACCACACCAGGTTATCCAGGACTGTGAGACATCAAGCCTGCAATCAAGCAGGCTAAGAGAGTGAAGCCCCTCTGGTATGGTGGGAGATGAACTAAGTATAGATATGGACAGGCCTGGCACATTGATTACATCACACTGCTGCAATCTCGCCAAGGGAAGACCTATGTGCTCACCATGGTGGAAGCACATGGTGGGAAGGTTGAATGGTGTAACGGACTGCTGAAAACTACTTTGAAGGCATTGGGTGGGGGGACTTTTAAGCATTAGGAACAGCATCTAGCAAAGGCTACTTGGTTAGTCAACACTAGAGGCTCTGTCAGTCAAGCTGGCCCTGCCCAATCAGAGTCCCTTCACACCGTAGATGTAGAGAAAGTCCCTGTACTGCACCTGAGAGGTATGTTAGGGAAAATGGTTTGGATTAGTCCTGCCTCAAGCAAAGGCAAACCCATTCGTGGGATTGTTTTTGCTCAAGGGCCATGTTGCACTTGGTGGATGATGCAAAAAGATGGGGAAACATGGTGTATACCCCAAAGGGACCTAATTTTTTGTGCAAACTGTCCATAACATTGTGCCTGTATGCATATATTTGTATATGTGTATATAATTGGAATAATGCATGTATATGTATAGTTGAAAATTTTAAATCCAATATAGTATGTTGGTATGCAAAAAATTTGGGGTGGATAATGCTGCCTCAGAGCTTTCTGATTTTTAGTTTTTGTAGATTTTAGAAGTAGTTGTGTAGTGAATGTAGATTTTAACGTAGCTGTATTATATCCCTTACCCTTAACATAGTAGTTACACATACCCAACTCTGTTACCCCATTCCATATCAATCCCTCTAAATTCCATTAGCGTGTTTAGTCTTTTTTTCAAGGTAGAATTGTAGAAAAACAACCTAAGGCCTGGACCAGAAGATATCACGCAGACACAGTGACCTTCAAGCCCAGAACTTTGGAGGAACTCCAAGGACTGTACATGCTTTGAAGAAGATAAAGATGAGGAAGAAGGGGTCCCAAAGACCCCAAACCCAATTCCTGAAGGGGCGTGTCGGGGGGCAGAACCGAGGAAGGACAAATCTGGGATTGGATGGACCTTATTATAAAATCATAGAACCACTGTCTAGAGGTGTGTGCGTCGTGTATTCCCTGGGCCTCAGGCCTGAGATTAAAGGACCTACTCTCTTTATCTTATCTTATACACTAAATTGGCCTGGAGTGTTTTTTCTCTGTGGCCTCTTTTAGGCAACAATAATGTTGAGGTTTAGATTTTCTTGCTGAATTTTTCCATGCCACCATGTGGTTTGGGGGGAAGGGGGAGCACACATGCCAATGGCTGCGCATGACCAGCAGGGAAGAAGATGGAGGTTCCCACAGAAACTGAGATGGGAGACCTGGAACAAGGGTCCTTCAAGAACTGGGGGAGTAAAATGGGACAATAATTCTGGTTTGTTCTATATCGCTTCTGGGACGGATCCTTGAAGGTCCATAACCCGCACCCCCTCCTCATTGTTTAGCTGCTGGCTGCCTGACCTGTGTCATTCCCAGAGTCTGCCCCATGCTGGATCCCCACCACTCCAACCGCAGTTGCCACCACTTTTCAGCCGGAGTCAACCAGCTGCCGCCCCACACTGGCTTGCCGCAGTTGCCGCTTCTGGGATGGAGCCACTCTGTGCCAGCTCCCCACTGCTCCAAATTGCAGTGCCACTGCTTCCTTTCAACCTCTGCTGCCTCATTCCTACATGGCACCAGCTGGACCCATGCCATCTGCGCTGGCTGCAAGCCACCAGGGGGTGTGAAAACTGCTGCTGCAGCAGCCACTCCAGGTTGAAAGTTCACCCTGTTGCCACCCCCACACTGCAAGCTGCCAGCACTCGGAGGGGAGCCCTGCGTTGGACACAGCTCACCATCGGAGCCAAATTCACACAACCAGCAGGAAAGAAATAACTATCCAGGTTTTGTTTTAGTTTAAGGGGGTGGAATCAGTGGGGAAAAGCTCCCCACCAACCTCCCTGTATTCCCTTTGTTTGCTGGGGGGAGGGGAGAGCCACATGGTTGAGTGGTCTCCAGTCTCTTCAGGGGAGGAGGTGGAGAGGCAGACCATTTTCTTCCTGTACCCCTGTGGTTACTGTGTTTTGCTGCTTTGTTTGTTTTGTTCTGTTTTGTTCTCCATTTTAAGTAAAAACCATTATTCATTTCTACATTTTACTAACATCTCATAATTTCAAATTTTCATAATTTGGAGAGAGAGGTTTCTATTCCATTGGATGTCCCGCCTCCTGGCTCACACTGTCTTTAAACCAAGACACTCACTCATCTGCTGAATTGCAATAACTATATGCTCTTAAGCAGCAGATAACTGAAGAAAAAGCACATTAGCATAGTAGAAGACCTTTTCCTCACTTTTGCAATGAGTTAAGTACCTACATGCACAGTTACCATGATTCAGCTATTTTGCTAATTTGACTGTGTGTCCAAACCCTAACTAGCTTTAAAAAACCAGTTTGTGTCCCAAAAGTTAGTGCATATAAAACCAGAATTTATTTCTTTTTTTTTTAAAGCTATTTTTTAATGATACCTGTGTGACAAAAGAAAATGTGACCTGAGAATGTGCCAAGTAGTGATTGGAAGCTTCCCACACAAACTTGTTCCAGACAGTTTCTAGTCATTGATCAGAACCTGATGACACAGCAACTGTGGATTTTTAAGCAGGTCTTGTGGTGGGTCTGCTTGAGCCAGAATTCATTTCCCCATAGTAGCCCTCACAGTGCCGTACTCTGCACTGGTAGCTAGAGGAGCATTGATAACACACCAGCGTTTTGGCTACTGCTGAGCACAGCACTGTAACATTCCTTCTTCAGTCGAGGGTGAGATCCTGGGAGGGGACACAAGTAGGCCAACTGACCCACACTGACCAAGGGGATATTCCATACCATATGACGTCAACCCAAATATAAAAGCTGAGGCAAGGAGCATTGTCTCTGATGGCTACTGATGCCTTAAGACCCTTTTAGTTTTTTGATTTTTCTAACTTTTATAAGCTTTATAAGTAATTATAGTAGAAGTAGATTTTAGAAGTAGATATATTATATCCTTCACCCTTTAGTACAGTAGTTTATACATTCCCCTACCCCATCATCCCATTCTATGTTCCCCATATCAATTCTACCCCTGAATTCCAGCAGAAAATGTTGAGTCTCTTGTCAAGGCAAGGCCTATGCTGTTTAGAGAACACTCATATCTTAGCCTGAACCACAGAACACAGTCAAGAACTGGGTGACCGTGTACCCTTTGTGCTCTGAAGAAGATGAAAATGATGAAGAAAAGCCCCCAGACCCAATTCCCAGGGGGCGGGCTGTGGGTGGACCAGGGCAAAAGCTACAGGATGGACAAACTTCGGATTGGTCAGGCAGTATTATAAATTGTAACATCTCAGGCATGGAAGGTACGCGCGTCTTGTAACGGAATTAAACCCTTTTCTTATCTCATCCTCAATTAACTCCTCCAGAGTTTTTTTTCCTCAACTTCTTTAGGCGTCACTACCTGCTGACAACCGTTACGCGTGCTGGAGCCCTGCTTCTCAGAGAAGTGGCCAACCATCGCTGCTTATGGGAAGTAGAGATTAACTGCTAGCTTCTGCTTTGTGCACGAGCACGCTGCTTTTGCTTTCTTTTTTGCATCAATATAAACTGCCTTATCACAACCCACGATTTGTGTTTTCCCACCTTACTCTCTCCCCTGTCTGGCTGGGAAGGGGAAGGATAGAGCAGCTGGGTGGGCTCCTGACGTTCAGTCAAGGTGAACCCACCACAGTCTATTCATATTTTAGAACCAGAAATAAGAAATTTTCTTTTTATCTGCTTATAACCTAGAAAGCAAACATAGTTCAACAACAGCAGCAGTATCAACAATAATAGTTAAAAGTTCTAGTGAGGATCAGAGTGTCTCCTATTTCAAAAAGAAAGTAGAAAAAGTCAACTGCACCTGTTTTTGCCTCCTGTTTCTTCCGGAAACTATTTGCTTCTTTTTGATATTTGGTTTATTAACTTGAACAATAAAAACATCAACATCTAGTTCCATAAGATCCTGACTTCAGTAGTCTGACCACCAATTGGAGCTTTACTGTTCATTTTTCATATTTCTAAAAACAACTGTAGGGAAGGAAAATATGCATCTCTCTGCATGGTGCTCTCTTTCCTGTTCACCTGCCACAGAGAATTCTAACCTGCAAAGCCCCACTGTCCATTGTACTGCTGATAGATGTACTAATTAATAGTAAGACCCTTTCTTGCTCTGAATTAGGTGCAAGGCTAACTACCCAGGGTACTGTTCAACATCCAATAAACAGCTGTCAACAAAATGCATCATTCTGAATAGAATATGCATAATGATAACCATAAAATCATAGACTCATTAAGGTTGTAAAATACCTCCAAAATAGCTGAGTCCAACCTTTGACTGATCACCACCTTCTCAGCTAGACCATAGAACCAAGTGTCCAGTTGTTTCTTGAACACCTCCAGGGATGGTGATTCCACCCTTTCAGTGAATAAATTCTTCCTGAAAAGAAAAGCATAATATGCTCTGGGCTTCCTAAAGACTCAGAGAAGAACCAGAAGCTTTGAATCCTAATTATAAGCTACAGATCATATCTTACCTCTCCACAGTACGCATGTTGATACTGGGATAGTTGTTATGAGCTAAGGAAGAGATTACAAACATATAATTAAAAGGTAGTGTGGTTACAGTCTGTTGAATTATAAACTAGACAAGTATGTGAGTCGACAGGTAGATGAGACAAAAATACCATATCTGTTCTAAATGATTATCTTTAGACACAGGAGGATGTGGAAACTGGGTTGATGGGACAAAAGGGAAACCATACTCTTTTTCATAGATATCAACATTAATTTTGCTTTAGATAAGTTTAAAAACAAATCTTGCTTTTTAAGTTGACTAAATTGCACATTTATGTGCAGAGACACCCTTAGCATGAGTAACTAAGGAGACAGCTTAGTGAAATCAGCAGTACTAAAGGACTTGAGTTTAGATGAGGCTTGAAATTTTATGTCTAAGCTTCCAGAACTGCTAAAGACCTTACTGAAAAAATAAACGTATTAATGATGCCTTAAGACCCTTTTAGTTTTTTTTATTTTGCTCATTTTTATAAGCTTTATATGTAATTATAGTAGAAGTAGATTTTAGAAGTAGCTATATTCCTCACCCTTTAGCACAAGTAGATTACACATTCCTCAACCCTCTTACCCCATTCCATGCTCCCCATATCAATTCTACCCCTGAATTCAGTAGAAAATGTTTAGTCTCTTGTCAAGGCAAGGCCTATGCTGTTTAGAGAACACTCATATCTTGGCCTGAACAACAGAACACAGTCAAGAACTGGGTGACCATATACCCTCTGTACTCTGAAGATGATGAAGATGATCAAGAAGTGGTCCCAAAAGCCCCCAGACCCAATTCTCAGAGGGTGGGCCAGGGGGTGGACCAGGGCAAAAGCAACGGGATGGACAAAACTGGGATTGGTTGGGCAGTATTATAAATTGTAACATCTCAGGCACGGCTGGTGCACGTCTTGTAACATCTATGCCTAGGCACAAATTAGAAATGAGAAGATGCAAAAAGGAGCTCCGGAGTCAAAGACACATCCTCATGGAGGTACAGTCAATGCTCTCCTTTATTGCAAAATTACCCAAATTATATAGGGTCCTACAGGGTTCACACGCTCTTCTCTATCTATTGGTTACATCCGTTTTCACACGCTATAGTTATGACTCTATTGGCTCACCTATCCAAGGCACGTGCTCTGACATTTCCAGGCCCTCCCATCTTGTGGTTTCTAACACCCTGGATAACATCCTCTTTTCTTGTTTATGCAGCTTCCTCATATTGGTTGCTCAAGGACACACGGTCCTCGCCATCCAGCATGTAGGCTGGATTGTGCAAGCAGGCCTGAAGCAATATGTTATGTCCTGTATCGTCTAAGATACTCTCAACACAAATTAAACCCTTTCCTTATCTCACCCTCAATTAACTGCTTCAGAGTTTCTTTCCTCAGCACCATTAGGCATCAGCTGTTGGCCCGAACGGGGAAACTTGGACTTGGACTTCTTTAGATGGGATATTTTCATCGTGCAGGAATTCCTCATCAAGACGGCATTTTATCTGAGATAATTCCCGCCCTGGTCTGAGAAAGCCAGCTCCACAGAACCCACGAAACCAAGCACGGAGCACAGAGGTGAGATAAGAAAAGGCAAAATAAGGGAAAAGGTACCTTCTTTTGTTAGCAGTTGCGGAAGTGTTTTTGTGTTTCTGGGGTAATAGGGAACACGGGAAGACTGGAAAGGCTTAGACTTGGGCCCAAAATAGTCGCGAGAGTCAATTTCCAGTAGGCGAAAGGGGTTTTTCACCGGGAGCAGATCAGAGTTGTCGCGGGATTAACAGGCGCTGTAATGTGGAAACCATTCTTCAAGAAGATGTCGTGACTGACCCAGGGCGAAGTGACCTTGTCCGCGCAGGAAGCGAAGTAAACAAGGCCATAAAACTTGAGGGATGTCACAGACCAGGATGTTTAAGTACGATAAAGGGACTTGAAAGAAAACTCAAAAAGACCAGCTGTGTATTCAGAACCAACCAATCAGATGCTGTTTGAAGTGTATACTCAGATATATATACTCCTCTGTAATCAATAAAGTGAAGTTCGTTTTTGTACCTGCATTGAGAGTCTTGACCTGATTGCGGCAAGAGTGGATTTTGTTTTGATCGGAAGGGGACGTCCTTCTAGAGTGCTCTGATCCTGTGAGGAGCTGGGTGGGCTCTGGAGCCAGGTATGCTTGGTAGTTAAGTGGTGACAGCAACAGCTGTGTAATCCTAAGGTGACGAGTCCAAATCCTGGTGTGTGGTTTGTTTGTGTTTTGTAGTCATGGGTTGTGTGGATTCAAAGTTTAAGATTCCTAAGGGGTCTCCTCTGAGTTTGGTTTTGAAACACTGGAGAACTTTGACCGGTCCTGAGACAATTTTAACAAAGGAAGAACTTTGTAGGCTGTCTGTAGATGCTTGGCCTCTGTTTGGACAAATGAGAGGGGTGACTTGGCCGGAATTTGGTCCTTTTGAACTAGACACAGTGTTCCAATTAATTTCACTTCTTCATGTAGAACAGAGATGGCAGGAAATTCGGTATGCAGAGTTGTTTTTGTTTTTATTAACACGCCCTGGATTGGGAGGGGGAGATAAGAAAAATGAAGGCTCAAGAGACAGAAACTTCAGAAATGGCTTTAGAAAAAGGGAAGAAAGGTCAAGTTAAGGCTGCTCCTGTCCCACAAATTTTATTTAAAAACACGAGGGATGATGATTTGGATATGTTAATATCGCCTGATAGAAGATAGCCCGGGGGCCCCACAGGTAGGACTCCCCGCTGCTGCGGTGGCGAGGGGGGCCGGAGCTGCAGGGGTGGCGGAGCTGCAGGGGTGGCGGCCCCTGGACCAGCTCCTGCTGCACAGGCAGGGGCTGGGCAGGTGGGGGCCGCTGGAGGACTCCCTGGTGCGGCTGCACCGGGGGGAGTTGGACAAATCGGGGCCTCCGGAGGAGTTGTCTTGGGGGCGGCAGGAGCTGCTCTGGGCACGGCTAGTACAGGATCTGCTGTCATGGCAACGAGTACAGGAGCAGGCACGGCAGGAGTGACGGGGCCAGGGCCAACCCCGGCTGCGGCAGCGGCGGGGGGAGGGGCCCTAGGAGCGATAGCAGAAACAACCCCCGGAATTGCGGGAGGGGCAGGGGCAGCGCTGACAGGCGAGGCCTCTGTCCTGACTGACCCGGGGGGTGGGGCTGGAGCCGCCCCCTTTCCCACCCCTCCCCCTGCCGAGGGGGGCCAGTCCAGCTTTACGGAAGGGGGGGGAAAGAGGAACCGAAAGAGTTTCCAATCTCTGCCTCTCATGAAGAGGGAACAGGGACACAGAGACAGGGCAAGCCAGTTTCAGTTGCTGAGAGAAGGCAGAAGTGAGGTTTACCACCTATTGATAAGGACACTGAAGCAGAGGGCGAATCAAGTGATAGCATGGGAGAAGTAGACCCACCTATAGTAAAACCAAAAACAAAAGGGAAGAGAACCTGTGAAGTGTTAGCAGCCCCAGACCCGATAGCTAGTAGGACAAGAACAAAGGATAAGCCACCGTTAGAAGCCCCATTAAGACAAGCTGTAACCAATCAGGGCACAATATTAATAAAAGTTCCTTTCTCACTAGTTGAGTTACAACAATGGAAGGATTCTGTAGGGGCATATAGAGATAACCCAGACAGAGTGGCAAACTATGTCCAGAGAGCAATTAGAACTCAGAACCCTGACTGGTATGACCTGGAAGTTATGATGAATACTTTATTAGATCAAACAGAGAAGGAGATGGCAAAAGAGCTGCTCGAACTGCAATTGAGATGCTAAAAACCTCTGGGCAGTTTCCAGGCGAAGATATTAAAGATATCTTCCCCCCTGAGGATCCCAAATGGGACCCTAACATACCAGCGAATCTGGGAGCATTGAAACGTTATGAGGACTGGGTAATTTATGGATTCCGGCATGGGGTTCCGAAGGCGATAAACTGGTCTAAGATGTATGAAGTTAGACAGGATACGAATGAGTCGCCCACAGATTTTCTGAATAGGCTGAAGGATGTCATAAGGAAATATACTGATATTGATATAGAGTCAGATCTGGGAAAAAAACACCTGGTGTATTTGTTTGTAGGACAGTCTACAGATGATATAAAGAAAAAAACTGCAAAAGGCAGGTAGTGATAAAAAGGATATTGGTGAGTTATTGAATATAGCTTGGACGGTATATCAAAATAGAGAACAGAAGAAGAGAACAAGGGTGATGGAGCTAGAAAGTGGCTATCGAAAACATCGTAGACGTAACCACGGGTATTACAGGTCTAACTGTCAACAGGACAGAGCAGATGACAGATGTTCTTATTGTAAAAAGAAGGGACATTGGAGAAAGGAGTGCCTGGAGCTGAAGAGAACTGAAAACCCTCTTCCCCCTCCTCCACCACCAGCCCCCCAGCTGACTGTGAGTCAGAATGCATGAAGGGAACCGGAGGTTTCTTCCCCAGCAGAACCTCTGGTTACAGCTAAGCTGGGGGAGGAGGATGCTGAGTTCTTGGTCGATACAGGTGCGGCATACTCTGTATTAAATACTTTGGAAGGGAAACTGAGTCATGAAACTATAACTGTGGTAGGTGCTACAGGGGTAAGTGAAACAAGGCCATTTTTTAAATGTTTAACATTCAAATTGGGCAAGCACTAGATAACTCATCAATATCTTTACATGCCAAATTCTCCTAGGCCTTTACTGGGTAGGGATTTATTGGAAAAATTAGAAGCTGAAATTAAATTCTGCAAGGGGGGAGAAATAAAAGTTATAATCCCAGATACTAAATATATCGAGGCAGCTGCTTTCTTTATACAGGAAAATCATGGAGAGATACCTGCAGAGGTTGAGAATGCTGTCATACCTTTAGTCTGGGCCAACGAATACCCTGGGAAGTCTAAGCAAGCCAAACCAGTAAGCATCACACTCAGGCCAGGAGCAGTCCTCTTACCCCATTCCATGCTCCCCATATCAATTCTACCCCTGAATTCAGTAGAAAATGTTGTCTTTTGTCAAGGCAAGGCCTATGCTGTTTAGTGAACTGGGTGATCGTGTACCCTCTGTACTCTGAAGATGATGGAGATGATTAAGAAGTGGTCCCAAAAGCCCTCAGACCCAATTCCCAGGGGGTGGACCAGGGGGTGGACCAGGGCAAAAGCAATGGGATGGACAAAACTTGGATTGGACAAGCAGTATTATAAATTGTAACGTCTCAGGCACAGCCGGCGTGCATCTTGTAACATCTATGCCTAGGTACAAATTAAACCCTTTCCTTATCTCACCCTCAGTTAACTGCTTCGGAGTTTTTTTCCTCAGCACCATTAGGCATCATTAAAAAAGCTTTAGGAGTAGCAGAGAAGATGCACAGAAAGGAAAGAGCACTGGCCAACCAAAGAATTTCTTTTAACTTGTAAAGAAAATTAAAGCACATGGGCATCAGTGCTATAAACAGAAAGAGAGCATCAACAAAATGAGGTAGGACAGGTATGCAAGGAGGCTGAAAGAGACATTAAGAAGACTTTGCATATGACCCCCAAGCTAAATGAGTATTTTACCTTACTTTTTTCAGTAAATATCATGATATTGATGGAAGTGGAGATAGAATGGAGAATGAGAATAAGGAAATCATAGTGCAGATTCCCCCCCCCAAAAAGGGGAGACGAAAGAAAAAACAACATGAAAAACCAGGGCTTACCAAGGAAGAAAGTTTATATTTACATGGAGAAAAAAAGGAAGAGACTAATAACGCTACAGACACACAGGCAAAGGAAACTAACAGTAAAAAACTCTACCTCCCTCACGGAATGGCATCTCAGACAGACAGCTGCCTACAAGGTCATACCGGAAGAAAGAAGGACTGAGCTAATTCTCCCTTCCCTCTTATAGTCAGACTGACGTAACATGGCATGGAATATCCTGTTCCTCCCGGAAAGAGGAACTGTTATTTTACTACAAAAACCCATTACAATCTCCACCCCTTATTCCATACCATTTTACTTCACACCCATATCCCATTATTCACCTATATCCCGCGCTTGTACAGGTCTTGTCTTCTATGGTGGTCTCATCGTTGAACACAAGCATCAGCTTAGTTTGGGTCTTCCTCGTCTGGTGACTTTTCCTGCAATATACAACTCAGAATACAAATTAGTTTTTTCTCAAGGTTAAATCTCCTTGAGGTACACACTGGGTTTCCCCTTCTTCTCTCATTATCCACCAGGTGTATCCAGGTCCTTGAGCAATCTCACTAATGGGTTTGCCTTTGCTCGAGGGAGGGTTAACCCAAACATACCTCTCAAGTGAATTACTGGGACTTTGTCTCCATTCACAGTGTGGAAGGGCTCTGATTGGGCAGGGTCGACTCGATTGACGGAGCCTTTAGTGTTGACTAGCCAAGTAGCCTTTGCTAGGTGCTGATCCCAGTGCTTGAAAGTTCCCCCAGCCAATGCCTTGAGAGTAGTTTTCAGCAATCCATTACATCGCTCAACTTTTCCAGCGGCTGGTGCATGATATGGGATATGATATACCCATTCAGTGCCATGTTCCCTGGCCCAGGTAGTAACTAAACTGTTTTTGAAATGAGTCCCATAGTCTGACTCACTGTGCTCTGGGGTGCCGTGTCGCCACAGGACTTGCTTTTCAAGACCCAGAATAGTATTTCGGGCAGTTGCGTGAGGTACTGGATAAGTCACTAACCATCCAGTGGTTGCTTCCACCATGGTGAGTGTCCTAGTTAGGACAGCTGGGACCAGTTCATCACTGGATGGGTGTAACCCAAAACTGTGTATTCTATAGCCTTCCATGCCATTTCCCAGAAACTGTTATCAATGAACCATTTACACCATCTGCCAATAGAGCCTGGCTCCTCAGGCTATAAACTAGGTGTTAAGAGGCCTGCGAGATAGGAGGGTGTTTTTGTCCTCAAGCCCATTGAGGAACCTCCCGCCCTGAGGGAGGTACTGGGCATTCCTGCCTGAACTGGAGGATATATAATCTTGGAGTCTTGGGACTTTTTTAACCACTCGTGGGATCCAGAGGAAGACTGCAGATCAACGCTCTCAACCAGACTGCAGACCACCACTCTCAATCGGACTGCAATCACCACTATTGACCAGACTGCAACAGTACTCTCACCAACAGGTTTTCCCCCTCTCCCTTTACTTTGGACTCAGGGGGCCCAAAGAACACCACTCTGTTCATGCCCCAGGGTGCTGGGTTATACATTTGGGTTTTGTGGGTTAAAACCAATCGTTTGTCTGTATAATCGTACTTATTGTATTATTTTATTAAATTGTTATTCTGACTTATAATCTCTCTTTTGAGTTGAGTTCATTTCCTCTGCTCGTTTACCTTTACACCAGCACATTTTTGTTGCCCAGCATGGGGCAGAGAGAGAAGTCAGAATCACAATTTCATTTTAAGCATTTGTCTATTTGGATACAGAAACTCCCTGATCACCATGTTGTTTGATGTATTCACTTGTATGTTGTATCTGAGCCTGTTCATATTTCCACAGATGGGGAACTATTTGCCTGTTTTGATGCTCTCTTTAAGACCAGGGAGAGGGATCCAAATTGCTTTATTAGTATACTATGTTTGTCATCATAAGATGAGAAGCAGTGAGTTTCATTGTGAATGTGTATTCAGTCTTGTTTGCCTGTCCCGGTGTGGGTTGCTACCTCTGGGGCCTCATTAAAAATCGCACCCAGCCCTTTGGGGGAACAGGAGGGAATGGTTGTTTCCAGCCTCTCACCTCCTTCTTCCCCTTCAGACCTGCTACAACAGTCTTAGAAAATACTGAGTTCCTTTTTGATGTTAAAGACAGCATAATGTTATTGTTAGTGTTGCTTTGTCTGCTCTGTACTGTCTACACCATGTTTAAGGTCAGAACAGGGCCTTCTAGGGAGGTTGTCTGGACGCCTGCCCTGGGAGTGGATAATGTTGAGTGGCACGGGAAGTGGGAGGACATCGGCCAGTATTTGGAGAAGTTTTCTCCTCCAATGATCTGGAAATTCACCCCTGAACAACTGCAGGGTCCCATTAGCATGATAAGACTGGTGAAGGAAAAATGCTCTGGCAGCTCCAGAGATGGCCAGCTCACAGCAACCTGCTGGGCCCTGGCCACTGCCTACCGGACACTACTTGACATGGTACAGCACTGTCAAGGGGGAGGAGAGAAGGAGTAAATCTACAGACACCATGTCCACCCAAACCACAGCTGAGTCAGAGGGAGAAAGAAATAAATCAACCGGCACTGTGTCCACACAAACCATCGAGGGAGCCAGGAGAACAACCGAAACCAATAGCAGTTGCCCCTGTCCAGAAAAGGAAATCAAAGACTAAATCAGTTCGTATAGCAAATGATGACGAAGAGGCAGGACCTTCACATCCACCGGAGGAGACAGAGCCAGAAATAATCACTCGGTCTCTATCCCTGGTGAGCTACGTGAACTCCGGAGAGAGTTCACACGACAGACGAATGAGTCCATTCTGACCTGGCTGCTCCGAATCTGGGATGCCGTGGCTAACGATACAATTCTAGATGGGAGTGAAGCCAGACAGCTGGGATCCCTGTCTCGAGATGTAGTCATTGATCAGAGGATTGGAAAGAGGCAGGAAACTCTCAGCCTCTGGCGGCCATTGTTGTGCAGTGTGAGGGAGAGATACCTTTGTAAGGAGGACCTCCACGTACAGCAAGGACAGTGGAACACGATGGAACAAGGTATCTGGTGCTTAAGAGAATTAGCTGTACTGGAGATAATCTTTTCAGAGGACAAAAGATTCCCTAAAAGTCCAGATGGTGTACAGTGCACATCCCAGATGTGGTTAAAGTTTGCACGACTTGGGCCAGAAATGTATTCCCGCTACTTAGCAACGCTGCAATGGAGGGAGGGAGAGGACAAGGTGGGTGCGTTGGTCAGTAAACTCAGGATTTATGAAGACACTGTCACCACCCCATTACAAGCCCACGTCTCATCTGTGGAAACCAAACTGGCTGAACATGTCCGAAGCCTGGAAGAGAAGATTGAAGAGGGACACCAGAAGCTAAGAGAAGAAATTAAGGAAGGGATCTTCCATATCTCGCCGGGACAAACAAGAGTCTCTGCTATCAGGAGCCAGCATCCCCTGTGGGGTGAAGTCACGGCCCCACAACTGAAGTTTGAGGGTTTTGGAATATTATAAAGTGTTGGGCCGTTTTCCATGAGAGCAGTGGAGCTAATTAGATAGTTCCCATGGACACAGCCTTGAGCTGTGTGGCTGAGTGCAGGTGCCGCATTCCTGGATGTTGTTGCAAGAATATGTTTATATATGTGTCGGAAAATAGAAGTTGGAGAACTGAATAAAAAGCTGCCTGCTGCGCTGAGCAGGCAGACATCTCTCTGGCTCATCCTAGTGTCTGATCATCCTAGTGTGTGTGTCGTGTATCTTTCTTCCCCCCTCGGACCAAGGCCTTCAACAGATACCCTGCGACAGTCCCCCAGCTAAGGAGAGAGGGTACACTCCATGTGGCAATCTATGGTTTTACCTCCACGAGCACGGAGAAGATATGAGGAAGTGGGATGGAAAATCCACCTCTTCCTTAGCAGCCCGGGTATGTGAACTGAAAAGAGAAACAAGTACCACAAGGAACCCTTCAAGGATAAATGCTGCTCCAGTCTCTCGTGGGCAAGACTCCAGACAGTACAGGAATGATGATATGTCTGATCCACTTGAAGGGACCTCCAGGTCATACTTACAAGAAGAGCACAATGAGTACCATGACCAGGACTAGGGGTGCCCTGCCTCTAGCCAGGTAGAGGAGAGGGACAATCGGGTCTATTGGACAGTGTGGATTTGGTGGCCTGGCACATCAGAGCCACAAAGATATAAGGCCTTAGTTGACACCAGCGCACAATGTACTTTAATGCCATGAAGATACATAGGGGCAGAATCCATCTCTATTTCTGGGGTGACAGGGGGATCCCAACAGCTGACTGTACTGGAAGCTGAAGTGAGCCTGACTGGGAAGGAATGGCACAGACACCCCATCGTGACTGGCCCAGAGGCCCTGTGTATCCTTGGCATAGATTACCTGAGGAGTGGGTATTTCAAAGACCCAAAAGGACTTAGTTGGGTTTTTGGCATAGCTACTGTGGAGTGATGTCTTAAGCCCCTAATGGTTTTTTATTTTTCTAATATTTGTAAGCCTTATAAGTTTTATAGGTAGATTTTAAAAGCAGCAACCCTCACTCCCTTGTCCCTTTCCCTGTAGTACAAATAGTTTAAACATTCCTTAACCCTCTTACCCCATTCTATGTACCCCGTATCACTCCTACCCCCGAATCCAGTAGAAATGTTTAGTCTTTTGTCAAGGGAAAGCCTATATTGTTTGCAGAACAGCATATCAGGGCCTGAACAACAAAATGAAGTCAAGAACTGGGTGACTATGTACCCTTTGTGCTCTGAAGATGGTGAATATGATGAAGTAGAGGGTCCCAAAATACACCCCAGACCCATTTCTAGGGGGTGGACCCTGAGCGGTCCAGAGTACAGGCCACAGGGTGGACACATTTGGGATCGGATAGATGGTATTATAAAATGTAGCATCTGAGGCACAGCGGGCACACGCCCCATGTAACATCTTTTGCCATGGCATAATTAAACCCTTTCCTTATCTCACCCCTAATTAACTGCTTCGGAGATTTTTTAGCACCTACATATCCCACAGCATCAGGAGACAGAAGAAATTAGACAGTTGAACACCTTGCCTGGTCTCTCAGAGGACCCCTCTGCTGTGGGACTGCTGAAGGTTGAAGAACAATTGGTACCGATAACCACAGCAACAGTGCACCGTCAGAAATACCACACTGACCGAGACTCTGTGACCCCCATACATAAGATGATCCATGACCTGGAGACCCAGGGGGTGGTCAGCAAGACTCGCTCAACCTTTAATAACCCTATATGGCCAGTGTGTAAGTCCAGCGGAGAGTAGAGGCTGACGGTGGATTACCATGGACTCAATGAAGTCACACCACCCCTGAATGCTGCTGTGCCAGACATGCTGGAGCTCCAGCACAAGCTGGAGTCCAAGGCAACCAAGTGGTATGTCACCATTGACATTGCCAATGCCTTTTTCTCCATTCCTTTGGCAGCGGAGTGCAGGCCACAATTTGCTTTCACGTGGAGGGGTGTGCAGTACACCTGGAATCGACTGCCTCAGGGGTGGAAACACAGTCCCAGCATTTGCCATGCACTGATCCAGACTGCACTGGAAAAGGGTGAGGCTCCAGAACATCTACAGTACATTGATGACATCATTGTATGGGGGAACACAGCGGGGGAAGTCTTCAAGAAAGGAGAGAAGATAATCCAGATTCTCCTAAGAGCTGGTTTTGCCATTAAATGAAGTAAGGTCAAGGGACCTGCTCAGGAAATTCAGTTTCTAGGAGTGAAGTGGCAAGACGGACGCCGCCTAATTCCAACGGAGGTGATTAACAAAATAGCAGCCATGTCCCCACCAACCAGCAAGAAGGAAACGGGCTTTCTTAGGTGCTGTGGGCTTTTGGAGGATGCATATCCCTGAGTACAGTCAGATTGTAAGCCCTCTCTACCTTGTGACATGGAAGAAAAATGATTTCCAATGGGGCCCTGAACAACAACAAGCCTTTGAACAAATTAAACAGGAGATTGCCCATGCGGTAGCCCTTGGACCAGTAAGGACAAGACAGGACATGAAGAACATGCTCTACACTGCAGCCGGGAAGAATGGTTCTTCCTGGAGCCTCTGGCAGAAAGTGCCTGGGGAGACCCAAGGACGACCGCTGGGATTCTGGAGTCGGGGATACAAAGGATCTGAAGCCAGCTATAGACCAACTGAGAAAGAGATCCTGGCTGCTTATGAAGGAGTTCGAGCTGCCTCAGAAGTGATCCTGGCATCCTGACTACCAGTGCTGGGCTGGATGTTCAAGCTCCTTCTACACATCACGTCACCAATGCCACATGGAATAAGTGGATCGCTCTGATCACACAGCAAACCCGGATAGGGAATCCTAATCGCTCTGGGATTCTGGAAATTATCACCAATTGGCCCGAAGGTGAGAGTTTTGGACTATCCTCTGAAGAAGAAGAGGAGCAGGTGACACGGGCTGAGGAGGCCCCACCATATGACAAGCTTCCAGCAGATGAAAGGCGATATGCGCTCTTCACGGATGGCTCCTGTCGCATTGTAGGGACAAACTGAAAATGGAAGGCAGCCATATGGAGTCCCACACAGCGAGTTGCAGAAGTGACCGAAGGACAAGGTGGGTCAAGTCAGGTTGCAGAGCTTAAAGCCGTTCAGTTAGCTTTGGATATAGCTGAACGAGAGAAGTTGCCAAGACTCTATCTCTACACTGACTTGTTGATGGTGGCCAATGCTCTGTGGGGATGGCTGGAGCGATGGAGAAAAATCAACTGGCAGCGCCAAGGGAAACCCATCTGGGCGGCGGAGATGTGGCAGGACATCGTTGGCTGGGTAGAGAAGCTGAGCGTAAAGGTCCATCACGTAGATGCTCATGTACGCAAGAAACGGGTTAATGAGGAGCATCATAACAACGAGCAGGCGGACTGATCTGCCAGGATTAAAGTCTCTCAGGTAGATCTGGATTGGCAGCACAAAGGTGAATTATTTCTGGCTCGATGGGCCCATGATGCCTCCGGTCACCAGGGGAGAGATGCAACATACAGATGGGCTCATGACCGAGGGGTGGACCTAACTATGGGCAGTGTCTCACAGGTCATCCATGACTGTGAGACATGCTGCCATCAAGCAGGCCAAGCGGGTGAAGCCTCTATGGTATGATGGACGGTGGTTGAAATACAGGTATGGGGAAGCCTGGCAAGTTGACTACATCACGCTCCCCAAAACCCACCAAGGCAAGTGCAACGTACTGACCGTGGTAGAAGGAAGTACTGGATGGCTGAAGACATACCCTGTGCCTCATGCCACTGCCCAGAATACCATTCTGGGCCTTGAAAAACAAGTCCTGTGGAGACACGGCACCCCAGAGAGAATTGAGTCTGATAATGGGACCCATTTCAAGAATGGCCTTGTAGACACCTGGGCCAGAGAGCACGGCATTAAGTGGGTGTATCATATCCCCTACCATGCACCAGGTGCTGGGAAAGTTGAGTGGTGCAACGGACTGCTGAAAACCACCCTGAAGGCACTGGGTGGGGGGACTCTCAAACACTGGGAGCTGTATTTAGTAAAGGTCACCTGGTTGGTCAACACCCGAGGCTCCATCAATCGAGCTGGCCCTGCCCAACCAGAACCTTTGCATACTGTAGATGGAGATAAAGTCCCCGTGGTGCATATGAGAGGTATATTAGGGAAGAATGTTTGGATTAGTCCCACCTCAAGCAAAGGCAAACCCATCTGAGGGATTGTTTTTGCCCAAGGGCCTGGTTTTACCTGGTGGGTAATGCAAAAAGATGGGGAGACACGTTGTGTACCACAAGGGGGCCTAATTTTGAGTGAGAATGGTCTGTAATGTTTCATTGTATATATATAGAGATGTATATAGTTTAAAAGAGATATAGTTTTTAAAGGGAGTTAATTTGGGCATGACATGGATGGCATAGAATAAGGGGTGGATAATGTCCTAGTTAGGACAGCTGGGACCAGTTCATCACTGGATGGGTGTAACCCAAAACTGTGTATTCTATAGCCTTCCATGCCATTTCCCAGAAACTGTTATCAATGAACCATTTACACCATCTGCCAATAGAGCCTGGCTCCTCAGGCTTTAAACTAGGTGTTAAGAGGCCTGCGAGATAGGAGGGTGTTTTTGTCCTCAAGCCCATTGAGGAACCTCCTGCCCTGAGGGAGGTACTGGGCATTCCTGCCTGAACTGGAGGATATATAATCTTGGAGTCTTGGGACTTTTTTAACCACTCGTGGGATCCAGAGGAAGACTGCAGATCAACGCTCTCAACCAGACTGCAGACCACCACTCTCAATCGGACTGCAATCACCACCCTTGACCAGACTGCAACAGCACTCTCACCAGCAGGTTTTCCCCCTCTCCCTTTACTTTGGACTCAGGGAGCCCAACAAACACCACTCTGTTCATGCCCCAGGGTGCTGGGTTATACATTTGGGTTTTGTGGGTTAAAACCAATCGTTTGTCTGTATAATCATACTTATTGTATTATTTTATTAAATTGTTATTCTGACTTATAATCTCTCTTTTGAGTTGAGTTCATTTCCCCTGCTGGTTTACCTTTAAACCAGCACAGTGAGCACCTTGGTGGGTCTGTGGCAGTGTGATATAGTCAACCTGCCAAGCCTTTCCATATCTATACTCATCCCAATGTCCACCATACCATAGGGACTTCACTCTCTTTGCTTGTTTAATGGCAGCACGTCTCACAATCATGGATAACCTGGGAAATAGTGTCCATGGTTAAATCCACCCCTCGGTCTCATGATGATCTATAAGTGGCATCTCTACCCTGATGACCTGAAGCATCATGTGCCCATCGAGCTAGGAACAACTCTCCCTTGTGCTGCTAATCTAGATCTACCTTAGACACCCTTACTTGTGCAGCTCTGTCTGCTTGTTTGTTCTTGTGATGTTCTTTATTAGCTCGATTTTTGGGTACATGGGCATCTACATGGTGGACTCTCACAGTCAACTTCTCAACCCGAGAGGCAATGTCTTGCCATAAATCAGCAGCCGAGATGGGTTTTCCTCTACGCTTCCAATTAGTCTTCTTCCACCGATCCAACCAGCCCCACCATCTACGAGTTGGTGTAGAGGTAAAGCCTTGGCCATTCCTCTCATTTGACAGTGTCCAGGGCCAATTGAATGGCTTGGCGTCCAAGTAGCAAGATTAGAGCTTAATGCAGAGTAATGAAGGAGTTTAAGACTGGTGCTGTACAGCTAGGATATAGAGACCATAGTCACATAGGAGATCCAGACTACAGGACCATCAGGCTGTGGTTACATAATTATTAAGGTAACATTTGCACATTACCAAATCATCTGGCAGTAAAACTGTCATCTGAATCAGATGTAATGTGTCATCCCATATCTGTTGAAATAACCAGCACATATGAGACTGTGTTTATGTCAGATTTATACTGGCTAATGGAAGACAGATGATACTTGATCAAAGGCAAGTATCAAATATGATACTTATGAACGCTACTGGACCAGAGCTCTCTCAACAAAATGTTTAGAAAAAGAAAAAGAAACTGGCAGAAAGAGTTGAACTAAGTCAATTGCATTACAAGGGGATTGCTCTGACCCAGGTGCAGGACCTTGCAATTGGCTTTGTTGAACTTCATGAGGGTCACAATTTCTCCAGCTTGTCCAGGTCCCTCTGAATGGCATTACTTCCCTCTAGCATATCAACTGCACCACTCATCTTGGTATCATCCAAAAACTTGATGAGTGTGCACTCAATCCCACTGTCTGTGTCATTAATAAAGATACTGAGCAATACTGGTCCCAGTATGGATCCTTGAGGGATACCATTTGTTACTGAATGATAGCTAATGCAGTCAAATGGTCATAAGAACCTGTTGGGTCACTTTAGTTTCCATTTCATTGAAGAAAAGCTTTCATTTTTCACCGGAATCTTCACCTGCTCCTTCAAATTGTAACCATACAACTATTGTTGTTTGCTTTATAATGGAAAATACAGATACTGGATAGCCATCAGCACTTTATTGTTAAAACGAGAAGATGCAAAAAGGAGCTTCAGAGTCAAAGACACATTCTCATGGAGGTACAGTCAATGCTCTGCTTTATTCCAAAAATACACACATTATGAAGGGTCCTACAGGGTTCACACGCTCTAGCTATACCTTTATTGGCTCCACTAGCCAAGGCACACACTCTGACATTTCCAGGCCCTCCCATCTTGTGGTTTCTCACACCCTGGATAACATCCTCTTCTCTTGTTTACCTCTATGCAACTTTCTCATATCTGCTGCTCAAGGACACACATCTGCTGCTCAAGGACACACGGTCCTCGCCGTCCGGCACTCAGGCTGGATTGTGCAAACAGGTCTGAAGCAATATATGTCCTGCATCATCTAAGATACTCTCAACAATTCCCCCTTTTTCTTTTGCACAATCCAGGCCTGATTGATGGTCTTTCGCACCATATCCGTAAGACACTTCAAGATACACGGTACAATTATCAAAATAACGCAAATCACCAGCAAAATAACTATTCCAGATTTTACCAAGTCTTGTAGCTATCCTGATAATCCTAGATTGTTTAACCATTCTTCAAATGGTGACGCATTGACAGTAAGCTTTTTCATGTTGTCTTTCAACTTTCGGAGATCAGCGTGTATCGAGGTTGAATGATCTGATAAATTCATACAACACATGCCCTCAAAATCTTCACATCCGTGCCCTTGTGCTAAAAGCAAAAAATCTATTGCAGCTCTATTTTGCAAAACAGTGTGCCTAATGCTATCAACATCATTTGTTAGTTCAGTTAAAATTTTTGATGTTATGTTTAATTGCTTAGCAGCCCAACACCCTAACCTTTTAATTTCTTTCAACGCTTTCGCAGTGCCAATTGGCGCTAAAAAGGAAACAATTATGTTGGTTGGAATGTCCCACAACTGAACGTTATCATTACAATCTGGCCCTAGTTGATGCAGATTTCTCTTGGTTCGACTCTTTGGTCCATGTGGTTCTTGAAAACTTTTATTTTGCTAATGAAACTTCATTTAACTCAGGGTTATGTGTCTCCTATTTTTTATCTAAAGGTGCTTATGCATATGTGAGGTAATATGGTTTATGCGTTTGTGAGCAAAACCAGAATATATTAATAATCATATATTCATACATTCACATGCATACAGTCACACAACTTTCATGCGTGATGGCCATCACTTCATACTCTCACACAAACATACTTTTGAGTTGTATTTTACTGTGTTTTCTGGTTGTGAGCTGAGAAATTATCATTCTTGTGTTTTGCCCTCAGATGAGTAAGATCTAATTATGCATTTCTTGTTTTTATGAAAGTATAACTTGGAAAACATAAACATATTTCTGCTTCACGTTCAATTCAAAACCCAAATACATACAAACATTCTTATAGTTTAAAGATAAATATATACTCCTATTTTTAAAGCAAAACACACACTTCTCTATGCAAATGGGCTTTTGGACTTCAAAGAGAACTTGTCAGTAGTCACTACAAAAACTTCAAAAGCTCCACTTCTCCACCACGTTTAAAACAATTCTGGCTATTTAGGCAAGCAACCTCAAGAAACAGTCAGCAAGACCATCTCATGAACTTATCTTTCCTCACTCCCCCCCCCCCTTTTTTTTTTTTTGTACTGAAATTAAACTGTTAGGTTAGTTGTTGCATGAATAAAAAGCTTAGCTTTGTTGACTTTGAGCTTAGTGTCCCGTGTAAGGACAGGTCTTTATATGATTTGCCTGTGGCGTGCTGTATCTCAGGGGTCTGTCTTAACATCATCTTCTTTTTCACTGTTTCTGTCAAATGTTTTTGGAGAGTTGTCAACTAATAGCAAAATACCAATTAATCTGAAGTTATACAAGATGGTTGTTTCAGGGATGAAGTTCCCGTCTATCAGCGCTTGCATCATCCAATTAAGCACAAATACATTCCCACCGCATGGTCTGTGGTTGGACCATGCCATTGTTGAACAAGTTAAGCAGCATATTGATGAAAAACAAGGAAAACAACATAGAATATCTACAACAAAGGACTAATAGTAAAAGGGTAGACAATAATATCTTTGTAACCATATCCATCTTTAGTGAAGAGATCGGAATAGGCTCTAGCTGTTCCTGCTTCATTGGGTCAGCCAGGGTCATTTGCATGCTATGCCGTGGTTGTAGGTAATCATAATCTCTTTGCAGTCAGCATACAGGGGGTCAGCATCCTACTGTTGAATGTAGACGTAATCTCCAAGTTGGAATAGATGAACAGGAGTGTTTAATCTCATGGGTTCGGATTACAGAATGAATCTGTGGAATTTCTGCAAAGTAGAGCTTAGACTATTAAACAATTTTCGCAAAAGAATTTCAAATTTCAGAATTTTTGTAACTTGACTGTATGAGAGGAATATAGGTTTTATAGTACGAAGTGGTTGGCTGTCAGTTACTAATAAAAGACTGTAGAGAATCATGTAGGACAAAGCAGGTAGTGCAATACAATCAGGCACCAGGCACTGTCACTGCTTGTGTTAAATGGTCAAAGCCTGTGTGCTGTGAAGAACCCAAGAGCATTAAGAGCATAAAGAAAAATATCCAGGACATGATCAAAATTCACTCAACTAAGGCATTCAGTAAAGGAATGCACAAGTTAGATAAAGCATTCAAACAACAGAAACCATCATGCTATGAAGTTAGCAGTCTATCAAAAGATTGCGGGCATGATGCGAGCTAGGGTCTATGGGGGGAGAAGGGGGGGATGGGTCCAAAAAACATCAGCCTTTCATTTACAGCTTTGCTAACTAGTTACTGTCTTGCTTTCTAACACAGGGCTCTTTTTCTGTGAGGCTCAGCACTTCATGCATTGTTATTTATAATCTTGTGTGGAGTTGTAAACTAAAAGGTTTCTCTTATATGTTGCAGCAGTCAGAGAGGAGAGAGATATTAAACAATTCTTACCACTCGCTATAAAACTCCTGGGATAAAGCATATGCAAACAATATCAATTTCCATGAGAGACAATAGAAATATAATATCAATAACTATAGTATTGTCTGGTAATTTGACAGTATTATTCAAACTATACTAGCAATCCATTCTTTTAAAGTTTTTCCAGTTTGGATATTATGAAGTAAATTCGCTGAAGATATCTCTAAAGCCAGTGAGAGATCTTCAAAAGTCAGTTGATATAGAATTTGGAGTTTGTTTTCAAATTCCAGCTAAATTAATAATACAAATTTAATCATATTATGACTCTATATTGGAGTCAAAATGTAAGCTTTAATCCTAACTCTGATTCTTGCTTACCAGCAATACAACATAGAACAATAAGTTAAAATACATTGCTGGTATACCAATCTAAGAAGCAAAAACCTTCTTAGCTCTGGTAATATTTATTAGGGCAAGAGACCTGCTACATAAGAAAGAAAAAAACCAATGTATTTTGTTCTTTAAAATACATGGTCTGCACTGAATGGCCAATGTGTGACAAACTGAGAAAATGATTCGGGCTAATTAAAAGAAAACAGTGTAAGGTCAATATGACCTGGAGAGAGAAAAGAAAAACAAATCGTAAAACTTAATTGGACCCCTATAAAGAGATAAAACAAGTTACCTCCCTTTTACCTTGTGTAAGATTTATAGTGAATTTTGTTTAGTTAGCTAGATAATAGCACCTTTCTTAAAAATTTATAACTTTGTATAGATAACAAGCAAACATCTGCTGAATGTCTGACTTGACAATATATTATAGATACTTATAGATAATATTCTTGTCTAAGAAAAACATCTGTGGAATGTCTGACTTAACAATATGTAATGTTTATGCTTATGTATAATGAATATTCATGAATTAGTTGGAAATAAATGTAGAACAACTGTCTTCTTTGGGTGTGACAGGTGTTGGGAGTTGTTGAAACCCCTCCCTGATCACCCAGCGCTGAATTTGCTTTTATCATATAATAAATTCTAATTGGAAATAACCCGACTCTAGGTTTATATTTCTCACACAATGCATGGCTGTGGTTGTTGTCCTGATTAATACAAAAAATGAAAAAAGCAATTAGAATAGTTTCCTTAATTTACTGTATTCTGCATCATCCTCCCAGCTTCTGGTCAATCTCGCTGGAGCCACAGATTGGCTCCTCTATTCATGAGAATTACTAATGAGAGATTGAGAATGAATACATTTTTATTTGTGACTGTGAGAAACTGAGAAAATGATTTGAGCTAATTAAAAGAAAACAGTGTAAAGTCAATACGACCTGGAGAGAGAAAAGAAAAACAAATTGTAAAACTTAATTGGGCCCCTATAAAGAGATAAAACAAGTTACCTCCCTTTTACCTTGTGTAAGATTTATAGTGAAGGAATTTTGTTAAGTTAGCTAGATAATAGCACCTTTCTTAAAAATTTATAACTTTGTATAGATAACCAGTAAACATCTGCTGAATGTCTGACTTGACAATATATTACGGATGTTTATAGATAACATTCTTGTTAAGAAAACCATCTGTTGAATGTCTGACTTAACAATGTGTGTTTATGCTTATGTATAATGAATATTCATGAAGTAGCTGGAAATAAATGTAGAACAACTGTCTTCTTTGGATGTGACAGGTGCTGGGAGTTGTTGAAACCCCTCCCTGATCACCCAGCGCTGAATTTGCTTTTATCATATAATAAATTCTGATTGGAAATCACCCGACTGGGTTTTTATTTCTCACAACTCTTTTCATTAATTTTAATATTATTTCTAACCTATTTTTTCTTTAAATCTCTACTGTGGTATGTGACTGAGGTTTCGGTTTGCAGTGTTTCGCTTCCCCTCCCCCTATCCTGTAGGCAGGGAGATTCAAAGCGAGACAGGAGAGGTTTTTTGGATTTCTTGCCGCCCCCCCCCCCCCCCCCCCCCCGCGACTGCAAGGGAAGATAATTTCTTTCCTCAACCAGAAGGTTGCAGAGTTGCAGCCTCTATAAAGCAGGAGGGTTCTACACACACACACACACACACACCCCAGTCCCGAGAAACTGGTAAGGTAAACTTTTTTTTTTTTTTTTTAGTTTGGCCGGAGGTGTAAGCCTCCCACTCAGTTGCTCGGCAACAAACTATCTCTATTATGTGAGCCACTAACACCTTATCTCTCTCTGCTAAAGTAAAGGCAAAGTTTTGCAAGAGGGCTTTTTACCCTTTTTGTCAAAACCCTGCTTTTTTTTTGCTGAATACAATATTTTTGCAGAAGAGTTTTATAGGGGTAAAATACAACTAAGAATAAGGCATTTCACTAAGATTTTCGTACAAATACTCATTTCCCGGAAAAACTCCCTAAAACTGTCTGCATACTATCTTGCAACTAAACGCAATTCTTTGGGTTTAAGTTATCTACAAGTGATTAGAAGGACTAAAGAGAGAGATTTTGTTTTCTTTTCTCGACCACTTAGATGCATGATTTATGCGGGGCAACCACCCCGCAAGCCAGTCCCTCACTAATTCCCACATGGCAGAGCTAAGGAGCTAGAGATTGTGATAAACAAAGTCTCGAGTTTCTATAAGTTTCGAATAATAGTTTATTATATGGTAAAAGCAAGCAGCCGGCTGGGTGACAGAAATGAGACCAGTTTCCCAAATCTGCACACCCCTACTACAGGGTACATTTAGTATTTATCTTAGCTACTTCATGCATATTAATTATATCATATACATATACATTCTACAGGTTTTTGCTAAGTATTTAATATATGGGTTTTCTTACAGCTAAAGCTAAAAGGGTTATCTCTACAACCAGTCATAATTCATGCATTCTTGGACGAACAGGCGTCTAAAGATTTAAAGTTCTACTATATTTTATCCTTAGGATAGTAAGGAGGTTTTAGGCCTCTTGACCTTGTGAGGGTCTGTTTTATTTCTTTATGGGGGTGTAATTAAGTTTTACAATCCGTTTGTTTTATTTCGATGTAATCACCCATTTGTTCCACAAATCACAATTATTTATATATCACAATTCCCTCCCCTTTTTTATTATTAACTTATTGATTCGTGACTTTTTGATTTTTATAACATTAACTTTGTATATTTTGTCTTATTTATTGTATACAGTAATAGAGTCAAAAGTTTAAAAAATGTCTTTAAGTTTCCATTTGTCGGTTTATGTCTTAATTTTATTTTAAATTTTCTGTTGGTGATGTTGTCTACGCAGATCTTGGCGTTTTCTTGACTTTGGTGTAATGTATTTAAGGAAGTTGCTTTTTTAATTTTGATTGCAGTTCGTGTAATTAGCATCACTTGATATAGATTTTTCACTGTGGCTCCAGGGATTCACCTGTAAAAGATCTTACATATATAATCTCTAGGTACAACATTATGAATTGGCCTCTCGAGGTTATAAGCTTGTTTCGAGGATTAGCTCTTTAACATTTCTAAGTTGTTTTTAGAAATGTACAATATAATTTTTAATAGTACTTTTATCATGTTTCTGGCTACATTAGTTTGACAAGGATACGCCTCAGGTCAACCTGAAAAAGTGTCAGTGAGAACAAGTAAATATCTATACCCTCCTTTTTCTGGGTAGTTCTAAAAATCGATTTGCCATTTCTGTCTTGGATAATTATTTTTTCTATTTGTCTTAGTTGAATTTTGTTATGTGTCTCCTGTCTCACAATGGTATAGAGATTTCGTGTTACTATATTTTGGCTTAGATATCTGTATAGAGCTTCTGCTCCTAATGTGTTCTCTTACGTTCTGTTAAGTGTTCATGAAATAGAAGAGGATATTACTAACTTACCCTGTGGTGTCTTGACCCATTTGTTTTTCTTCTATTTTTCCTCTTAAATTCTGGATTAACTTTCAGTCTTCTTTAGAGTATCTAGGCTCTGTCTTTGACTACTGAATTTGAATTTTACTGTCAGGGATCAAATACTGGATTTTGCTTTCTTCTGCTTTTACTGCCCTTTTTACTTCCGATCATTCATGGCATTTCTTCTTTCAAGGCCAGTAACACCCTTTTTGGTAAGCCTTTCGATACATAATAGCAACTTTTCTGGCAACTGAAGTGTTATAATCTGGTTATTTTCCGAGTTAAGGTATTGACAAGGAGGGCTCTTGCCTTTATTACTTCATTTATCGTGGTTATTGCATATCTAGCTTTACGTCCTCTTTTGTAGACGAAATTTTTCTGTGAACCAGAAGTCTTTAGCATCTTTCAGGGGTTCTTCTTTCAAGTCTGGTCGGCTTGAGTACGTTGCTCTTATTGTCTCTAAGCAGTCACGTGCAACTGTATTTTTGGTGGCTTCTTGAAGAAAAAGCTGGATTGATTATTTTGGTCAATCAGTGTGGCTTGGTACTTCAGAAAGCGCTGAGGTGAAAGCCAATGATTTAAATCAAGGGCTGGAGCCCTCATTAGTTTTGTTTTAGCTTATGAAAAGCTTTGTCAGTTTCTTTACTCCAAGTGAGTGTGTTGGACTCACCTTTATGAGCTCACACAGGGGCTCCACCAGAAGTCCATAGCTGTAGATCTACAAACGACATTATTTGGTCCCTCGGAGCAATGTTTGGAGCTCTTCCTTCTCTGGTGACCAAGGAGTCCGGCAGACAGCTTCTTTCTTTGCTGTTTTTAGGGTTCGTTGTCCTGCAGCGACCTTGCAATTGAGGTAGGAGACTTGTTGCACAGCTCTTAGTACTCAACCAATCTGAGAAAGTTTAGCATGTGAACAGTTCATTCAGTACATATTATTTTGGATTTTTTGTCCTGCAAGGATTTTCTCATTCAAAAGCGAACAGTGATTAACTTTTCAGGGCTCCAGGCCAGGCAGAAGAAAGCCTCCTTTAGATCCAGGACAGTAAACTATTTTAGCTCTGGTGTCAATTTAGTCAGCCGTGTACATGGATCTGCAACTATGAGGTGCAAGCCCCCAGCCATCTCATTTATTGCTCTAAGATCTTGCACTATTTTATACTTCCCATGAGGTTCCTTTACTGGTAAGATGGGAATATTATATTTTGATTTATATATTTTTTAATAACTCATGTTTAATAAACTTTTCTATATTGTGTTGAATCCTTTCCTGATTCTCTATTTTAGGGGATATTGTTTAATCTTTATTGGCTGTGCCCCTAATTTAACTTTTACTTCAATTGACAATGTTATTTTTGCTCTTCTTGAAGTTTTCGAAGCTCATACTTTGATCCGTTACTACTTCATGTATGCTGCTTGAACTTTGAGTCTCTATTAGGGCAAGATTTAAAATCTCAATCAATTGCTCCTTTTTACTTTGAATTTTATTTTGTTCTGTTCAAATTTAATTTCAGCTCTCAATGGCTCTAGTAAGTCTCTTCCCAGTAAACAAACTGGTGAGTTTGGCATATATAAGAATCTGTGGATTTCAAATTACTTTCCTAATTTGTATTTTAAAGGTTTCAAGAAATGAGCTTTTTCTGTTTGACCCATGGCTCCCCTTATCAATACAAAACTTACAGCAGTGGGTACTAAAGTTTGATTAATACTTAAAATACAGCTCTTGTATTGATTAGAATTATGCTTCCTGATTTTTGTTCTTTTAGCCTTTTTGTATTGGGGATCTTGGGGCTATTTACAGCCTTTTAGGATTCAGCACAGCCCTTCAGGATTCGGTCTAGCCCCCCCTTTCCCCCACCCCCGGGTACAAAGGAGTTAATAAATTCTCTCCCTGCTCCCTTTCCCCAGGATAGCTGTAGTAATCAGGAAGTATAAAAGGTTGTTAAACTGCCAGGACAAAATATTTACAAATCAGAAGATAACAAAAGACGAATATAATAGTCATGGTATTATCTAGTGTTCTGACAGTATTATTCAAAATTGCACTTCAATTCTGTATATGCATCACTTTTTGGAGATTGGTATTTGTTCATTTTCGCACAAAAATCTTTTTCATCCATACCACCTCCAGTCCGAGTTTTGGTGTCTTTGCTTGGTTACCAGGTCTGTCTGCTGAAATGAACTTTTTATAAAGACTTAATTTCCAATATTATTGCTAACCCATATCAAGAGTAAAGCAGTGGTTCCCCTTCTTATTTCACTATAGCCCTCCCTTTTCTCATGTTAGCTTGTTTAATGGGTGAGGATCTCTAAAAGTGCCAAACTTGAGACACAGGTAAGCAAATTAATCCATTTTATCACTTGCAAACACATATCAGCTCCTCTAAAATCAAATTTTTAACAGTAAAAACCTCACAACGCTTTCTTCTACTACATTGACAAACACAACCACAGACTCACTACAGCAGGGTTTCCAACACAGCATAAATCAATCACTTTCTCTCCTCCTCTCTCCTTATCACTGTTAAATCTTCTCCAAATTTAATTGCAAATATGGGTGAAGACATTCAACTGCATACATATACATACTTTTAGGACCTGGTGTTTGTTGTTCTAAAGGACAAAATATATTACAGAAATAACTTTCCTCTTCTCAAGTCACCAAAATTAAAGTTATAGACTCTCTTGTCCTGCTCCTGCAGGACACCTCTTCAGTTTTCCTCCTTCCCCCCCTCCTCCCGCTCGGGGAAGACAGAGAAGCAGCAGCCAAGAGCCGAAGCTGACAGTTCACTCCGCGGTGTCTCCGGGGTGTGTGTCGGGAGGGGACGCCGACTCTGCGATGGCACACAGTGTCCCCAGCTCGTGTGCCAGGGCAAGGTAGATGACTCAGCACGGGCAGGCCGCCGGCAGCCGGGCTGAGGAAGGATCTGGCGTTGGTGAGCTCGGGGGGTCCCGGCAGTGTGAGCCCGCTCCTTACAGAGATCTGTCTGTTTATCACAGGGTTTGGGGCACTGCTCGGACGGTTGCTGGGCTGATCCCAGCGTGTTTTACGTGGGTTGGTAGTGCAAAAGGGAAGGTCTAGTCATTCTCTCCAGTATTTGAAATAAACTGCTAAATTTAAACTTGTTTTTTTGAGAGGTATTGTGAATTTTTTTTTTTCTTCTTTGTTTTAATCACTTTGATTGTAGTTTTACTGGCTTTATAATTTTGGGGAACTTTGGTTATATCTTTTCGATTAGATTCAGTCTTTACTATAAATTTATATTTTTCACCTTGAGGTTTCAATTCAGTTTTGTCAAGAGCTGGTTACAGTGTGTTATTCTTGCAAAATAGAGCTCTTGACACTTTTAATCTCATTTATTTTATTCAAATAGTTTCAAGTCCCTCTGTCTTTTCAGACAATTTCTTTTTAGATGACCTTTTCTTTTACAATAAAAACATTTTACTGCCTGGACTCTTGAAACAATTTGTTGGGGTCTGCTTATATATATTTTTTGGGCTTCTCTCAGTAAGTCTTTGAGCTCCCCTTTCTCCCATCCATCTAATTTCTTTAGTTCTCTTTTAATATCACTCCAGGCATAATTTATAAAGTGGACTTTCAACAATATTAGGCCAGCTGGTGTATCAGGACTAATGCCTAAATATTGCTGTAAATTTTTCTTTAGTCTTTCTAACCAGGTAATAGGGGTTTTATTTTTTTCTTGCTGATCTTTAAATGCCTTTTTGACATTTTTCTCATGGGGAACAGCCTTTCTGGTTCTTTCGGGCAAGGGAGTACAGTACTCAGTCAGGGCTGAGTTACATTCCCAATCGAGTCCTAAGAATTTGTTTAATTGTTCAGCTACTCCCAAGAGGTCTTCCATCAGTTTCCCTACTTCTTTTGTTGTTTTTAAACTTTTGTCTTCTTCACCAGAGCTTTCCTGATCTACTAAAAAGGTTCTGACGTTTCTTAGGGCTGTCTGTTTTTTTCTTTGGGCTTTAGTTCTTTTGGGACTTCCATACCCTTGATTTAACAGGGCTGTGAGGTTTACAGCTGAGGGGAGTTGTGGAGAGGGAGGGGGAGTATTTCTTGGGGCTGTGGGAACTACAACCGAGGGAGTTTGTAAACAATAAGAAGGGTTATAGGGGAGAGGTAAGTTACCTAGTAGTTCCCATTTCACTTCTTTTGATCTCTTTTCTATTGGCCTTTCTTGGGTTAACTTACTAATATTCTCAATATCTTCCCAATTTGATATCATTACCCCCAGAGGACTGGTAGGGGTAATATCCAGCAATGCCTGCTTGGGCAATGCCTGCTTGCTCCCTTTTCTCTTGGGGCTGCCTTTCTTACTGAATCCTTGCCCCATACTTTTCCGAGGTCCCTTCTAGAATCTCTCCACCGACTCTCTGGGATCCCTTCTAAACTCTCCCCACTGACACAAAGGTCTCTCCTTAAGACTTTCCACCAACCCCAGAGGTCCAATCAGCAATTCTCTCGCTTCGCCCGGTCACTGGCTGTTCCGTTCGCACGGGGACAGAAGCGCAGTTCAAAGGGCTGCCGCAGTCCCTTGGCAGCAAAGCTGCGTCTCATCCACTCATCCACCCCGACCTCTTACCCGCCCAACCAGGGAATACTCACAGTCCGTTGTTCTTCCCTGGGTCTTCGTGCACGAGAATTATGGGCCCTTTTTGCTGCAGCAATCCGGGAGCAATCCTTGCTTTTACCATATAACCATAGAACGTGTTACTCCAGTCCTGTGGAAAATTAGACCCGAAATAGGCCGCTGAATTCAGCGGGGGCCCCCCTGTTTCGAGTACTAATTAACCCAGCAGGGATCGGAGAACATCACGTCGGGAAAGTCACCAATTGTGATAAACAAAGTCTCGAGTTTCTATAAGTTTTGAATAATAGTTTATTATATGGTAAAAGCAAGCAGCCGGCTGGGTGACAGAAATGAGACCAGTTTCCCAAATCTGCACACCCCTACTACAGGGTACATTTAGTATTTATCTTAGCTACTTCATGCATATTAATTATATCATATACATATACATTCTACAGGTTTTTGCTAAGTATTTAATATATGGGTTTTCTTACAGCTAAAGCTAAAAGGGTTATCTCTACAACCAGTCATAATTCATGCATTCTTGGACGAACAGGCGTCTAAAGATTTAAAGTTCTACTATATTTTATCCTTAGGATAGTAAGGAGGTTTTAGGCCTCTTGACCTTGTGAGGGTCTGTTTTATTTCTTTATGGGGGTGTAATTAAGTTTTACAATCCGTTTGTTTTATTTTGATGTAATCACCCATTTGTTCCACGAATCACAATTATTTATATATCACAAGATGGAAACGAGAACTATGGAAAGGTGTGTACTTGTTCATTTTAAATACCTATTCCCCAAGAGTAACAGAAAAAGGAAAGATGGCTATTTTGGTTTTCTCTCTCACTGCAGCCTCTGCTGCTGTTCCCACTCGCTCTCCCCCCCTACCCTCGCGGGGGGGGGAAGGGAGAGAGAACCCGCTGAAACTGTTTAGTGTCTGTTCTCGCTGCTGCAGCCCCCGCCGAGCGCCGAGCCGGCCCCGCAGCACCCGAGCCGCCTCTCCCCCGCGACTGCCAGCACCGGTGGCAGTTTGAATAATCTCAAAGGGAAATTCCTATGCTCCTGTGTCATCTGAGACACCTCTCCCGGCCCCTCATCCCTGGGTTTTAACAGTTACTAACAAACCCATGGTCGCTTCTCCACACACACGCACAACCCCCAACACACACACACTAGCACAGCATAGTCAGCAACACCGTGAGCCCACAATGACACACCGGACAGACAACAGAGTCAACACGAGAGTTAACAGAAACACGGGAAAGCAGCCTTCTAGCCTGCCCCCCTTCTCAACAAAAAGTGATACTTTTTCGGGGTTGCTCCATCCCTGTTTCCCTCTGGGGACGCTCCTGGTTTTTTCTTGCACCGCTACTGCCAGGCTGCTCTCCTGCCGGCTCTCGGGCGCTCCTGCTTTAACCCCGTGACGCTGCCTCGCTCTGCTCTACTATGCCGTGAGTGTCTTCCAGCCATAGTGGCTCTCTGGTGTTCGTCTGCACCACGACTCTGCACGGGGTGGCGGCGGCCACGGTTTGAATTCGCACGGTTCGGTCGGGGCAGTGTGTGCCAGGCCACGACACAGTCCCCCCTTCAGCAGGATGACTGCACGACCAAGAAGTTTCGTAGTAGCAGCGAGGGTAGTCAAGTCCCAAAGTGTATCTCCCAAACCCCGCCATTCCTCTGATGCCAATTTTATGCCCCCAAGTGTCGCTGAAAGTGTCGGAATGGCCAAAGCGACACGAAAAAAGGTTCCAGCAAAGTTTATTCCAAGAAAAAAGCAGGGACAGCCAGGGCTGCTGCGCAGCCCCTTAAGTACAGTTTTTGAACACACGTAATGCACACGGATAGGACAGTTCAAACTTTCACACCAGAATTCTTACAGCTAATAGGTGCATTTTCTAAACTCTACTTTCTCACAACAACTTTGCTCTTTCTCAAAACAGCCCAGTTCTTTCCCACAACAGTCCCGAGCACCTGCTCTTATTTTTCTCTCATGTTGATGTTCTTCCCAACTACTCTAATTCAAAACAGGTCCTTGTTCTCATGAGACAGTGCTCCTGTTCTCATGAGACAGTATTCTCTGTTCCCACAGGACAGCTTCTTCAGGATGCATCAGTATGTTGTCAGGATCAGGGCCTCCATTTTCAGTCCTCTCTTTCAGTTCATCTCAGGGGTATACTTTGATCTGGTCAACATCTATTGCTTCGTCAGTATGTGCCAAGGTGCTGACAGACCCACTGTCACCCGTGACAATTCCCCCTTTTTTGTATTTGTGTGACAAAGATGGCCTTAACAGTCTGCTGCAGGGCCCTTTGCAACAGGCTGATCAAACAGGGCATCATTAATAGCACAACTACAATAATTACCAAAATCAGCAATCCTGTTTTTATGATGGATAACAGCCAACAAGACAAACCCCATTTACCAAACAACTTATTTAACCAAATCCCATCCATCATCAATTTGTAATTTGAGGACACCTTCTTTCAAAAGCTGAATGCTTCTGTGTATGGATTCACTATGGTCCGACAAATTCATGCAACACATTCCTTCAAAATCTTGACACTCCTGTAAAGTATTTTTAAGTCTACACACATATATATCTACACAGTTTCTCTCTCTCACACCATCTCTCTTCAGTCATTCATTGGTGGCCACCTCAGTCACACTTCACTCACGCATAGCTGGAATTTCTATTATACTTTTACATTTTAATTACACACTTTACATTTTAAGTAGTTATTGGCTGTGTACTTCTCAGTGTGTCATCTTTGGCAGTCACGTCCAACAACTGTACCTGGCTTGAAAAGGAGTACATACAAGGAATATAAGGCCTAACAAATTTAAATGAGATCTACTCCAATTTAGCATCTGTTTATGCACCTGCATGGTCTCTTTCCCCCCCTTTTTGTATTTTAAAATGTTCATTTGATGTGTAAAATGTTTTCTTGACAACAATTTGTCCTATAAGTGAGTTAGGAATCTCTGCATAATTTTCTTAGCTCTGGAAAACCAGCAGATTACATCACTTGTCCTTACAGTTTTTTAAAACTTCCTAAATTGTGGAGAATTAAACCAATGTCTGAGTTACATGAGTAATGTGTGATTGGCAGCAACACATGATTTCTGGCTATAGTCGGTACCTAGAAAAATGAATAAATAAATCACTATTACAGTCTGCTAATACAGCTTGAAATTCAGGGTCTTCTGTGAGAAGTCAGTCCAAGTCGTCTCTGATGTCTGGGACGTAATTGACTCTCAGCTCTTGTTCATCTGCTTCTTTTAGTTGTTCTTCACCTTTAATAAAAAAACTCACAAATTTGTTATTAATAGTTCAGTCAGTTTTAAGTGGGTATCATGGGTAATTTTGCAGTTTTTCTTTGAAACTGAAGGCCTAGTGATGATTCTTTGCAGTATAATTCTCTCTGTAGGAGATAGATTATATGGCTTGGTTTTGTGAATTTTTTCCTGGAGCATTCTTCAATCCTGCTTCTCAAAGAACATTGGTTAGAACAATCACATGTAGTTTTTGCTCATCTTTTTAGGTCTCTAACTTCTGTATTTACTTTTATTTTGCTTTTATCATTTTGAGCAGCATTTTATCATGTTGTACTGCAGAAAATTTCTCTCCTATTATAAAGGAAAACACTGAATTTCAGGAAGGTCACTGTAACTTCAATAAAAGCAAATAGCAACTTTCATTATGAAGAAACAATTGGCTGTTTAAAATCCCAGCATATGGAAATCTTTCAGAGGATGGGATTACTGATTTTTATAAGGTCTTAGTTGCATAATTGGATTAAATGTAGTTTTGTATCTCTTACTTTTCCTTTATCAAGCCACGCATGGCTTGGGATTTTAACAGGATTCACAAATTCATAGGGCAGATTCCTGCCTCTCTGAATGTAAAAAATGAAACTGGAGAACAGTCATGTCCTTTTTAAAACTTAAGTAGTCTCACCCAGCCTCTGAAACGATATGATCAGCTAGGATTTATAAGCAGTCAATTCTGAATTTTTGCTGATATTTACATATTTTTCTGGGATATGCCTGAAAACTTTAAACATCTTATTTAAACAAAATAGGTGTAACAGTTTAACTTACATCAATGTATTTAAGAAGTTAACACTCTTAAAGTAGCTCTCAACTTTAGCAATTTACATAAAGCCACAGTAAAACTCACTCAGGCTGCTTTAAACTAAGGTTTTGCTCATAAGGGTATACCAGGGGATCCAGGATGCACACCTTGCAAAGCAGCAACAGTTCTGGTTTAAGCTTGTCACCTGATAACAGGGACACACCTCTGCTGCTTAGCACAGAGACTAGGACAGATGCAGTTTAAACTTGAAACACTGTCTGTTGTTAGGCAGTTTCCTGTATTATATCTTTAGAATTTATCTCTCCTTCCACAAAGGTGGAAACTTCCAGCTAGAAACAGTTTACTTATTTTTCCCTTTTTGCTCTGGCAAAAACTGCCCCTGTCAAATAAGATATTTTGACCTAGGTATTCCACCAAATAAGTCTACCTTAAAGCTTCTTCAACAATCTCAAAAAAACTATCTGTAAAATACAGAAGCAACAAAAGAATGCTTACAGAGCTGTTTGAGCAGGGGGGGAGAGGGAAGGTAGCGCAGCTGTGCTTAGAGCTCTGCCGGAGAACCGCTCCCCCCACATGCATTGGAATTTTCTTATCACAGACAGTTGTCAGCAGTTAATTTAAAAACTCTATTTCTCCCTTACATTTATGTATGCATCCTAAAACAATTTTGGTTATTTTAATGAACAACTTCAGAAAACAGTTAGTGAGACTATGTTATGAAATTGTAAGACAATTTCTTTCTCCAATCAGAAGGTTACAAAGTTGCAATTTTTACAAACCAGGATATTTTCATCCTCCTCCCAGCTCTGAGTGAGTGAATAAAGTTTTTGCTTAGTTACCGAGCAACAGACCACCTCTATCATGTGAAATACACTCTGTTTCTTTCCCTGGCAAGGCTGAATCTTTTCAAGGGAAGGCTTTTTACTTTTCTTTTTTCCTTTTTCTCCGGGCAAAGAACTTTGTTTCTTCACATACACACACAGAGTAACAATAATATTGTGAGCTCACAAAAACACATTCAACAAACACTACAGTTAACACAAGAATTAACAGAAATATCAGAAGGCAGTTTTTTGCCCCCCCTTTTCTTTCCAACCTCCAGTAGGGATCGTCGTCTTCAGGCTTCCATGACACCAAACTTGATTTGTTGCATATTTTTCTGTGTTTTATCTTACACACATTGTGAGACTGAAACAGCCAATTAGTACATGAACAAAAAATAAGTAACTCAGACTGCGAAGAAGCAAGAAAAGGAGGTAGATGCTGACTCTTAAGTTCAAAGGCTTATACAGGGACGGGCTTTGCTGTCTTGTTTTCTGCCCAGCCCCCATTGTTCTAATTTGTCTCTGTCCCTCTCAATTCGCTTATATATCTTGATTTGGATTTTTTTTCTTAGTTGTTTTCTCGGTGGAGTTATCTGGTGGAAAAACTGCTTTTTCTGCAGCAGTGGCAATGGAGAGGGGGGGTCCTTACTTCTTTTCTGTCTCCGGGAGCGAATTATTAAATTTCTCTGCATTTTTTTGCTTGGAGGTGTAGTTCAAGGACAATTTGTTACATCGGCAACCTGCTTATCTTTCTGGGCAACTGTGTTTCAGAATTTTAGTTCTTATATGAATTATTGCATAGATCGTTGCCTCCCATACTCTTCTAAATCTTTCAAAGTCTCACGGAGCAAGTGTTAGGCAAACACATGAAATGCAACTTAACGTAGTAGTTTCAAAGCCTTATTTTCGGTACTATAACAACACACGTCGTAAATTAAATTCAACAACCTTGACATTCTTTCGGTTAAGGAGGGATTTCCACGTAGATAGAACTACACTTTCCTCCTTCGTTATGTGCTGTCCCATTGTTAAAATATAGTCCCCGGTGGCACCCCCGTTAGCTTACCTAATGAGGGTCAAAAAGTTCAGGTCCGGACCGTTTCGCGGGAACCGCCCCGCTCTCAAGCTTCACCGGGCTCCGTTCCCCCTGTGCTTCGCCCCACAGGTCCAATCTCTCTCTAGGAGAGAAAATCCTCTGCTCTTTCCCCCTCTAGGAGGGAAGTCACGGCAGCTCCGCAATTGGAGATAAATCCGTCTTCAATGTTGCAATCACGTCGGGGTCACCAGATGTCACTGAAAGTGTCGGAACGGCCAAAGCGACACGAAAAAAGGTTCCAGCAAAGTTTATTCCAAGAAAAAAGCAGGGACAGCCAGGGCTGCTGCGCAGCCCCTTAAGTACAGTTTTTGAACACACGTAATGCACACGGATAGGACAGTTCAAACTTTCACACCAGAATTCTTACAGCTAATAGGTGCATTTTCTAAACTCTACTTTCTCACAACAACTTTGCTCTTTCTCAAAACAGCCCAGTTCTTTCCCACAACAGTCCCGAGCACCTGCTCTTATTTTTCTCTCATGTTGATGTTCTTCCCAACTACTCTAATTCAAAACAGGTCCTTGTTCTCATGAGACAGTGCTCCTGTTCTCATGAGACAGTATTCTCTGTTCCCACAGGACAGCTTCTTCAGGATGCATCAGTATGTTGTCAGGATCAGGGCCTCCATTTTCAGTCCTCTCTTTCAGTTCATCTCAGGGGTATACTTTGATCTGGTCAACATCTATTGCTTCGTCAGTATGTGCCAAGGTGCTGACAGACCCACTGTCACCCATGACACCCAAGAAGGCACGAACAGAGAAACTGCTCAGAGACAAAGTTTGTAGTCTTTAAGCAGGAGGTACTTTATTCTCAGCGCCCAGGTTGTCCTGGGAAACCGCTTCGATTGAACAACCCACAGCTGGACTTTTTATACAATTTTTGGCAAGTGATTGCATAATACAATATGAATATTCATGATATTGCAACATACATTTTTAATATTCATAACAGGTGGAGTCTAGGCGGAGTTAGAGGTGTGGTCTTCAATTTGGGGAGAATCTAGGAGGATCGTTCCGGTTCTTCATCCCTATGGGTCCCCGGCCCACCCTCCATCCTCTTCATGAACTTTGTGAACTTTGGCTACCTTTCTAGCGTATCTGGCAGAAGTTCCTGATATCTTGGCGCGGTGTACCTATGTTTTAACTCACTTTCCTTCTCTATCAGTCCTTGTTTTCCTTTTATATACTTATTTTAGCCTCTTAGTTCCTTCTGTTTTCCTGAGTACATATACTTCTGTTCTCCTGTGTCACTGTATTCTGCATACTTTAATGAATTATTGCCTCCGCTGGTTCTAAGACCAAGTTCTCTATGCTTTTGCTTAAAATCTATATTCTGAATTTAACTCTCTACTTTTCATATTGCTATATTACATTTGCTTTCTAGACCTTGCCTGGCTTCATTTCCCCCCTTTTCTCAAACTTACGAATTCTTTCATCAACTTTTAGTTTTGAGGGTGTTGATAGGCTTGTATCATTGCCCAGATTACTTGTGTCCTTGTGATTATGGAGTTTAGTTTACACCACAGGCATACGTTCAGAAGAGTTAGCAAGAACATAGCTATCGATATGATCAAGATTGGGTGTATCAAATAATGAAAAACCTGGGTTGCTGTTGGGGAATATCCCGTAAAGATATCCCATCAGTGGTGTTTCCCTTCTTGTTCAATTTTTGTTAAGATATTCTTTATTCCCGTTGAGTCATGTTCCACCTGCCAAAGCATGCATTGAGCGGTCTTGTTTACTTCTTGAACTAACTTCTCTATGTCGGGATGTGTGAGCATTGCTTTAAGAAGGTTAGTATCCATACTTATTTGTAGTCTTGGTATATCATGATATAAAGTGTATTCTGCTTCAATTAGTTGTTGAGTAGTTACAGGAGAGGTATAGTTAAAGTCACAGCCTACAATTTTAGTGAAGTTACATATGCAAAAGTTAGTATTATTGGTTACTTCATGACAATTATCTATGGTGATGTCACTACAAACAGTTCTTACACATGCACATCCATTACCTACATAAAATACTTGTGATTGAGCTCTATTGAGAGGAAGCATTTCAAAAGTGCATACACTGCTCTCAGCATCTAAGCATAAATCTTCTGCTTCTACTATGGCGTTTTCGCAAACATATCATAACTAGCTCAAACATTATGATCTACAGGCTTAACAACAACATTTTGATGTATAGCTCCCAAAGTCAAGACAGGAAAGAAAACTTTCTCCTCTGCAGCACTAATAGTGAGAACATAGGCCTCAATGTGCTCGTGTTGTGGATTGTAAGTAAAATTCACTAGTTGCCACCAGGCTTGGTGATCTTTCTCAAACTGACTGGTAGAGCTATTTCTTAGTATCATTTCCCTTATTTCCTGAGGTAGTGTACCTGACACTCCTTCTCTCAAGATCCCTGCTGCCACTGATTGTACCCATTGTTGTGTTTGGGTGCACTGGGTGGCAAGTGCCACTTCTTTACTGATATTCCCAGCATAGTCTGCAATTTTAAGAAAATCTTCAGTGGTATGATTAGCTACCAAGGTTAGTAATTTGACTGCTAGTGATTGAGTTTCTGCCAGGGTAAAAATAGATGAGCTCAAGGGAACTTTGAGTTTTCCTAGATGTGAAGTGACAGTACTTATTTATTAATACTTCTTGATCTATGGTATTTAATATGCCTAGCCCTGTGCCTGCCCAACCAGTCGCATCTCTTTGAGTTCGCTTGGGGTGTGATCTAGCTGTCAGCCATGCATTCCAGCCCTTAAGGCTTTGCTGTATAAAGGGCTGACAATTCTTTTGTAAGTGTGTGATGTCTGTTTGGATGTTTATTTGGACTTTCTTTAGTGAGTAGGTAGGATCCAGCAGTAATTTTAATTCATTTGACTGCCTTATCACATGAGGTCCTACAAAGGTCAAATTATGCACCCCTTTGCAACTTGGTGAAAGAGTCGTGGGAGTACTAGTGGTTCCCTCAGGTGGGTCTGTGATAATTTCAGAAGTAGGTTCAATATCGAATGTCCAACCTCTGGTAGTACTCCCACTCTCTCGTTTGCAGAAGACTGTTACTGGTTGGTTCAACAAAATCCTAATCTCGCATTGTGGCTCAGGTTCTTTTTCCCTTCTTATCTCATCCCACCAACAAAAAATTGGTCCTTTTCTTATAATCCAAGCAGTATGAGCCTCACCTGCTACACGACTATATGTAATTGAGAGGTTTTGTTTGGATTCAATAGTTAATTTAACCCCATCTACTTTTTCGGCTGGAAATGAAATTTCACCTATTTGCTCTACTGGGGTATCAAATCCTCGGCATCCCACTTGAACACCGTCTCCCTCTCGGCCCAGTAGGACACTACCCCTTTTCCATTGCCTTAGTGTGTATGGCTTGTCATTGAACATAACATAAACAGCCATAGGTGGGTGTTCGTATATGGCAGGTGAATAGGCATTAGACCAGGGCCACTCTGGGGCAGGGCTTCGAGGCAGAGTAACATTTATCGCAAGTCCGATATTACTTATCGAGAGTCCAATGGTCAGCACTGAGAGGATTAGAGAGAGGGCTGGATTCATTATGTCGGGTCTTCTCACTTGTCTTCTGGAGCTTTCTTAACTCGAGAATAGTGGATCCATGTGGGTCGCTCCTTTATCCGAACCGCGGTGAAGGTGGTTAGCAGCACTTGGAAAGGTCCCTCCCACTTCTCTTCTAGGGGTTTTCCTAAAAGATTCTTAACATACACCCAATCACCGGGATTAAACGGATGCAGTTTACAATCAGGTTGTTTGGGCTGGTGCTCTAATACTACAGTGGCATTTTTATCAAAGTGTTTTCCTACAACAATTACATAATCATATATATACTCATTACCTATTTGGTCTATAGCATCGCTATTTACAGTTTGCATAGCATAAGGTCGTCCATACAGAATTTCAAAAGGGCTTAGTTTTTCTTTTGATCGAGGTTTAACCCTCAACCTGATCAGAGCAATAGGCAAAGCTTGGTACCATTGTAAGTTAGTCTCCTGACATATTTTAGCAATTTGTTGTTTGATAAGATGATTTAGCTTTTCCACTTGCCCACTGGCCTGTGGCCTATAGGGCATATGCAATTGCCATTTAATCTGCAAGGCTTTGCTTATTGCTCTCACTACCTTTGCACAAAAATGTGAACCTCTGTCTGAAGAGATACTTCTTGGTACCCCAAATCGTGGTATGATTTCGTTTAACAAAACTTTAGTTACCTCTCTCTGTTTGTCCTGCAGGGGAATGCTTCAGGCCACCCAGAAAATGTCAGTCAACACCAATAAATACTTATACCCCCCTTTTCTTGGGAGTTCAGAGAAATCAATTTGCCATACCCCACCTGGGAATTTACCTCGGTTTATTGCTCCTTGATGTATTTTAGTTCCTGTATTCGGGTTGTTCTTCAAGCATCGTTCACATTGGGATGCGACTTGCTTTATGGTAGTGAATAATTTTGGTCCTGCTATTCTAGCCTGCAAATACTGATAAAGTGGATCTAAACTCCAATGGGCCTTTTCATGTTCTGTTTTTACAAATTGCCACATTAATTTTCCTGGTATTATTAGTTGTCCTGTTTCTAGTTGACCCCATCCATTATCTAACAATTTACCTCTATTTCTTTGGATCCACTTGTGATCTGATTCCTGATAGTTTGGTTGAAAGTTGGTGTCTAGCTCCCCTGGTATTAGAGCTGTTATGGTCACTTCCCCAGTTCTCGCAGCAGCTAATTTAGCTTCTGGGTCAGCTTTCCTATTCCCTATTTCTGGAACAGTGTTACCTTTCAGGTGTCCCTCGCAATGCATTATGGCCACTTGAACTGGGAGTTGGACTACTTCTAACAATTGTAGAATTTCCTCTGCATGTTTGATGATTTTCCCCTGGGCAGTTAGTAGTCTTCTTTCTTTCCAAATTGTTCCATGAGCGTGCACGACGGAGAAGGCATATTTTGAATCTGTCCAAATATTAATCCGCATGCCTTCTGCCAATTCCAGAGCTCGGGTAAGAGCTATCAGTTCTGCCTTCTGGGCTGAAGTCCCTGCCGGTAAAGGATTTGATTCAATTACCTCTTCCGTTGTGGTCACTGCATAGCCTGCCATCCTTACTCCTTGTTTCACAAAGCTGCTGCCGTCGGAGAACCAGTTGTCTGCATCTTCAAGCGGCTCTTCTTTGAGGTCTGGGCGGCTGGAGTAGACAGCTTTGATGGTCTCTAGACAGTCGTGTTCAATTGGTTCTGCTGACATTCTTCCTTCTAGAAATGAGGCTGGATTCACAATGTTAGTGACTTGAATGGTTATATCATCTGACTCATCTAGTATTGCCTGGTACTTTAGGAATCTAGAAGGTGACAACCAATGGCCACCTTTCTGCTTGAGTACTGCGGATACAGTATGGGACACTAACACAGTCATTTTCTGGCCCAATGTGAGCTTTCTGGCCTCTTCTATGTTTATGATAACTGCGGCCACTGCTTTCAGACAGCTGGGCCATCCTTTGCTTACTTCATCCAACTGTTTGGAGAAATTAGCCATGGCTCTTTTGTGTGGTCCCAACTGTTGTGCCAAGACTCCTAAAGCCATTCCTTGCCGTTCATGAGAGAACAGCCAAAATGGTTTTGTTACATCGGGCAGGCCCAAGGCTGGGGCTTTCATGAGTTCTTGTTTCAGTCTCTTAAAAACTCCCTCTGCTTTGGGAGTCCGGACTAGGACACTCTTAGACTCTTTCAGCAAATCATACAATGGTTTAGCGAGTATCCCTTATTGATAAATCCATAAACGGCACCAACCTGTCATCCCTAGAAAGGCTCGTAGATCTCTCACTGTTTCGGGTTTAGGCATTTGGCAGATGGCTTCTTTTCTTGCTGTTCCTAGGGATCGTTGTCCTCTGGAAATTTCATATCCCAGGTACACCACTTTTTCTTGCACCAACTGCACTTTCTGTTGAGAGACTCGATATCTGCTTAAACCCAGGAAATTCAACAGAGAAATAGTCCATTTAACACATTCTTCTTCTGTCCCAGTTGCTATTAGCAGATCATCTACGTATTGTTGAAGAGTACCATCTCCCTGTGGCCTTTCCCATTGTTCTAATTCTTTGGCTTATTGGTTCCCAAAAATTGTTGGACTATTTTTATAGCCCTGAGGTAACGCTGTCCAGGTTAATTGAGTCTTTCTTCCTTTGCTAACAGATTCCCATTCGAAGGTAAAAACCTTTTGGCTTTCCAGGGCTAAAGGAAGGCAGAAGAATGCATCTTTTAGATCTAACACTGTGAACCAAATTAAATTGTCTTTTAATTTAGTTGGAAGTGTATAAGGGTTGGCTACCACTGGATGTAGTGTCTTTGTTATTGCATTTATGGCTCTTAAATCTTGAACTAGGCTATAAATTCCATTTGCTTTCTTAACTGGTAAGACTGGTGTGTTATAGTCTGATTCGCACTTTATTAATAACCCCAATTCTAAAAATTTTTCAATTATTGGCTCGATTCCTTTTTTATCTTCTAACCTCAGTGGGTATTGTTTCTTCACCATTGGCCTTGGTACAGGTATAAGTTCAATAGTGATAGGTGTTGCTTGTTTTGATTTCCCAGGTACGTCAGTGGCCCATACTAACGGGTATGCTTCACTCATAATTCACTCGATATTGTGACTATCAGGTTTTGGTTCTGTGCAGTTGATCGTCAAGCTTAAAGCTGCGATCAGTTGTTCTTCGTTTACCTGGAATTCAAACTTGTCTTGGTTAAATTTTATTGTTGCTCCCAAATTTTCTAATAAATCTCTACCTAGTAGAGGCTTTGGTCAATTTGGTAAGTACAAAAATTGATGGATTCCCATTTGTTTTCCAATTTTGTATTTGATAGGTTTTAGAAAATAAGCCTTTTCTGGTTGGCCTGTTGCTCCCACAACTTGTACAAACTCATCACTCTTTGGTACTAGTTTCTGATTCAAAACTGAAAATGTAGCTCCCATGTCAATCAAAAAGTCTAGTTCCTTTTCACCTTCCCCTAGCTCCATTTTAACCAGTGGGTCTGCTAGGGAACGACTCACCGGTCCCCCTCAGTCACTGCTCTGATGTGCAATGGTAGTGTTTGTGAATCTTTCTCCTAGTTGAGGGCAGTTCCACTTCCAGTGGCCTATCTGCAAGCAATTGGAACATTGGTTTGGTCCTATTCTAGCTGGTTGGGGTTGGAATCTTCCCCTCCCTCTTACAGGGTAACCACGACCCCTACCCCTGGTATTCGCTTCTGGGAATTTTATATTGAGCTGCCATTGCTACTGCTACCACTCTAGCGAATCGTTTATCTTCCTTTTTCCTTTCTTCCTTCCCCCTATTATTGTATACCTCCCAGGCCTCATTCATTAATGTTTCTAAATCTCTGTTCGCTGGGTGTTCGAGTTTCTGTAGCTTCTTTCTAATGTCTGGGGTGCACTGTCCCATTACTAATCATAGCAACTGTTGTCTGCCTTGCTCTGACGCTGGGTCTAAAGGGGTATACTGTCTCATGGCTGTTCTGAGCCTACCTAAGAATTCTGAGGGGGTTTCATCTTTTCCCTGCCTGACGTTGTACAGGGCTGCCCAGTTAATGGCTTTAGGTATTGCATTCCGTAGGCCTAACGCTACCAACTTTCTGTATCGCACTAACCATTTATAGTGAATTGGATTGTTCAGATCCCAATTGGGATTTTTGCTCAGGAATATAGTTTCAAGGTCCCCGATCATTGTGGAAGCATGTAACCTTCCTGTTCTCACTACTGGCTCTCTCTCTGTTTCAGTTAATTCTGATAACATCACATCGATATCTTCCCAGTCTATGTCAAGATTCTTTACCAATAGTTCATCACAAGTTCAAATCTCTTAGCAACCCCTTCTGGATTTTTCCTAAAATTTTTCACTTCTTCCCTCCAGCTGTTCAGATCACTTGTTGTGAATGGTACCTTTATCTGTCCTTGTTCTGGAGCAGGCATTATTCGCCAAAGGGGGGCTATAGTGTAGCTTTCTTCAGCTTTGTCTTTTGCTTCTTGTTCTTCCTGGGCCCTAGCTCTCTGTGCTACAGACCTAGTGTAGTGTGAATGGCCAACTCCTTCTCTGGGGTCTTCCTCTGGGGCTTCGGTGTCAGCTCTATTCTTTCTCTTTTCCTTCTTCTTGTTTCTGTTCCTCTTCTCCCTCTGCTCTTGGTGTGTCTCTTTTGTCATCTATCTGGATTACTATATTTAATCTTTGTGGGGTACTTTGCCTTTCTACTTGAGTTACTGTGTCGCTCTCTTCTTCGTTGCACCTTGACCTGGGGGAACTATCCTCCTTTCCATTGCCCCCTGATCTTGGTGGGCTGCCTTCATCCCTATAGCTCCCAACTCCCAGTGGGCTGCTCCCTGCTCCGCAACTGCCTAATTCCCAGGTGCTATCTCCTTTTCTGGGTGTACTACTACCCCTATTTCTGCTACTTCTTGATCTGGATGGGCTATCTTCTTCACAATCACTCTCTAATCTTGGTAGGCTACTCTCCTCCTGGTGACTTCCTGATTTTCGCATGCTACTTGACCCCTGCGGGGTACTCTCTCCTTCACCACTTCTTGGTCCCTGAGGACTGTACCCTGTTCTGTCTTTTCCTGATTCTAGCGAAGTATCTGTTAACAAGCTGCTGTCTCTCTCACTCTCTCTTGTATTTGGCGGCATCACCCCACATCCTGGTGCATAGGGCTGATATTCCCATAAACTTATCTCGCTTTCTTTTTCATTATCTCTTTCTTTTAGTTTAAGGCACCGTTGTCCAATACTACAGGAATCACAACAGCACTCCTTCGGTCTGAGATTTTTCTTATCTTTTTCTAAGACCAGGACCAAAGGATCTTTAGGTGCGATATTTACCCCACATTCTCTCTGCCATTCAGGCTTATTTCTTAGGGTGAAAAACATCTCACAATATAACACTTCATCCCATTTGCCCAGACAACGGAGGAACAGCATAAGCTGTAAAATAGTGTTATAGTTTAACATGCCTTCAGGTGGCCATTTTTCGTCATCATCTAACTTATACAAAGGCCACCACTGAGTGCAATACCTGATGAGAGTCTTTTTCTTATATTTCCCCCTGGGGTCCCTCCTAGGTCTTTCCAATGCTTCAAAATACATCCTAAGGGGGTTTTCATGTTTATATCTTTGCTGACTTCCCATTGTTACGGAGATTAAATGTCTAAGTAGGGCTTAGGTCGAGGCTGGGGTTGACTTTCACAGATTTTATTTAAATATTCACGTCCCCCCTCGGTTGCTAACACTCGATAAAGCTCAAGTGTCAGCTGGCAAGAGTGGTCAATAATGTACCAACCAACCCTGGGATTGTACTCCCAGCTCGGTCTCCACCTGCGAAAGTCCTCTATCACTGCAGGGTAATACCCTAATTCCTCCCTTCTTTGTTCTACTTGTCCTATGAACCTTCTTATGTAATGATCTATTATATTAAGCAATTCTTCTCTCTGGACTACTTCTTCCGATTCTAGTCCTTCCCACTGACCAAAGTCTGGTATGTCCCCAAACTTTACCTCAATCTGAAACACTTTTCTTATCCTATTCCACCGCTTCAGAGCATTCCTTATCCTATTCCACAGTCTTATGCACACAATATCCATGCACTTCCCCACAGGAAGCAGGGGAAGGACTCCTCTCTCTGACAGCGGCAGAAACAACCTGTGATGGCCTGACCGTAACCCCCATTCCCCATCTCTCTGCGCTGCTGGGGGGAGGGGAGGTAGAACTTGGGAAGGAGGAAGGGGGTGTCACGAAACTGGGATAGAAGAACTAATTTTACACCAATTTGATGTGAATAAGCAAGACACTTCTTTATTTGCAGCACTGGGGAACATGGGGAATAGCTTCGCCAAACATGTTCCACTTAGCAACAAAATCCATGGGTTTATATATCTTTCAGTTACATAACAATCATTGTTCAAGCTAACCTTTACAGTGATTGGCTTATGGCTTATACATGGTGTAGTGGGTTGACCCTGGCTGGATGCCAGGTACCCACTAAAGCAGCTTTCTCCCTCCCCTCTGCAACTGGACAGAGGAGAGAAAATACAATGAAGCATTCATGAGTTAAGAGCTGGGAAAGGTTACTGATCACCAGCATGGGTAAAACAGATGCAAAGTGGGGATATTAATTAAAATTATTACTGACAGGATCAGAGCCAAAGAGTAAGAAGGAAAATAATCTTAAAAACACCTTCCGCCCACCCCTCCTTCCTTCCAAATTCTACCTTCTCCCCACAGCGGTGCACGGAGATGGGGAATGGAGGTTACGGTCAGTTGTTGTTTCTGCCACTGTCAGAGAGAGGAGTCCTTCCCCTGCTTCCCATGGAGTCCCTCCCACAGGAGACAGTCCTTCACAAACCTCTCCAGCGTGAGTCCATCCCACAGGCAACAGATCTTCACAAAACTGCTGTCCCGTGGGTCACTCCTCCATGGGGTGCAGTCCTTCAGGCACAGGCTGCTCCAGCGTGGGTCCCCCACAGGTCCTTCCAGGAAAACCTGCTCCAGTGTGGGCTCCTCTCTGCATGGGTCAGCAGGTCCCTGCCAGGACCCGGCTCCATCATGGGCCTTCCATGGGGTCACAGCCTCCTTTGGGCATCCACCTGCTCCAGCGTGGGTCTCCTCCACAGGCTGCAGGTGGATCTCTGCACCCCAGTGGTCCTCCAGGGGCTGCAGGGGGACAGCCTGCTCCACCATGGTCTTCACCACGGGCTGCAGGGGAATCTCAGCTCGGGTGCCTGGAGCACCTCCTCTCCCTCCTTCTCCACTGACCTTGGTGTCTGCATAGTTGTTCTCATGTTTTCACTACGCTCTTCTCTGGCCGCAATTTTCATCTGCGCAATAATTTTTTCCTTCTTAAAATATGTTATTTTTTCCTTCTTAAAATATGTTATCACAGAGGCATTACTATCATTCCTAATTGACTCAGCCTTGACCAGCAACAGGAAGCTCGTCCTGGAGCCAGCTGGCATTGGCTCTACCAGACATGGGTGTCGTGGGTTGACTCTGGCCGGATTTCAAACCCCCACGAAAGTTGCTAAGAACTGGGAGAGGTCACACAGGCAAGACAAACTCAACATGGGGATAATATTAAAAATTTATTGCTAACAGGATAGGAACGCAAGAATGAGAGATAAGACAATTTTAAACAGCTTTCCCTGTGATAAAGTATTTCCAAGGATTTACTTGTTCTAGTAGATGAAAAAGAAGTTGTGAAGACTGTTGAGCAAGAACTGAAGGTTCTGATCTTTTTCACACTTTTTCAAACCACCCCTCCTCCCCCTTCATCAATGCAGGAGGAGGAGTCCTGTAGCAGGGGACCCTTGTATAACAAGGAAAGAAATGATGCTCCTCGTGGATGGTGAGACAAAGAGGTTTATTTCAAACTCGCGCGCCCTTTTATCCTTGTATATCATGTGACTTTCTTAACCAACCAATTTACTAACTCTGGGGCATGCTCCTTGGGCTCTGTACCTGGGCACATCCTCTGTGCCTTTTAGACACGCCTCCCACATATCCCCTCCTTTAATTATATTAAGAAGTCACAAAAACAGTATGAACAAAAATGCAAACAACAATGTAAACAACAATTTTAACAATCAGAACATTATAAAATTACTAAGCTTCGCAGCGATCCAGCACATTGCTTTGCTCAGTTTCTTAACTCTAATGTAAACCTTTTTAAAACCTTCTTATATTCTTATAGGGTAGTGCAACTTGGATAATTACTTTATTAACTTGGGGCTTATCTTAACTGTGTATAAACTTATAACTTTATTAATCTGAGGGTTTTTATAACTGGGGAATTCAACTTTATTTAAGAACAGGGTAATCTTAGCAAACTACAATTTCTTAAAAGCGACCTGTGGCTGAGATAATGTTATTTGTGAGGTGTTTGTTTTTTATTATTTGACCAGTCAAACAACTATTTTCATTCATTCATTCCTTTCATTCATATCATCCATCGGTGGCCACCGTACTCTGAACACACACACACATTCCAGAGATTGCTTTTCACCACGTTGGTCATTTTCTAATGTAAACTTGAAACATAACATAACTCTTTTCCAAACTTCTGCGTTACTCTGGTTCCTGCTGCTGTGGTCACATATTTGAATAGGGTTTTACACACCTGGAAGAAACCTGCTTGAGTTCTTTCTTATAACTTTTAGGCATAGCTTTCTCTCCATGTCATAAATCTAGGAATCTCATCCATCGTCCTGAAATCAAATCTTACTATGATTAGCAACTTGGGAGAAACAAACGCCTGAGGTGTGTGCTGCTTTTCAGACCTGTTTCTTTCAGCACTGTCACAACTCAAAAATTGATAACATACATAGCTTTATACAGATGTTCTTACAGGTTACACCAGTTCTCCCCCCTTTTGTTTAAACTTAGCACGTGTTTCAATATGCGCCTTTACTGTTTTATGGATTAGTGTGAAATGCTTGACATGAGAATTTTCCTATTTTATAGGAATTTAGCTGCTTAATTTTAATGTTAATCTATTTTAGAGTACCAAAGGTTTGCTAAGCAACTAACTCATGTGTTTTACACTTTTGTGTTTTGTCTAGTGGATGTAGTAGCAGTTATGTTTTGTGGATGTATATCTATTTGCATGTACAATTTCAATATGTCTAATTCAAAGATGTATATCTCTGATCGCCAGGCCTCATCTGCTATTAACTCTCAGTGTGGTTTTCCGACAGTGTGCATGCCTCGATGATGTAGCTTTATTAATTGTTATTTGAATGGTCTCTTAGAGAACCTGTATTCTGATGGAGAACGAATGAGGCAATTTCTTGCCTTAAAACTCTGGGTATAGTGTTAAACATTGCTGCTTTAGCAGCTTTTCAGTTTCTGTCAGTCATTGGCTGTGGCGTCTCAGGATGTGATTTTGTGTGCATTTGTATAGAAATCATACCTTTTGTAACTCACAGGAACCAACCAGAACGCATTTCAAAAAACAGGTAAGGGTTAACAATATCTCAAGGAAATTAACTTTCAAAACAGGTTAGCAACTTCATAGCATAATAAGCACAGTCACAACATCAAAGGATTGTTTTAAATTTTTCTCAAGGTAATATGAATGACAATCAGTCCAGAACTATACAGAAGCTAAGTTCATGGCTTGTAGTTTTCCTACTGTTCCGTGGCAGGATTTATTTAAGTCTATTGCAGCATATTGTGTTTTCTTAGATGCATGTGTGAAGGCCCTGAGGCCTTTCACTGGTTCAGTTTTGCATCTGGTGTGGTTTTTAAAGGTAAACTGTTGATTTCTGCCACAATCTGTGCTTAAGGAGATGGATTAAAATATTACCACTAAAACTTGCCAGGGCATCTTGAAATCCAGTGTCCTCAGCTGTCATCCTATCCAAATTGTCCTTTCAAAGCTGGAATGTTGGTAAAGGCAGGATTTCATCCGTCCAGTTCTTCAGTCGTGCTCTGCCCTAAATGACAAGCTTACAAACTCAATAGCAACTTACACAGATTTAGGTGGTGAGGCATGACAGAAAGAGCTGTTTTAGAACCAACAGCGGGTTTCTCTCAGTTTGATCCCACTTAAACAAACCTGCAATGCTTCATACCTGCTGGAAACAAAAACTAGGCAGATTTGCCTTTCAGGATCTCTCCTGTTTTGTTTGCTTTTTGTTACTTTAGTATCTTTTTCTAACATTTGGTTTGCCTCTGCAGTTAGCAATTTGTCAGACTTTAAGTTGGAGTTCTCCCCTAGCAACACCAAGAGAGGGCAACTGGTAGCCCTCTGAGGTTCCTGCAACTCGTGTAAATATAAATGTATTTTACCTTGAGCTGTGTCACCTGTGTAGAGCTTTTTTGCTGTGTTGTCTTGTTCATGGCAAGTCCAGAGTTGTGGCTGTTGGATTCTTCCTGAAACAACCTGAAGATCTGCACCTTGGGCAGTTTTGGTTAAAACAGCAGAAACAATTAGCAGTTCATTTCTTGTGGCATTGGTTATTAATGTGTCTTCTGCATAATGGTGTATTATGGTTGTCTGATACTTCATCGAGGTATTTTGCATCCCCTGAGGAAAGGCAGCCCAGCAGTGATTTTGGATAGATTGTGCACTGTTTAAAACCATGATGGGAAAGAGGGGTTTTTGGGCATCCTCAGGGTGATGGAGAATGGTAAAGGAATGGTTTTTTGAATCAGTTACCACTCGTGACCAATTTGCTAGAAGCCTTATAGGTAGAGGCAGTCCGATCTGCAAGGCTTCTGCATGTTTTTTGACTGCGTGTTCTGCTATTAACATCTGTAATGTTTTCCACCTGTCACCTTTCTTTGGGGTATAGGGCACATGGTTATTTTGGGGGCTGGTTATTGGTATATTGTGGCTTGCCTTAAGTAGGTTTCTCTTTTGCACATGAAAAGTAGTACCACAAAGGATTACAACAAGCAGGGCTGCTACAAGCAGTATAATGCTTGTAGCACATCTTTTGCTTTGCTTATGGCACTCTTGGTACAACTGAGTCATTTCTCTGCTGCTAGGGTGTTTATGGAACGTTGCAATTAGGGGCTTCCAGGGGCAATCCTCCTGAGAGTGACCTATTTCTCCACAACTAAAACAGCTAGCTGTGTGTCTGACTTCCTTCTGTGTTCTTATCTGGGCATCTAAAGCTGCAACTAGGGAGGCAGGTAGCTGCTTCTCAGAGCTAGCCTTTTGGTAGGGTTGCACCAGCTCAGTAAAGTCACAGTTCTCCTTTACAGGAGAGCTCTGCAAAGCTCTTGCATTTTCTCTTTCAAAAGCCAAATGTTTGTACAGCATCTCTCTGGCTTCATTGTATTCAATTTGCTTGTTTAAAGTCAACTGCAGCTGGTCCAAGCATCTTAAATTTAATTCAGTATAACCTTGTAACTCTTTACTGTTGGATAGGTAATCAATTGGATCTGCAGTGAGAATGTGTTCCATTCGAATTGCCTTGTCCAGACATTGCTCCCACATGTTAACTGACTTGTCCCCATTTGCCCTTTTTATCCCTCCCGTTGGAACTATGTTTGGCTCTTTCTCCCCCTCTTTCTCCCCCTCTTTCTCCCCCTCTTTCTCCCCCTCCTTCTCCCCCTCCTTCTCCCCCTCCCCCCATTCCTCCCATTCCTCCCTTGTGGTCTCGGCAAAACCAGTTCCCTGTGGGGAGATGGTGGGCGGTGCAGGCGGCGAGTAGGGGGCGGGGTTGGCTTCTCGGCCGGAAAAGAAAGGTTGGAGTTCAGTCTGTGTGTGTGGGGGAAAATGGCTGCGGCCATGGCTGCCACGTGGTCGCTGTTCATTTGCAGCGAAATGGGACGAATACACTGAATTACTCTCCCCATCGCTGTAACAGGACTGCCTTGTGTGGACCCGGGGGTCGGGAGTTCGCATGGCAATGTCTGTCCTTTCCCAGCGATTCGTTTTACGTGGCTCTCGTGTCTCCCGGTATGATCCTTGCGTTTGTATTACCATGTTGTACTGTGCTGCTATCAGCAGTGTGTGCGGGGGGGTGGGGTGTGGGCTGTTTTGTTCTTCCCTGTGTGCCTCGTGCAGGCAGAGTTTATCAGAGTAAACTGCTTTATATTGCAAAGTTTAGCAAAACGCCTGAGTCTGAGTTTTGCTTCAATGTATCATGAGGTTTCTATGGAAACAGGGTGTCTTGTTACCTTATCTCGAGCGGCTGGGAGCACACGTTCTCAGTCCTTTTGTAGCAGTTTGGGCTAACTGGCAGTCTTTTTTCTGCGGTGACTGGGGGGTCAGGGCTGCTTTGCCTGCGGCACGGGGGGGTGCGCTGCGCTGCTCCGGTGGCGTGGGCGGTTCTGCGCGCGGCTGGGGGCAGCTGCGGCGTGGGGCAGCTCCTGGCGCGGGGGCAGGCTCGGCAGATGCTGGTTCGGTGATGGCGGGCCGTGGGGTTCCGGCGCTGGTGGCTGGTGTCCCGGTGCAGGCTGCAAGCTGCGGTGCAGAGCAGCGGCAGGCACGGGCAGCTGTAGCGACGGGTGCGGGGCGGGACCCGCACGGCCGGCTCCAGCGGCGTGCTCGGGGCAGCGGCGGTGGGGCGCGGGGCGGGACCCGTGCGGGCGGCGGTGTGCCGCTTGGGTGGCGGCAGCGGGGCAGGGTCAGCAGGCGCGGGGTGTCTGCGGCACGCGCGGTTCGGCGGGCGCCACGTGGCGCGGGGCCGGCGGGCGGTCCTAGCGCCGGGCCGGCGGCAAAAAGTGGCGAAAAGCGGCAAAAAGTTCTTTTGGGGTTTCCGCGGTTTCTGAAAGGTTTTTCCTCAGCTTGGAGGGTCTACACTGTTGTCACAGACAGGCAGGGGTCGGCAGGAGGTGGCGGCAGCCTCCTCCGGTGCGCAGGACTCAGCAGGGGTTCCGATAGGGTCGCGGCGCAGTTCTGCTTTTCCACGTGGCTTTTGAGCGCAGCGTGGTTTCGGCAGGAACAGTGGGCGAACGCGGGCGATGTTAAGGCGGCGCTGGGTTCCGATAAGCAGATACTGCGGCACGGGGGGCGGCCAGCACACGTGCTCTGCTCGGCCGTTTCCCCGGTACTTCCAAAATACGGTTTTAGTAGTTGCTAGGCAACAGGCACTAGGTGCCGGGCCGGCGGTGCAGCGGGCATGGAGCTCTGTGCTTTCCGCAGAAAGGCAATGTGGGGGTCGTGCGGTGGGGCTGGGATGGTACGGGCGGCAGCGAAACTGCTTCTCGCACGTGATCCACAGTAGTCGGTAGCGAAGAGCCGCTTTACCAGATGACCGACACTCAGGGGACCAACAGGCTTTTCCCTGACGATCTTAAGGTGCTCCGCGGCTCGGGTCTCCGAGCTGCAGGCACGTCTCGCCCAGGGAGCAGTCTAGTCGTGCGGAATGCCTTTTAGCTAAACTCACCGCTTTTGATGTTGCGTTGGACCCTCTCCGCTCTCTCCGGTTGCCTGCTCTGACCTCTCGGCTTCTTCTTTAACTCTTTCTTCTCTTCTTCCGTGCACTATCCTAATATTTTTTGAGCTCGCTAAACTAACTGTCCGTCTCTTAGATGCCCTAAGAGCACGGTTTATTGACGTCAAACTTTTTTGTGGTTAAAGATTCCCAAGTCAAACTAATAGACTTGATAGCTGGAAACTACCACTTATATACCTGATTCAGGGTAAATATCTGCTTAATATAAGCTAAAATTGTCCCGTTCATGCGTCATATGTAGCAGGGGACCCTTGTATAACAAGGAAAGAAATGATGCTCCTTGTGGATGGTGAGACAAAGAGGTTTATTTCAAACTCACGCGCCCTTTTATCCTTGTATATCATGTGACTTTCTTAACCAACCAATTTACTAACTCTGGGGCATGCTCCTTGGGCTCTGTACCTGGGCACATCCTCTGTGCCTTTTAGACACGCCTCCCACAGAGTCCCTTCTTTATTCTCAGGGCAATAGCTCTTCCAAATCTACAGCACTTGAGGGTCCCTCTTCCATTATCCCCAGGGCAACAGCTCTTCCAAATCTGCCACACTCGAGAATCTCTCTTCCATTATCCCCAGGGCGACAGCTCTTCCAAATCTGCTGCGCCTTATCGTCTCTCTTCTATGGGCTGCAGAAGGCAGTGTGCTCCATCATGGTCCCTCCCATGGGAAACAGTCCTCGGGAAACCCCTCCAAGTTGGGTCCGCCCCTCCTCCAGGCTGCAGGTCCTGGGGTGCACAGAGTCTCTATACCCCGATAGTTTTTCATAGAATGCAGTCTTTGACAGAGGGTATTGTCCCAGCATGGGTCCCCCACAAGGATCACAGAGTCTTACTCATGTTGCCGGTGTATTTTGGTTCTGAAAAAATCTCCGGAGCAGTTAATTAGGGGTGAGATAAGAAAGGGTTTATTTGCCAAGGCAATAGGTGATATAGACGTGCGCGCGCTCCGGCCGTGCCCGAGAGGTTACATTTTATAACATTATCCATCCAATCCCAGATGTGTCCACCCTTTGGCCCTTCCTCTGGTCTGCCCCGAGCCCTCCCCCTGAGAATTGGGTCTGGGGTCTTTTTGGGACCACCTACTTCATCATCTTCAGCTTCATCAGAGTACAAAGGGTACATTGTTACCTAGTTTTTGACCATACTCTGTGGTTTAGGCCCTGATATGCTGTTCTCCAAACAGTCTAGGCCTTTGCCTTGACAAAAGACTAAACACTGCTACTGGATTCAGGGGTAGGTTGATATAGAAGGCATAGAATGGGGTAAAAGGGTTAGGGAATGTGTAAACAAGGGAAAGGAACAAGGGGACAAAGGGGTTTCTGCTTTTTAAAACCTACAATTCTTACCAGTCTTACAAATATTAGAAAAATAAAAAAAAACCATTAGGGGCTTAAGGCATCAGTTCCCCCCTTTAGAGATTAAACAAGACTCAAAGATCTTGTTCAATCTCTACATAGCACTAACTATATAACAAGCTATGCAGTTTTTATACTAGCATTAATGGCTGCTCTATTCAGATCCAGCCTGGTAACCATGAAGTAAGTTTGTGAAAATAGACTTAATGAAACATCTTTAAGAATTACCAATGTGTAATTTAAACTTGTTGCCAAATTTCAGCCAAATCCGTAGTGCAAATTCAGCACTCACTTAAAAGAATGTTTGGTGCATTTTGCTAAGCCAAATGTAAATTTGGGTTTTAAACTTAATTCATAGTTCCTGACCATACTAAGCAATACAAACAAGAGAAGCAAACTTCAACACTATTTTAACAGTTCTTGTAACAGTCCTTGCTGTTCTACTCGTCTCAGGAACAGAGGTTTTTCTTCTTCCTGGGTGAAATTCATGGTCTTTGATGATAACTGTCCACATTGGAGATGGTCTGCTGGACTTAAAAACAGTTCTTTCCATTTGGCTTGCAGGAGTTTCAGTCTTTGGGCTGGAACAGATGAACAGGAGTGTCCTACTTCACAGGCTTAGCTGACATGATAAATCTCTGCAGTTCCTGCAAAGCAGATCTTAAAACATTAAACAATTCTACAGACAAACCTCTTTATGCAACTAGGGAGTCGATGAAGTGTGACTCTCTGTTTGATGACAATTTCACAGGAATTTTGGATCTTGGAATTCCTGCATTTCAATCTTCTGAGAGAGGAGCTTGTGCTTTTATCACATAAAGCAATTAACTGCCAGTCACAGATCTAATAGGCCAGTCAAGAGCTTACTTGAAGCAGACTGCGTCTGGATGCAAACAGCACCCTGGCAGTGTCAGTAGCCCACCACAGAGAGCTCGTACTCTCTGGACAAATTCTAGGCCTTACCGGGGGCAGGTTGTCCTGTTCCAACCTGTCCCAGACTGCAGTCAATCATCTTTACCTCATGGAGTAGTCTTACAGGGACTCCTTGCCTCCATGGATAAAAGCTGCCTCACCTGTTAAAATAGGTACATTTATAGATATATGAATATCAACAAGGCAATAAAGCTAAGAAGCATTTTCGGCAAACTATTTAAGCAACTTAAACCTATTATTCCAACAACGATGTTACCGGATTGTCTCAAGGATTGTATGCAATGGTGCAAGCCAGATTTCTAGGACCTTATTGGAGAGTTCACAAAACCAGTGCTGTAATTCCTGGTTAGCAATCAGAAGCAGGATTCCCATGATGCAGTGTTGAACCTGCTAGAGCAGTACTGCTGCTTTACAGAAGCTGTGATGGCATCCAGGCAAAGGGTCACTCTGTGGTTTCTCGGCTCTGCTGCCTTTCACTACAGCATTGATGCCACTTTCTTATCTGTCCTCTGTTTCAGTGTAGGACTTCCTTTGCAAATTCAGGTTTACACACACACTCCTAGATGACACTAGATAAAAAGCATCTTAAAACATAAACAGATTCCACAATCACATGCAAATTTTACGGACCCTTCATCAAACTGCTTCAGGAGAAATTCTTCCACAGGCTGCAGAGAAACATAGATGTTTACAAATTGTCGTTGGAACGAGATAAGTGCAAGTACAAACATTGCAGGCTTCAAAGCAATTCATGTAACAAAAGCAAAAGCAATATAAGCTTTCAATTCTTAGCAATTAAGCTAACAATAAGCGAAGCTTAAAACAATATAAAATAGAAAGTAACAAAGAAACACAATAATTATAACATATGTATACGTTTCTGTACCACCTTTTAGTGCAAATTAATTTCAATTGTGTCAGAAGGCCTTTATCTACTCACTCCTGGTCTGGTGTATTGCGTTTGCAGTTGAGACGTGTCTACTCTTGCATAAAAGTTGTTCTCATAGCTTCTCAGTTTGAATTTTTAGTGGTACAGCTTCCAGGGTTGTTTGCTGGAACGAACTGCCTGTGAACATTTAACTTCTGACACATGGTTAGTTTTCATTCAAAATAGATCAATATTCAAAGCATCACCTTATTACTTTATAACATATTTTGCACCGGCGGGTTTTAGTTTTTGGGTTCGCCGGGAATTTACACTGCTTCTGTCTTCCCTTCCCCCCTTTCGGTCTGATGGGAGGATACGGATTGTGCAGGTTTGGGAGGGCTGGAGTGGAAGCAACAGCTCCGTCTCCGCCCCCAATGGCAGAGCCAGAGGATCCTGTGTTAAACTGGGCTGAGACTCCAGCCACAGACACCATTCTAGGTTCTTTTGCAGTCTCTGCACTCTAGTTGATTTTTTGTTCGCAGCCGCTAAGGTGTTATGAGTTGCTCCACTCGTGTTGGCCACAGCCAGGAAATAATTTGCCTTTGCCCCTGCTACGGCCTCCGCTCTGTCTGCGGAGGCGGCAGCAGCTCCTGTACCAAATCTAGATTTTAACTGTCTCGCAGTTGGATTCATCCTTTCTGTGCGCGTGGTTAACGCTGCCCCGGCACTCGCATCTGCTGTCTCTGCCTGGACCACACTGGCAGGAACTAAAAGTTCTTCACTAGTTAGAGCAACAACTAGGACTAGCTTTTCTTGTCTTCGCTTTATCGTGCTCGCCACAGTTTTAAACTTTGGGATCGCTCTCTGCTCTAATTTCGCTTTCTCCGTCCCCAGATCTTTTCCTGTCACATACATTCCCACTGTATCACACACAGGTAACACTTTTTTCTTCACCGCGCCAGCCAGTTCCGTCGCTATGGTAACGGCCATTCGAGAAGCCTCCCCTGCTCTCTGAGCCGGGAGTTCTGTTGCCGCGGCAATGGCTGTTCTTATAATCGCCTCACCGCCCACCGTACTAACTTTCTGCTTTCTGTTCTGATATACTGCCCAAGCTATCTCTAATAATTTCTTCTTTATATTGTTTGTGGGCTGTCCCACAAATAGGTATACCAACTGTTTCTTTCCCAAGTCTGATTCTAAGTCAATATCAATATGTTTTTTAACCACATCTTTCAATCTATTCAAAAAGTCTGTGGGCGACTCATTTGCCTTTTGCCTGGTCTCATACATTTTTACCCAACTTATTTCTCTTGCACCTGGGGCATGCAGCTCCGCTCCTACAGTTCTTATATCGCTATCATCACCGATAAAACCAGCTGCCTGAGCACCCATCTCTGGTGCTGGGCTACTTGTTCTCAGAAACACCTCTACATTTGGGGCCGTCGCCCCCCCTTCACCGATACAGCTATCAATCTCAGTTGTTACTAGTTTCTCTGCTTTCAAGTTTCACTTCTGCCGTTGTTATGGCGACTTTATCTACTCCGGCAAAGCTGCCAGCTGCTGCAGAGCTACAGACTGCTTCCCTGCTCGCTGGAACAGACAGGGCAGATCCCGCAGCCTTGGTCCCTGTGGGGTCAGGAGTCTCTCCTGTTGTTATCCCTGGGCTAGCCAGCCCCGCAGCGTCTGCGTAACTCTCGCTCAGCTCTACCGCGCTGCCAGCAGCCCCAACAAAAGCTGATTTCACCTGCACCTCTGTGCACATTCCAACTAAACCGACAGGACTCGCTCCCGCTGGACTAGAGCTAACTTCTCCAGAGACTTTAATTTGCCTAATCCCTCCCGGTGCACCCAGATCCGCACCAGGGGGTCCGCCAATGGCTCCTGCCTGCTCAGCAGGGGCTGGTCCCCGGGCCGCTCCCGTCGTTCCCAGGCTGTTTTCTCTCTCATCGGATGATATTAACGCATTTAAATCACCATTCCCCGTGTTCTTAAATAAAACTCGTGAGACGGGGGTAGTTTTAACTTGATCTTTTCCCTCTTTTTCTAACTCTATTTCCGATTTTTCTGCCTTTTCTGAGCTTTCGTTTCTCTTATCTTCTACCCCCAATCCAGGGCGTGTTAATAGGAACAAAAACAACTCTGCGTATCGAATTTCCCTCCACCTCTGTTCTACATGTAAAAGCGAGATTAATTGAAACACTGTGTTCAGTTCAAACGGACCAAATTTCGGCCATGCTACTCCTCTCATTTGTCCAAACAACGGCCAGGTATTTATAGACAGCCTACACAGCTCTTCCTTCTTTAAAGATGTCTCAGAACTAATTAACGTTTTCCAGTGTTTTAGAACCAAACTCAGGGGGGATTCTTCAGGGATCTTAAATTTTGAATCCACACAACCCATGCTTGCAAAACAAAAGCAAACCACAGTCACACACTGGGTCTCAAACTTGTTACCTCTAGGTTACAAGGCTGTTAACGTAACCTCTCAGCTATTTACCAAGCTACAAAGTATAGAGCCCCACCGGCTCTCCCACAACCTCAGAGCACCGGAGGGCGTCCCCTCCAAAACCAGAACAGCCCCTAGGCTGAACACTCGCCCTGACCTGGGTAATTGGCGAACTAACCCGTTCGCCCCCCCCGAAAATTGACTCTCTAGACTGTTTCGAGGGCCCAAGTCAAAATTTTCAGGAATCCGTGCCCCCTATCCCGGGACACAAAACTTTCCCGCAGCTGCTAACTAACCAAATTCGCTCTTTTCTTATCTCACCTCTATGCTCCGTGCTTGTTTTCGTGGGTTCCGTGGAGCTGGGCTTCTCAGACCGGCGGGAATTTCTCTCAGATAAAAGCCGGCTTGCTGAGGAATATTCCTGCTGATGAAAATTTCCAGTCTGAAGAAGTCCCCGGTCCAGTTTTCCCCGTGCGGGTTCCACCACTGTTGCTGGTGTATTTTGGTTCTGAAAAAATCTCCGGAGCAGTTAATTAGGGGTGAGATAAGAAAGGGTTTATTTGCCAAGGCAATAGGTGATATAGACGTGCGCGCGCTCCGGCCGTGCCCGAGAGGTTACATTTTATAACATTATCCATCCAATCCCAGATGTGTCCACCCTTTGGCCCTTCCTCTGGTCTGCCCCGGGCCCTCCCCCTGAGAATTGGGTCTGGGGTCTTTTTGGGACCACCTACTTCATCATCTTCAGCTTCATCAGAGTACAAAGGGTACATTGTTACCTAGTTTTTGACCGTACTCTGTGGTTTAGGCCCTGATATGCTGTTCTCCAAACAGTCTAGGCCTTTGCCTTGACAAAAGACTAAACACTGCTACTGGATTCAGGGGTAGGTTGATATAGAAGGCATAGAATGGGGTAAAAGGGTTAGGGAATGTGTAAACAAGGGAAAGGAACAAGGGGACAAAGGGGTTTCTGCTTTTTAAAACCTACAATTCTTACCAGTCTTACAAATATTAGAAAAATAAAAAAAACCATTAGGGGCTTAAGGCATCACTCAGAACAAACTGCTTCTCTCTCCACGGGCCACAGTGTCTTCTGAAGAACTCCATTCTCTCCTGGGCTTTCCACAAGGGCAGCAGTCCTCTTTCATTTTCATGCATCTACTTTGTTCCATACTGGATGGGCACAGCTCCCCGCCGTGGCGGGGGAGGCGGCGAGGTCACCTGGGAGCTCCCGGGCAGCTCTTCCCTGGCTGGAATTTCTTCTGCGCAACGACCTTCTCTTCCACCTTTCTTGAATATGTCATTCGCAGAGGCGTTACTAAAACTTTCAATTGGTTCTTCTCTGGGTCAGAACCAGGAAGTTTGTCCTGGAACTAACCATCTTCACCTCAGGGGGAGAGATCACATACACCTATAACAATGGGGGAAGCTTCTAGCAGCTTCTCACAGAAGCCACCCCTGTAGCCTCCCTTCTACCAAAACCTGGCCACAGAAGCCCAATACAATACCTTAGCAAATGTGGTACACCTGACACAGTAATGCCTGAATGTGATATAGCACAGTAGGACTCCATTTAGGTAATTACAGTGGAGTGTATTTCTTACAATTGCTAGTCCCTGCTAAATCCAATTGAACAGGTTGGTGGAAAAAGGCATTACAAGAATAAACCAATTACTTAAAAAGTCATTCGAGTAAGGCTATGAGGATAGTTAGCACTGTTAAATGATATAATGACATCACAATCATGATTTTTCACTGCAGAGCTTTTCAGTGAAACACGTTTGAAAACTGGAATGTCTTGTTAATTTGAAAGCTGGAATCTGAAGAACTTAAGACTGGTAAAAGTATGAAAAGATGGGAAAAACTACCTCCAAAAAAAAGAGAAATATTTGGAATCCCTGGAGCTACTATACATTTAAAAATTTATGAAGGAAATGTATGGTTGAAAAGAGTATGGGTGCCCCATGGGCTAACTGAAACAATAGGTCATACTTTCACTTTCAGAAGGGAAGGAGAGAACGAGCATGAAAGTGACTTGTTGTATGAGGGAATTCAAATTAGGCAACAGTTATGCCAAATTGAAAAAAAAGCACCCAGAACATCACATGACAGGAATGAGTGAAATTACTATTTCCTGAAAGTCCAAGTGACAGGACAAAATACCTTAAAGATTAAATGAACATTGTAAAAGACCTTAATTGCTGGACTATTTGAAAATGTATGTTATAAAATGTTTAAGTGGTAGTGATAAGTTTTGTCAAGGAATAGGATATGATATTGGGAGCTTCAGTTTTATGACATTTAGGAAATCTGAGAAATGTATGTTATAGAAATTGTTAAGTAAAAATAGTTGGACTGCCAGTGAGTAAGGCACTTCCTTCAGATCTTTAGGACCTATAATGATCCTTGATCACACCTGTTTCATAGTATATGGCTCACTACAGACTGTTCTACAGCAACAGGAGCAGTGGTAAGGGAAGAGCCAAGTATGGCAGGACGGCCTACCCTGATAAGACCTAAAATCCTGTCAGAGAATGCAAACAATGCAAGCTATCATGCAAGCTATCTGTGGTGAGTCACTGGTGGCACCACAGTAATGTTTTTTGTAGCAGTGAATCTGATGAGAAACTGGTTTAAACATGTTTCAAAATGGCTTTTTGTATTTTCTGCAGTGTCATTGCTCCCTCTTCCCGACAGCCCCTGTGAAGGACTATTGTCTCTCATACAAAGTGTCCTGGGAAGGTGTCCTGAGGTGTTTTTTCATTGGTCCTTGTAAACCCCTTCCTATTGGCTGTTGACCCTTTACCTGATGGCTTTTTCTGTGACCCTGAACTTGGGATTGGTTCCCCTTTGACCCTCCTAAAAGCTTTATAAACCCCTTCCCAACAATAAACTTTCTCTTACCTCCTCTCCACGCCGGTGTGCTGTCTCTGTACCAGCCATGGAGCCACGTGGGTGGGGGGAGGGGAGGGCACCTCTCCCCTCCAGGCTCGGGGCCTGAAAAACCCTGTCACTGGAGTCCCCTTTCCCCGTCCCTCAAGACGTCGGAATGGTTCTTCAGATGGAGATGGAACTAGAACTGGGCTCCCCCACGTTGTGGGTGGGGAAAGGGATCCAGAGTTTTTGGTGTTGAATTATGCTAAAACCAGCCTGGTTCACCAAACTCCAAACATACATCCTGCTTTTTGAAGTTGGATGTGACAGATAAGCTGGTAGCTGGCCTGTAAATGTGTGATTAGCAGTCAATCACTTTATACTATAAAAGTCCAGTCCCCTTTCATACAGTCAGGTTCTTCTAACATAACCCTTCTTGGGGTGTATGTGTGGAGATTCCTCCCTTGGGTGGGGATGTCCTCCTAGGATACTCCTTGAGATTGAGTGAAAGAGATCTCCCGACGAACACTGGTATAGGTGAGTTACATCAAAACTCTACTTAATATTTATTTCCTTTTTCTAGCTTTAATATATTTGCTTCAATAATTGCTTCAATATACTATACTAGTAGTAGTTTTAGTGTTTATATTGTGTAGCAAATAATTCTGATTAAGATCTTTTTTCTGATAATTTGTAATAATAAATGATTAATTTTATATATAAACATTCTCAGTTTGACATCATTAAAACCTGTGGGACAGAAGTGATTCAATCACACCTCTATAATTCCTCAAATTTAAACTGTTGACAAAATCTGAGGCTAAGATTGGATACTGTCTGTACCTCATGACTCAACAGCAGGGCTTCTTTAATAAATTTTGTCTGTCTTCCATTTCCTCCTGCAACACCAAGTCTCACTGTTTATCACGTGATCTGCATAAATAGACCTTCTGCCATGTAGTTCCCCTCACTCCTTAAAAGAAGGCCAGGGGAACAGGATTTTAGTTCCACACTGTTCTTTCTCTTACTGGTGGCAAAAGCTTGAGAAAATGCAGGTCTCACTGTGGGCAGTTTTCTGGATGTATTGAGGCTGAATCTGCACTTAAACTACTTGTTGTTTGCTGTCTCATGAGCCCCATGTGACTTTCTTGAAAAGTTTATTGCAGGTTATTGATGCCTTAAGCCCCTAATAGTCATTTATTTTTCTAATATTTGTAATCCTTATAAGTTTTATAAGTAGTGGAAGTAGACTTTAAAAGCAGCAACCCTCACATCCCTTTCCCTGTAGCACCCTTAGTTTACACATTCGTTAACCCTCTTACCCCATTCTATGCTCCCCGTATCAAACCTACCCCCGAATTCAGAGGCAATGTTTAGTCTTTTGTCAAGGCAAGGCCTGGACTGTTTGGAGAACAGCATATAAGGGCCTGAATAACAAAACGGAGTCAAGAATTAGGTGACTATGTACCCTTTGTGCTCTGAAGATGGTGAAGATGATGAAGTAAAAGCCCCCAGACCCATTTCTCAGGGGGTGGACCCAGGGCGGTCCAGAGTAAAGGCCACAGGGTGGACACATTTGGGATTGGATAGATGGTATTATAAAATGTAACATCTCGGGCACAGTGGGCGCGCGTCCTGTAACATCTTTTGCCTTGGCACAATTAAACCCTTATCTCACCCCTAATTAACTTCTCCGGAGTATTTTTTTAGCACCAACATTCCACGGCATCACTATCCAAAGCAAAGGTATATAACACTGATTATCATTTCATGCACAGTATTAGATTATGTGAATGTACTGGTTTCATCTAGGACAGAGTTATTTTTCTTCATAGTAGCTGGTATGAGGCTATATTTTGTATTTGTGATCAAAACAGTGTTGATAACACAGGGATATTTTAGTTATTGCTGAACAGTGTTTATACAGAGTCAAGGCCATTTCTGCTTCTCACATTGCCCCCATGGCAAGTAGGCCAGAGGTGCCCAAGAAGTTGCAAGGAGACACAGCCGGAACACCTGGTCCCAACTGACCAAGGGAATATTCCATGCCATATGACATTGTGCTTAGCAGTAAAAGCTCAGGGAAAGAAGAAAGAAGGGGGAATATTTGGAATTATGGCACCTGTCTTCCCAAGTAACTGTTACACATGATGAAGCCCTGCTTTCCTGGAGATGACTGAACACCTGCCTGCCCATGTGGCATAGTGAATTAATTCCTTATTTTGTTTTGTTTATGTGGACACCCATTGCTTTACCTATTAAACTGCATTCATCTCAACTCATGAGTTTTTTCACTTTTGCCCTTCTGATTCTCTACCCAATCCCACTGGGAGGAGTGAGCAAGTGACTGTGTAGTGCTTAGCTGCCTACCAGCGTTAACTCAAAACTATGATAAAAAGATGCATACACACAAAGGAGGACAGAGAAATAATGATAGTTGGGAGAATCCAAATAATTCTCTGATGTACTGGGAGTCTTGCAGAAGATGTATTTGGGAAGTTAGTCATCTTGAGTAACCCCTGTCAGCCATATTGGCCCTTGAGCTTCAGACTTGAAATATCTGTATGTTACCATGAGTGATCACCGTATGACCCCAGGTATACCACAGTGTAAGGGAATGTGCTGGAAGGCTCTGGATATGCATTGTTCCTAGATACATGTAGCTGTATATGGTCTGGTGGGCATTAAGAAGAAGATAGCATTTCTACCTATCAAAACAAGATGTATAGTTTTCTTTGTTACAGTAGATACAGAGTCACAGTATAAGGGGGAGGATTAACTTCTCCATAGACAGCATTTGCGCAGTGTGCCATGGTTGTCCACCAGGAGTCCATCCAATGCTTCACAAAAGCAGAGTTCCCAGCATCTGACTGTTGCTGGAGGAAGTGGAAGGCTTAGACAAAATTTATTAAAAAAACTCTGCCGTTTAGTTGCGAGGTGCAGAAAGGACTCCCTTGCTTTCTGTCCTAGGATAAAAAGTGTTTTCCCCTAGAGTTAGAAAGTGCTTAACCCCGGGGGGAGGGTGTTCCTGATGTGCCAGGGCCAATCAGAAGCTACATTTTGCTACTGTAAAAATCAACATATGGCACAGGTCAGAAGAGAAGGAAGTTGAGGTAGTTGAAAAAAGTTGTAGCCATGTTGTGAAGCCACAGGGAGGGAGGGCCAGCAGGCCCTCCCCTCCAACCCCTGGCTGGGGGGCCTGGAGCAGCCCAGTAGCTGAGTGGAGCCCCCCCTGAGGCTGGTGATCGAGGGGGATTCCGAAAGAATCGGAGAGACCCCTGGATCGCACCTTCTTCCCCTCCTCTGTGGGGGGGGAAGAAGATGGCTCTTTGCAGAGCTGAACAGAGACAGCGGTGGCTGAAAGCCAGAAAGATAGCCAGCAGCAGCGAGATGGCGTGGAGCCAGGCTCAAAGATGCAGAGATGTTCCTGCAAGGAGGGAGAGCTGGCAATAGAACAGAGAAAACTCAATGAAGACTATTTTGGGGGTAAGACTGAATTAAATATCCCCAAAACCCCTTTCAGAGACCCGCTTTTGGAGAGACGGGTGGACTCCCATTTGAAGGGAGTTCCAAAATGCAGCAACATCGGAGGAGTGAAAGTCTCTAAGGAAGTCCCCCGAAGGCTCGGGCTCGAGGGATTGGGATTTTCACAAAGTAACAACAGAACAATTCTGACTGCAATGCTAAAACCTGCTACCTTAAAAATAAAGGACACTAACTAATACCACAGAAACTAATTTGAAGGAACTGTGACCTGAAAGGTGACAAAGACTTTTTCTTCTTGGACTCTTGTTGAAGAAAAAGAGAAATTTAATCTAATGTAAATATATTATTTCATCGTAGAAGAGATAGTTAAATTGTTACTGATGCCTTAAGCCCCTAATGTTTTTTTTTATTTTTCTAATATTTGTAAGACTTGTAAGTTTTATAAGTCAGTTTTAAAAGCAGTAACCTTCCCCCCCCCTTGTCCCTTGTTCCTTTCCCTTTCTCCAGCACCCTTGTTTATACATTTCCTAACCCTCTTACCCCATTCTATGTTCCCCATATCAATCCTGCTTCTGAATACAGCAGAAGTGTTTAGTCTTTTGTCAAGGCAAGGCCTAGACAGTTGACAGAACAGCATATCAGGGCCTAAACCACAGAATACAGTCAAAAATTAGGTAACTATGTACCCTTTGTGCTCTGAAGATGGTGAAGATGATGAAGTAAAAGACCCCAGACTCATTTTAAGGGGGTGGACCCGGGGCGGACCAGAGGAAAGGACAAAAGGTGGGCACATCTGGGATTGGATGGATGGTATTATAAAATGTAACCTCTCAGGCACGGCCTGCGCGCGTCTTGTAACATCTTAGCCTTGGCAAATAAACCCTTTCTTATCTCACCCCTAATTAACTGCTCCTGGAGATTTTTTTCAGCACCAAAATACAGCGGCAACATTACCTATATATATATATATATACGTAAATAAACCTCATAAGTATTTTCCCCTTCCCCCAATGCTGAGTAGCTGTGTTTTGTCTGAAAACCCTTTCACACTGAAGTAAATTGTGGGAGGGGGGCTTAAACTTGGAAATTGGATTTTTGAGGGGTCTCAAACCACCACACTTTCTAAACTCTTTCTCAGAGAGGAGTCTAGGTGCAGCCTTGGATTACGTCAATGGTTTAAATTTAGGGAATTACAAAGGTGTGATTGAACCACTTTTGTCCCACAGGTTTTAATGATTGGCAAACTGAGAATATTTATATAGAAAGAATAATTTATTATTACAAATGATCAGACAAAAGATCTTATTCAGAATTATTTACTACACAGTATAAACGCTAAAACTACTAGTAGCATAGTATAAGATAGGATAGTGCACTATACATCTTCTTGGGGTGTATGTGTGGAGATTCCTCCCTTGTCTGGGGATGCCCTCTGATGCCTAAATGTGCTGAGGAAAAAAAACTCCGGAGCAGTTAATTGAGGATGAGATAAGAAAAGGGTTTAATTTGTGCCTAGGCATAAGATTACAGGATGCACGCCCAGGCCGTGTTCAGGTGTTACAATTTATAATATTATCTGTCCAATCCCAGGTGTTTCCACCCCGTAACCTTTGCTCTGGTCCACCCCCTGGCCCACCCCCTGGGAATTGGGTCTGGGGGCTTTTCTTCATCATTTTCATCTTCTTCAGAGCACAAAGGGTACACGGTCACCCAGTTCTTGACTGTGTTCTGTGGTTCAGGCTAAGATATGAGTGTTCTCTAAACAGCATAGGCCTTGCCTTGACAAGAGACTAAACATTTTCTGCTGGAATTCAGAGGTAGGATTGATATGGGGAACACAGAATGGGGTAAGAGGGTTGAGGAATGTGTAAACTACTGTGCTAAAGGGTGAGAGAATAAGGGCTGCTGCTCCTAAAATCTACTACATAACTACTTACAAAGCTTATAAAATTAGGAAAATAAGAAAAAACCAGATGGACCTTACGGCATCACCTCCAAGGTTACTCCTCAAGGTTGAGAGAAAGAGATCTCCCCACGAGCATTGGTATGGGTGAGTTACATCAGATCTCTACTTAATAATTATTTTTTTTTGCTAGCTTTAATATAACTACTTCAATAATTGCTTTGTTACAGTGCACTGTACTTCTTTATGCTATATTATACTCGACTAGTAGATTTTTAGTGTTTATATTGTGTAGTAAATAGTTCTGATTAAGGTCTTTTGTATAAAATAAAATATTCATTTTATATAGATATTCTCATTTTGCCAATCATTGAAACCTGTGGGACAAAAGTTTTTCAATCATACCATTATAATTGCTTAAATTTAAACCATTAACATAAATAGAGGCTAAGATTGGCTTTAGCCACACCTAGACTACTCTCTGAGAAGAGGTTTAGAAAGCAAGGGAGTACTTCCTGTACCTCGAGACTCACTGGCAAGGCTTTGTTTTTTAATAACTTTGTCTAAGCCTTCTACTCCCACCCATGACCGGAGTATCCTTGGAGGACATCCCCACCCAAGGGAGGAATCTCCACGCGTACACCCCAAGAAGGTGAAACAGGAGCCAGGCCTAAAAGAGTTAACTGAGATATCTTGGCCTGCTAAGAAACCCCAATACCTGTTTTGCTAGAAGAACATTTTAGGAGCACTGGTTAATATCATGTTCTGTTCTGCTCACTGGACCAAAGGCCTTATTATAGAAAGAAGAGGAGTAGTATACACACAGTAATAAATTAGGTGAACTAGATGTTTGAATAAGATATAGAAGGTCCAGAGCCAGGATTTTGCAAGCTCAAAGAATTCAGATCACCTAACTGAAGAGGTCAAATTGAGGAAGACATCCATGGCGATCACCAGAGGGAGGAAGGCTTGAGGAGTAGAAGACTGCGCATGTCTGGAAAGACTCCGCTCAGAGACTAGCCTACTTATTAATATGTTTGTTAAATGATGTAACCATGTATCTAAAGTGTATAAAATGGCTTGCTTTTGCACTTTCAAGTTGAGCAAGTTTGTCCAGTGCGAACTGGCTTGCTCCCAGTGTTGAATAAACAAATACCTTGCTACTTAAAGATACAAAAGTCTCTGAGTAGTTCTTCAGACCGAGTTTTTCGGCATCAATTTTTTATGTCAGAAGAACCTGACTGCATGAGAGGGGACTGGACTCATAGTATAAAGTGATTGACTGCTAGTCACACATTTACAGACCAGCTACCAGCTTATTTGTCACATCCAACTTCAAAAAGCAGGATGTGTATTTGGAGTTCAGTGAACCAGGTTGGTTTTAGCATAATTCACACTTTGGCCACAACAACCCCATGCAGCGCTACAGGCTGGGGACAGAGTGGCTGGAGAGCAGCCAGGCAGAAAGGGACCTGGGGGTACTAATTGACAGGAAGCTCAACATGAGCCAACAGTGTGCCCAGGTGGCCAAGAAGGCCAATGGGATCTTGTCCTGTATCAAAAATAGTGTGGCCAACAGGAGCAGGGAAGTGATCCTTCCCCTGTACTCTGCGTTGGTGAGGCCACACCTTGAGTATTGTGTTCAGTTCTGGGCCCCTCAGTTCAGAAAGGATATTGAGGTGCTGCAGCGGGTCCAGAGAAGAGCAACAAGGCTGGTGAAGGGACTGGAGCACAAGTCCTATGGGGAGAGGCTGAGGGAGCTGGGGTTGTTTAGCCTGGAGAAGAGGAGGCTCAGAGGTGACCTCATCACCGTCTATAACTACCTGAAGGGAAGTTCTAGCCAGGTGGGGGTTGGTCTCTTCTCTCAGGCACTCAGCAATAGGACAAGGGGACACGGGCTTAAGCTCCGCCAGGGGAAATTTAAGTTGGATATCAGGAGAAAATTCTTTACAGAGAGAGTGATCAGGCATTGGAATGGGCTGCCCAGAGAGGTGGTGGATTCACCATCCCTGGAGATTTTTAAACGCAGATTGGACGTGGCACTGAGTGCTATGATCTAGTAAATGGACTGGATTTGGACCAAGGGTTGGACTCGATGATCTCGGAGGTCTTTTCCAACCCAATCGATTCTATGATTCTATGATTCTATAATTCAACACCAAAACCAGTACCCTGACACCAATGTTACCACACATAACTTGCATGATAGCTTGCACTGTTTGCATTCTCTGACAGGATTTTAGGTCTTATTGGGGTAGTGTAAGGTAAAACATGCGGGTATTCTTCCCAAGAATGCCAAGGTTGTGGATGGATTTAAAAAGGTTTATTTCAGATGCAAGGACCATTTCTTAAGGATGCTGCACACACCAGGCCCCCAGGGGAAAAGGCAGTGCCCCACCTTCCCCAAGGCTTTTTGTATCTTCTCTGTCCTATCCTACCCTCTCTGGCCCCAGAAGGCCTTGTACATGCCTGCAAACATGTTATCTATGTGCATAGCAGGGAGAGAGATAGCTTGCTCACAGCTGCTCCCTGCAACTTTCTCTGAAATGCAGAAGGGAAGAAAAAAACCCCATCTAACCCATTTAAGGAGGCATTTTACAGTCTTCCTAAGCGAAATCAAGTTCTAGCTTTCCATCACAAATTCTTCCAAAATTGTATCTATCCCTACAGATAGACCCTCCTGCCACACTGACATAAGATATATTTGCTATATATATTTATCTTCCTATTTCTAACCTATTTTAAAGCAATTTTATTGCACTATTTGCTGTTGTGCTGTTCTTATTGAGTTCCAGAAAGAACCCTGTACAAATCCTCACTAAATGCAGTATGTAAATATGGGTCACAATTTGAAACCAACTAGGTTGACACAGGAAACTATGGCTGACATTGTCAGAACATCATTAGGAAGCTAGAATCTAGTCAGTTGGCCCTGCTGTTATAAGTAAAATTAGCACTAGGCTTTGTGAGAAATAGAAACCCAATCGGGCAATTTCCAATCAGAATTTTATTATATGATAAAAGCAATTTCAGCGCTGGGTGATCAGGGAAGGGGTCCAACAACTCCCAACACCTGTCACACCCAAAGAAGACATTTGTTCTACATTTATTTCCAGCTACTACATGAATATTCATTATACATAAGTATAAACATTGTTAGGTACATGAGTATAAACATTACACATTGTTAGGTACATGAGTATAAACATTACGCATTGTTAGGTTAGATATTTCTTAACAAGAATGCTATCTATAAGCTTTCATAATATATTGTTAAATCAGACTTTCAGCAGATGTTCGCTGGTTATCTATACAAAGTTATAAATTTTAAGAAAGGTGCTATTATCTAGCTAACTAAACAAAATTCTCTCATTATAAATCCTACACAAGGTAAAAGGGAGGTAACTTGTTTTATCTCTTTATAGGGGCCCAATTAAGTTTTACGACTTGTTTTTCTTTTCTCTCCAGGTCATATTGACCCTTCACTGTTTCCTCTTAATCAACTCGAATTATTTTCTCAGTTTATCACAATCCGTCCTCTCTTTCTATAAAATCATTAATTCGAGTTTTTTGCTCTAATCTGGACAATATTAGTTTGACATTTTCTTCGTCCCGAGAAGGTGGAGTTCTGGTGACTAACAGTACCTTGGCACTCTGAGTCGTCTTTGGATCTATCGGCATTGTTGATATTTGCATTCCTTGTACCACAGAAACTATTAATCTAATGAAACAAGGGATTAAACATGGTAAAAATATTATACTGGCCAACACGCATAATAGAAAGAATCCTACTTTCTTCCACCAGGCTGTTCCTAACAAGTTATCCCACCATTTGCTGTCAAGCATGGAGTTCCATTTTTGTACAGGTACATGAGTCAGTTTTCTAATATCCTTTGCAATATCCATAACTGCCTGTCTATTATCATCAATTTGTAAGCAACAATCCGAAGTGTTGAATTTACCACACACCCCCCCTTCCTCAGCTAACAGATAATCTAAGGCAAGCCTATTCTGGTACACAGCTGCTCGGGTTTTTGATTGCTGACTTGTGATTAGATCCAGAGTTTGAACTGTCTTATTGGCTACTATTTCCATGACTGCTTGGAGGCGGATAATCCTATTTAGCATGTATATGGGGGTTCGATAACCCCAGGACCCGTCTTGGGCCCAAGTAGCTGGTCCGTAAGTAGCAATGATTCTTTCAGGAGGCCATTCATCATCGTACCACTTCTGCGTTCCCCCAATGTCTTCCCTTTTTTCTCGGTGTATGGTTCCATAATCATCATACAAAGGTACACCTAAACTCATACCTTTTTCAGGGGGCAGCAAAAAGAACCCTGGTTGGATTATACCTAGTGTACAGACTCCTCTCCAGTCTTTAGGGAGCTGTGTATATGCTCGCTTTCCACATATCCAAAATAATCCTTCCGGAGCTGCCCATTCTAAATCAGTACTACTTGCTCGGTCCCAATATATTTTTAATTCTTTTATGCTCTCAAAAGGGTTTTTCACATCTGTGTCATTACACCACCAGCTTTGAGCTTCATCATGCCAAGTACAATCTGCAGCCATATTGTTAGTCCAATATCCTAACGGTTTCTTTGGCCACCAGTATTCTCCTGTGGTATTTATTATTTTCACTGATAGGCATGGGGACTCTCCTACTTTAGTTTTATATGTTTCCCTACCTCTCCGTTCAATGCATTCTTGCCCAATTGCGTCAGAAATTAGAATCCAACTTTGGGGCCTAGATTCTGATGCTCTCTGGGAGTGATTCCATTTTAAAATTTCCCATGGGGTGAGACCAGTACCTTTCCAGGGCCACTCTTCTGTCATCAAAGGTCCACTACAAATCCAGCACTTAGGTAAATTTAAGGTTTGAATAATATGTTCCATTAGATCAATATATAGGTTAGTTCCATAACCCGGGAGTTGCCAATCCTCTCCTAGTTTGTCTTTCAATTTCTGGTACAAGTCACCTGTGTTGAAAGGCTTTCCTTGTGTGGTTTTTTTCAATGTAGTTTGCACCCTCTGTTTTATTATTTCCTCCCTTTTCATGTCCTGCATTCCACCACCGTCAGAAATGTCCCAATGGCCTTCTTGAGTGAAACAAATCCATTCCTCTCCCTTAGGACAGCTAAGTCCCAACCTGGTTCCCCCTTTACCTAAATTTTTGCTACCCATAGTTGTCGAGAATCCGTGTTGCAAGTATTCAGTTGTCTAGAGTCATAGCAGACTTTGTTGACAAATGAGTGATAGCTTAAGCTTTGAATCATACGGCCTTTGTATCGTGTAATTTGGTAGCATTTTGCACACTCGTCAGACAGGGCATGAGCCCAAAAGCAGCAGAGTATCCAAAAGGGTCCAGCATAACTTAAGCCTCCACGGCCCATGCCCAAACGGGGTTGCATCCCGTGGCTGGCTGTCAGTGGCAGGTTCAGAGGTTAACCTGGTCTTGCCCCTTTTAGATTTTCTAATTTAATTAAGGCCCAGTTTTTCCGTTTCCAGGTAAAGGTTCGCTTTATCTCACAACAACGGATTCTGTCAACAAAATTATTCCCACTAATTAGTCAATATATAAATTGCTAGCCATTGTGACATTCTTTACATGGGATCTATAAAGTTAAAGTCATCCAGCGGGCAGTCAATTTGGGCTGTTTCTTCAGAGAATTTCTTCGCACTGTATCTTAATGCTGCATACCAGTCAGTTTCAAATATTTCCCAATTTACTGGTAATAACAGTTCCCACCCACAGAACAGCTTATTTATCTGTACTGACTCCAATTGGGGTTGACCTCCTTGTGTGTCACGACACACAGGGCAATGTATATGTCGGTTAAAGGCCACACAGGACCATTTACGGTGACAGTGCCTACACTGACACTCTACCCAACCATCATGCTGAGCCCACGGATGTTTTATACAGCGTATGCGATCTGGTGGTGGTGGTCCAGGAGTTAGGGGATCTTCTTTTTCAAGGTCACAAGCTAATACCAGGATTAGGTTAACTAAACGATTAGTAAAATATGCACCTGCCCCTCCACTCTGTTAGGGGATGGCTCCTTCTTTCCAGGAAACAAAACGCTGTCTCCTAAGAATTTGTCCTGGGACTAATTGAAACTAAGATCTCAGGCTAGGTTTTATACAGAAACTTTCAGGAAATACTTCTCGGGTCTTTAAGTCTCTTTGTTCTGGGGATAACTCATTCCAGCCTTCGATATGTTTTCTCCATTCAGGTGATGGATTCATAAAGGTCCTTTTTGGAGTTTAAGTCGTAGGTCCCCAGGCGCTGACGACACAGTCCACTCTTTCAGAGGTGATGGAGCAACAAGTCCCTTCACTCTGGTCGCGTGTTTGCATTTGCAGTTGAGACACGTGTCTACTCCTGCATAAAAGTTGTTCTCTTGGCTTCTCAGTTTGAATTTTAGTGGTACAGCTTCCAGGGTTGTTTGCTGGAACAAACTTCCTGTGAACATTTAACTCCTGACACATTGTTAGTTTACATTTAAGACAAAACCCCTTTCCGAGTTAGGGTAGGAAATATTCTTTCACAAGTTATGAGCCTGCGGCAGTTTTAAAAGACAGGGGATGCAAGGGTTAGTAAATAGTTTCTTTTCTCTTAGATAGTTCTCACAGTTTTCAAAGCATCACCTTATTACCTTATGATATATATATTGCACCGGTGGGTTTTAGTTTTTGTGTTCGCCGGGAATTTACACTGCTTTTGTCTTCCCTCCCCTTTCGGTCTGATGGGGGAGCGGAGGGTCCCGAGTTAGACTGGACTGGGACTCTAGCTACTGACACTGCTCTTTTGTTCTCTTGCAGCCTCTGCCCCCCAGCCGATCTCTTGCTCGCAGCCGCTAAGGTGTTATGAGTTGCTCCGCTCGTGTTGGCCACAGCCAGGAAATAATTTGCTTTTGCCCCTGCTACGGCCCCCGCTGTGTCTGCGAAGGTGGCAGCAGCTCCTGTACTAAACTTAGATTTTGCCTGTCCCACAGTTGGATTTATCCTTTCTGTGCGCGTGGTTAACGCTGTCCTGGCACTCGCATCTGCTGTCTCTGCCTGGACCACAATAGCAGGAACTAAAACTTCTTCACTAGTCAGAGCAACAACTAGGACTAGCTTTTCCTGTCTTCGCTTTATTGTGCTCGCCACAGTTTTAAACTTTGGGATTGCTTTCTGCTCTAATTTCGCTCTCTCTGTCCCCAGATCTTTTCCTGTCACACGCATTCCCACTGTATCACACACAGGTAACACTTTTTCTTCACGGCGCCAGCCAGTTCTGTCGCCATGGTAACTGCCATTCCGGAAGTCTCCCTTGCTCTCTGAGCCGGGAGTTCTGTTGCCGCAGTAACGGCTGTTCTTATAATCGCCTCACCGCCCACCGTACTAACTTTCTGCTTTCTGTTCTGATATACTGCCCAAGCTATCTCTAATAATTTCTTCTTTATATCGTTTGTGGACTGCCCCACAAACAGGTATACCAGCTGTTTCTTTCCCAAGTCTGATTCTAAATCAATATCAATATATTTTCTAACAGCATCTTTCAATCTGCTCAAAAAGCCTGTGGGCTTTTGCTTTTTGCCTGGCTTCATACATTTTGACCCAACTTATTTCTCTTGTCGTTTCCTCTACAACAGTACAGCCCGCAGCAAACTTTGGGGTCTCTCTTACACTCTCTTGCACTTTCTTACAGCTCTCATATCAGTAGCGTCACCAACAGAATCAACTGCCTGAGCACCCATCAGTGGTGCTGAGCTACTCGTTCTCAGAAACACCTCTACATTTGGGGCCGTCGCCCCCCCTGGGGCCGACGCCTTCTCTTCACTGCTACTGATACAACTATCAACCTTAGCTGTTACTAGTTTCTCTACTTTTGAGCTCACTTCTGCCGTTGTTATGGCAACTTTATCTACCCTGGCAAAGCTGCCAGCTGCTGCAGAGCTACAGACTGCTTCCCTGCTAGGTGGAACAGACAGGGCAGACCCCGCAGCCATTGCCCCCGTGGGGCCGGGAGTTTCTCTTGCTGTTACTCCCGTTGCAATCAAACTAGATGTTATTTCTGGGCTAGCCAGCCCCGCAGCGTCCGCGTAAGCCTCCCTCTGCTCTGCCGCGCTGAAAGCGGCTTCAACAAAAGTTGATTTCACCTGCACCTCTGTGCGTACTCCAACTAAATCGACAGGACCCACTCCCGCTGGACCCGAGCTAACTTCTCCAGAGGCTTTAATTTGCCTAATCCCTCCCGGTGCAGCCAGATCCGCACCAGGGGGTCCTTCAATGGCTCCTTCCTGCTCAGCCAGAGCCGGTCCAGGAGGAGCAACCACCACCCCGGCAGCTCCAGCCCCCCCCCACCGCTGCTGCAGCAGGGAGTCCGATTTGTGGAACTCCCGGGCTACTCTCTCTCCTGTCAGGTGATATCAACATATCTAAATCATCCTCTCTGGTGTTCTTAAATAGGATTTGTGGGATAGGAGCAGCTTTGACTCGATCTTTCTTTTTCCCTCTTTTTCTAACTCTATTTCCAATTTTTCTGCCCCTTCTGAGCTTTCGTTTCTCTTACCTTCCACCCCCAATCCAGGGCATGTTAATAGGAACAAAAACAACTCTGCGTATCGAATTTCCCGCCACCTCTGTTCTACATGTAAAAGCGAGATTAATTGGAACACTGTGTTCAGTTCAGACTGACCAAATTCCGGCCGTGCTACTTCTCTCATTTGTCCAAACAACGGCCAAGCATTTAGAGACAGCCTACACAGCTCTTCCTTCTTTAAAGATGTCTCAGAACCAGCTAACGTCTTCCAATGTTTTAAAACCAAACTCAGGGGGGATTCTTCAGGGATCTTAAATTTTGAATCCACACCACCCATGCTTGCAAAACAAAAGCAAACCATAGTCACACACTGGGTTTCAAACTTGCTACCTTTAGGTTACAAGGCTGTTTCGCAACCTCTCGGCTATTTACCGAGTCACACCGACTGCAGAGCCCCACTGGCTCTCCCACAGCATCAGAGCACCGGAGGGCGTCCCCTCCAAACCACACAGCCCTAGGCTGACCCGCTCTGACCTGGGTAACTGGCGAACCCCCGTTCGCCTCCCCTGAAAATTGACTCTCTAGACTGTTCCGAGGGCCCAAGTCAAAATTTTCAGGAATCCGTGCCCCCTATCCCGGGACACAAAACTTTCCCGCAGCTGCTAACTAACCAGATAGGTACCGTTTCCTTATTTTTAGTACTCTCCCTCTTTTCCCAGTTTAAAATCATTACCCCTAGTGGACTGTCTAAGGGTATATCCGGCAATGCCTGCCTGCTCCTTTCCTTCCTGGGGCAACTTAATTTACTAATTCCCTGCCCCATATTCCCGAGGTCCCTTCTAAAGTTTTCCTACCTTTCCACCGATCCTCTGGGATCCCCTCTAAGATTTTTCACCGACTCAGTGGTCCCTTCTGAAAAACTCCCACCGACCCCAGAGGTCCACTCATCAATTCAACCGCTTCGTCCCTTCACCTGCCGCATTCCTCGCGGAAAAACGGAAACGAGGTTAGAAGGACTCCACTATTGCTTCGCAGCTACGCTGCGTCTCATTCATCATTCACTCCGACCTCTTTATCCGCCCCCCGAAGTGATACTCACAGTCCGTTGTTCTCACTCGGGTCTTCGTGCACAAGAATTATGGGCTTTTTGCTGCAGCACTCCAGGAGCTTTTAATTCCTTGCTTTTATCATATACATGTGTTACCCTTGGTCCTTGTTGACATATTAGGTCTGTGAATAGGCCGCTGAAAAGCAGCGGGCGCGCTCCTATTTCAGGCGCTAAGTATCTCCCAGAACACAAAGGGTATCACGTCGGGCGAAGTCACCAAGTTTGTGAGAAATAGAAACCCAATCGGGCAATTTCCAATCAGAATTTTATTATATGATAAAAGCAATTTCAGTGCTGGGTGATCAGGGAAGGGGTCCAACAACTCCCAACACCTGTCACACCCAAAGAAGACATTTGTTCTACATTTATTTCCAGCTACTACATGAATATTCATTATACATAAGTATAAACATTGTTAGGTACATGAGTATAAACATTACACATTGTTAGGTACATGAGTATAAACATTACACATTGTTAGGTACATGAGTATAAACATTACGCATTGTTAGGTTAGATATTTCTTAACAAGAATGTTATCTATAAGCTTTCATAATATATTGTTAAATCAGACTTTCAGCAGATGTTCGCTGGTTATCTATACAAAGTTATAAATTTTAAGAAAGGTGCTATTATCTAGCTAACTAAACAAAATTCTCTCATTATAAATCCTACACAAGGTAAAAGGGAGGTAACTTGTTTTATCTCTTTATAGGGGCCCAATTAAGTTTTACGACTTGTTTTTCTTTTCTCTCCAGGTCATATTGACCCTTCACTGTTTCCTCTTAATCAACTCGAATTATTTTCTCAGTTTATCACAGCTTAAATATAGTAGCAAAAATTTATTAAAGATTTATATAAAAGTCAAATAAGCAAATCAGCGCGCTGGGTGGCATGAGGAGACTCCCGCTCCTTCAAGGCACAGAGCTTCAATAAGTTTCAGTCTGTCTTTTATAGGTTTGTAACTGCTCATTTCTTAAAGTCCCCTCCTAATTTTCCGTTTCTTCTTTTTCACGTCATCAGTTCTATCTGCGCCTGCTCCGCTCTGTTGCCAGGGGTTATGCGCATGTGCTGTCCTGTGGCTAGGAAGTAATCTCGGCTCCTTTCGTTTCATCCTTTTGACGTAGTCAGCTTCCTTTGCACATGTGCTGTCCTGTGGCTAGGAAGTAATCTCGGCTCCTTTCGTTTCATCCTTTTGACGTAGTCAGCTTCCTTTGCACATGTGCTGTCTTGTTGCTAGGAAGTAATCTCGGCTCCTTTCGTTTCATCCTTTTGACATAATCAGCTTCTTCTGCGCATGTGCTGTCTTGTTGCTGAGAAGTAGCCTCTGTTCTATTTCGTTTCCCCTTCTTGACGTAATTAGTTCCCTCCCATATTGCTTTAAGTATCATTTTATATATACATCTCTAAAATCTACGGGTAACATAACAAAATATCACTCATCATTGTAACATACCATTATGATTTGTAATTACAGTATTGCAAATATAAGTTGATAAGCAAATTATCTCTGGTCTTTATTGGCTATTACACTGCTATGTTTGACTGAGAATTAGAAAAGGGAGGGAGACGTGACTAGGAAGTGATACAAGAGTCAGTTAAAAAAGAAGTTGACCTGCTCAAGACGACAGCCAAGAAACAGAAGTGATGACTTTTTGAGTATCGTGAGGACCTCAATGTAAACATCCTTAAGGATATGTGGTTAAGGACTTTTTCAATGCAAAAAAAGAATAATGAGAAAAGGGTGCCAGTTACTGAAGTCAGACTAGGGCAGTATCTTAGCTGTGGCAGTCTGTGAAGCTGGCTGTGTCCATGTCCTGTGTGTATTTGTGTGTATATTTGTGTGTGTGTGTCTGGGATATGTGCTCAGCTTTGAACCTTGCCATAGGTTTACTTGTTCTAAAAAAAACGAGCTGGGAATTTATTTTTTTTTCTTTCCCCTGCATCACTGTAAGAGAAAGACGTTGACCGAGGGAGAGGGAGGGTGTTTGCCTAGGGTGATTGACACACACAAAAGAACTGGCTAACAGACCCACATTCCAGGCTGAAAGCCCTCAGAAGACTGAGGGGGGGCAGATGATGAGGATTTTTTTTCCCTCTCCTCAGGAAACATCAGGCACTACATTTTTGCCCAGACTCAGGGAGGGTGTTTGTGTGGGGGGTTCCGAAGTTCATTTTGTTTTTTGGCAGGGTTATCTGGCTGCTTCTGGCCCCAGTTCACCTCCGTTCTCCTGCGCCCTGTTCTGCCCCCAGCCCAGACTTGCTCAGATTTCATCGGAGAGGCTTGACCCTTCTGCGAAGGAATCTTTGGGGGAGTCCCTGCTGGAACCAGCTGCTGACAGTGTGAGTCTGTGGGAAGAGCCCTTTTTTTTTTTTTCCCCTTTTCCCCCTTCCCCTTCTCGGTGTGGGGGGGAGATCTCCATTTTCGGCTTCTTCCACGCATTGGGGCCCCCACGCAGCAACCGCCAGAGCCCAACAGCATCACCTGTCGACTACCACAGAGCAACTGCAGGCTCTGCTCCTCCAGTGATCCAACAGCGCCCCCTCCTGATTGTGCTTAGAATTGCACCGAAAGGCAGAAAGTACTGAACTGGTTTTTTGGGGGAGGGGACTTTGGGTACAGGATTATTGTTTAGTTGTTTTTTGTGTTCTTTTGTTGTTCTACCAATACACATATATCCTTTAATAAAGGGCTGTTATCTTTTCTTTCTCCATACTTCCTCAATTGGAGCCTCTTAATTTCAGATTTACAATTGCTTAGAGGGAGGAGCTTGGTCTTCCTCATAACTAATCCTCCTTAGCAAAACACTTCAGTCTCATTAAACTGAGACAAACCTGCAAACAGGAAAGATGCAGCTGCATCTCTCAGGCTGGGCAGAGACCCCAGGTCCCTGGGCACACTGGGCTGAACTCCAACAGCTAGACAGGAGGAAGTTCTTGGTCCAGAGTTGCTGAAGGCAGTGGCTGCTCCTAGCATCCCTTAAAAATAACCACCAATTAGAATGGTGTTCCCATACTGTCCTTCTGCATGTAGACGGTTTAGACTGAGAAAACCAGGGACTTGGGGTGCAGAAAGAAGGTGAAAAACCTCAATTCTTTACTGGACATGGGCGGGAATATAGTTATCAAAGATGAGGAAAAAGCTGAGGTATTTAACACCTTCTTTACCTCAGTTTTCAACAGTAAGACAGGTTGTCCTGAGGACAGCTGGCTTCTAGAGCTTGTAGAAAGAGATAAGAACCTGAACAGCCCCCCCACGTAATCCAGAAGGAAACAGTTAGTGACCTGCTGAGCCACTTGGATCCCCACAAGTCTATGGGACCAGATGGGATCCATCCTAGGGTGATGAGGGAGCTGGCGGAAGAGCTTGCCAAGACGCTCTCCATCATTTACCAGCAGTCCTGGCTCACTGGGGAGGTCCCACATGATTGGAAGTTGGCAAATGTCACGCCAATCCACAAAAAGGGCTGCAAGGAGGACCTGGGAAACTACAGGCTCGTCAGCCTGACCTCAGTGCCTGGCAAGGTTATGGAGCAGATCATCCTAAGTGCAATCACACAGCACCTACAGGATGGACAAGGGATCAGACCCAACCAGCATGAGTTTAGGAAGGGCAAGTCCTGTCTGACCAACCTGATCTCCTTTTATGATAAGGTGACCCACCTGGTGGATGAGGGGAAAGCTGTGGATGTGGTCTACCTGGACTTCAGCAAAGCCTTTGACACTGTCTCCCACAGCATTCTCCTGAAAAAGCTGGCAGCCCACGACTTGGACAGGGGCACACTGCTGGGTTAGGAACAGGCTGGAGGGCCGGGCCCAGAGAGTGCTGGTGAATGGTGCTGAATCCAGCTGGCAGCTGGTCACTAGTGGTGTTCCCCAGGGATCAGTGTTGGACCCAGTTCTATTTAATATCTTTATTGACGATCTGGATGAGGGGATTGAGTGTGCCATTAGCAAATTTGCAGATGACACCAAGTTGGAGGGGAGTGTTGATCTGCTGGAAGGCAGGAGGGCTCTTCAGAGGGATCTGGACAAGATGGAGAGATGGTCTGATTCCAATGGGATGAGGTTCAACAAGACCAAGTGCTGGGTCCTGCACTTTGGTCACAACAACCCCATGCAGCGCTACAGGCTGGGCACAGAGTGGCTGGAGAGCAGCCAGGCAGAAAGGGACCTGGGAGTTTGGATTGACAGGAAGCTGAACGTGAGCCAGCAGTGTGCCCAGGTGGCCAAGAAGGCCAATGGCATCCTGGCCTGTATCAGGAACAGTGTGGCCAACAGGTCCAGGGAACTGATTCTTCCCCTGTACTCAGCACTGGTGAGGCCACACCTTGAGTACTGTGTCCAGTTCTGGGCCCCTCAGTTCATGAAGGATGTTGAGGTGCTGTAGCAGGTCCAGAGAAGAGCAACGAGGCTGGTGAAGGGACTCGAGCACAAGTCCTATGAGGAGTGGCTGAGGGAGCTGGGGTTGTTCAGCCTGGAGAAGGGGAGGCTCAGGGGAGACCTCATCACTCTCTACAATTACCTGAAAGGAGGTTGTAGCCAGATGGGGGTTGGTCTCTTTTCCCAGGCAACTATCAGCAAGACAAGAGGGCATGGTCTTAAGCTCTGCCAGGGGAGGTTTAGGTTGGATATTAGGAAGAAATTCTTTACAGAGAGGGTAATCAGGCATTGGAATGGGCTACCCAGGGAGATGGTGGATTCTCCATCCCTGGAGGTTTTTAAGATGAGACTGGATGTGGCACTTAGTGCCGTGGTCTAGTAACCACAACAGTGTTGGATCAAGGGTTGGACTTGATGATCTTGGAGGTCTTTTCCAACCTGGTTGATTCTATGATTCTAATTACCCCTTTTCTTTTCTGCGATATACTATAGAAGTGTAGGTTCTTCTATACTGCTAACACCATGCAAGCACATGGAAATTAGAAACAGACACTCAAAGATGGTAATTGCCTTCTACGAATTCAGGGTTGCCCCATCCCAGGTGCAGAATCCAGCACTTTCCCTTCTTTAACTTCATACGATTGGTGATCGCCCAGTCTTCTTATTTGTTGAGGTCTCTCTGCAGGGTTTCCCTGCCTTCGAGGCAGTCAACAGCTCCTCCCAGTTTTGTGTCATTTGCAAACTTACTTAGAATATCCCTTCCAGTCCTACGT